>NC_134827.1:48083744-48185907 GCF_004210375.1 Tachypleus tridentatus | reverse complement strand
TCACTTGGCCCATGTTCAAAAATAACTAATACACAAAAAAAATAGCATTAATAAAAGCTATAGTTGTGCATGGCCCATGTTCATGTAAATAAAGCTAGAGTTATGCATGGCCCATGTTCTGTAAATAAAGCTAGAGTTGTGCATGGCCCATGTTCTGTAAATAATTAATGCAGTATAAAGTTCCAGGTGAAAGGACATGACATTCTGTTACAAAACAATTGTCTTTTTTACTATATTGCAAGTAATCTTTCCTGCAAGAACATGAATAACAGCCAATTAGTGAATGTTGGAGTAATATTTTGAACAACTTAAATATCTGAAGCACTACACTGTCATTGCTTTTGGCTGTCTTTCTTAACTTCAGATTGTATACTTTTCTCAGGCCACATATCACAGTAGTATTTACATATCACCACAAGAGGAACCTTGTATTAGACTAAATTAAAAATAAATCATTCAGTAATTAACACATGCTAGGAGGCTGGCAAGCTAGTATTTAAGAGCATAAAATACATAAAGCTTATGTAAGAATTCGCGATGTGAGAAAACCCACTTGAAAAGAAAAATCTATATAAAATGGCTGGTATGGGTTTGGAAAGCACTGTGTAGAGGCGAACAACATTCGACCTTCTTGGTTATCATCAGATTCAGGCGATGACGAACAAGGTCGAAATGTTTGTTCTTTCATAGATGCTATCCATACCAGTCATCTGTTTATATAATTTATCATAAGGATGAAATAAAGAAAGTGAGAGCCAACACTAAAACAACTTCGTGCCGTATTAACCTGCTGACTTTTTTATAAAAACTACTTGTTGTAATCGAATAAAGGTGTCAGTTTGATGTACTGAGATCTTGAAAAAATCTGTTATAAGGTGCCACAGAGAAGATTAGTTCAGGAATAATATCAGTGAGGGTTATGGAGAGACCTAGGTGTTTGCACAGTAGGATGGTTAGGTAAGAGAAAAGTGATGAATAAAGTCAGACTGACCTTTCATACTAGTTGTGTGCTTCAGAAGTTGTTGTTTTCACAACTTTATCATAGGAAATTTGTGGTTAACCTTTAACCGTGAATATTTCTAGCTTATTGAATTTGTTGAAGTAATTTAAAATGATGTGAAACAGTTGTGTTGAACAAGTAGCTGCAAATATCATTTAATCATAGAAAGTATAATTTAATGTAATGCATTTGGGTTATCATAACTTATAATCATACATTTAATATAAATCATAATTTGTTGAAGGAAAAGGCCAGTGATAGATAAGTCATAAAAGTGGTTCTCTGTTGTTAAGCTAAAAGAATTTAGAATGTTTTATAGATGATTTTATCACAAGTCAAAATAAATATTTCTCTACAAATTGTTAGTTAGGCCTGATGTTATTTGATTTATTCTAGACATTTGTTGACTTTTTCTTTTATTTCCATCATTTTATATTTTTTCCTTGTGTTGCTAAGAACATTTTGACTTGAATGTGTTTTTTTATTTATTGGTATTAGAGTACTTCATTAATGTTTCAATCGAGTATAACATGTCAAGTAGGTTTTCCTGCATTCTTAGTTGAACTGTGGTGCTGTTGTATTGAAGATTTGTTTCAAATAATTTGTATATTTTGTTTAAAGTGGTATGTTTTTGTTGTGTCAAATAATATTTGTTTTGGTTAAAGTTTGTTGATTAGGATTGAAGCTATCTACTCAAAAAATAAAATGAATGAATCAAAAATGTTTGGTTTTTAAAACCAGCCTGTGAAGTAACTTAGTTTTGTCTGCTCATATATTTCATGTGCCTTGTATCACACAACTGGACTTTATTATGTCGGTGATTACTTTTGTTATCTGATGACTGTTACCTTTAGTATTGTCTAACAAAGGGCATAGGTCAAACAACTGGAAACTTGATAAATTAATAAAGAGAAGTATGGAATATACTAGAACTTTTTTCTCCCAACAATAGACGTGTTACTCAATAGGTAAACAAAAGCAGTAGATTAAGATAAACAGTTTGTCAGTAATGTTAGCTTCATTTTCTCAGGACTAATACAAAGTAAGTATTCATTAACACACAGAACTAATATTGAACAAGCGGGAGTTTTTGAAATCAGTGATATTCTAGTGTTGTATAACAGAACTATACCTAGAAAGTTACTTAGTTTGATATGGTTAGAACTTGCATATTAATACCTAAGTCTGTGTGTATAGTGACATCTGAAGTTTTATTTGGTAGAAAAGGAAGTATCAGGTTTTATGACAGTTTATATATAAACAGTTTATCAGGTTAATGTAAAAGCTTTGAAGGTTATCTAATAAGCATACTATTCCAAGTAGGTTAAATGAAACCCTTGAAAGGTTATCTAATATAAGCGAGACTTCAAACAGGTTAAATTAAAACCCTTGAAGGTTATCTATAAGCAGACTATTCAACAGGTTAAATGAAACCCTTGAAGGTTATCTAATATAAGCAGACTATTCCAACAGGTTAAATGAAACCCTTGAAGGTTATCTAATATAAGCAGACTATTGTAGTTAACTGAAACCTTGAAGATTATCTCTATAAGGATACTATTTAACAGTTGAATAAAACCCTTGAAGGTTATTTATTATAGTGGACTATTAACAGGGTTAAATAAAATTCTTGAAGGTTATCTATTATAGCAGGCTCTTCTAACAGGTTAACTAAAACCTTTGAAGGTTATCTATTATAGCAGCTATTCTAACAGGTTAAATAAAACCCTTGAAGGTTATCTATTATAGCAGGCTCTTCTAACAGGTTAGTAAAACCTTTGAAGGTTATCTATTATAGGGCCATTCTAACAGGTTAAATAAAACTTTTGAAGGTTATCTAATATAAAGTGGACTATTGTAGGTTCTAAAACCCGAAGGTTATCTATTATAAGCATACTATTCTAACAGGTTAAATAAAACCCTTTGAAGGTTATCTAATATAAGCAGAGCTATTCCAACAGGTTAAATAAAACCCTTGAAGGTTATCTAATATAAGCAGACTATTCCAACAGGTTAAATAAAACCCTTGAAGGTTATCTATTAAGCAGACTATTCTAACAGGTTAAATAAAACCCTTGAAGGTTATCTAATATAAGCAGACTATTCCAGGTTCTTGTGTCAGAAGGTTATATAACTGAAGTTGAATAATTTTTATTAAGATGTTTGATGAGTTATATAAATGTTTTAATAAAATGTTTTTTAGATTGTATAGAGGTTTTAACAAGAAATGTTTGAGTTGTATAAAGAAGGTAATGAGAAATGTTTGAGTTATAAGGTTATAACAAGAAATGTTTTGAGTTGTATAAAGGTTATAATGAGAAATGTTTGGGTTGTATAAAGGTTATAAGGAAATGTTTGAGTTGTATAAAGGTTATAACAAATGTTTGAGTTGTATAAAGGTTATAACAAAAATGTTTGAGTTGTATAAAGGTTATAATAAGAAATGTTTGAGTTGTATAAAGGTTATATTACAGAGTTAGAAATTCTGTAAAATTTAAACATGTTGTTTGTAGAAGTTTGGTCCTAGGGTGCTTTAATTGTAACCACTTTATTTTATTAATGAAATTTCAGATAAGTACAAAGTTGTTTTGTTGTTGTTTATAATTGTGGTTATACTGTTTGATTATTCTAGGTTTAGAATGAAGGATTATTAAAATATTGGTGAACATATAAATATTTTATCAAATTCATGAATTGAATCCATAAAAATAAAACATTTTCCATCAACACAGGTTTCTTGACTCCTGGGAGGAATGTTGGTCTGAGAATGGTGTCATGAAGCAGGATCGAACAGCCCAGAACAAAAAAAAACAGAGTGAACCTAGACACCTTCCTCGCTTCCTGCTTTGGTTTGTCATTACCAAACTCCTGGGTATTCATTCTGTCTCTGGAACAGCTTCGATGTTTGGAACAGTGATTCACTCACTAAACTTCATATTTGCTCTAGGTTTTGTTGTGTCCCACGTGTTCCGAGTGGCTTATGATATTTCTTCCACCCACACAAAACAAGACGTTACAAATGGCTCTGTGAGCATCTTTGTAGTCTTTTGTTGGACGGCTTATGGATTTTATTCCAAGCACCTGTGTAGGCGACTGATTTCTCATACCCCATCATGAAAGAGACGTACATATGCATTCAAGAACTTTATTTAAGATACATGCAACACTTCTAGTGTTTTTACTAGGACTAGTGTTTACTGTAGTTAATAGTTATGATGGTGTTTATATATTTTATGATGGCACATGTTTAAACATAAACCTTAACCCTCTGGTGTGTAAGGTGGAGTTTGTCTTGAGGGTTTTATTTTCGAGTGCAAGCGTTAATATGGAGCTCTTTGGTAGCTTTGTGTTTTGATTTCCATATGCAGAACACACACTGTAGGTAAGTTAACTCTGGCATCATTTGATAACCGTTCATTGTTTGGGTCTATACAAGAAAAAATTAATATCATTTGATGTTCTAGCACGTTACACTTTTAAACTTGTATCACAGTTTGTGCATTAGTGTACGGTGACATAGCGTATAAAAACTTGCCATTTGTAGAACGTTAAAACGCCAAATAACTGCTTTGTGTGGATTTTTCAAATTATGAAGCCATAAACTCAGTTGTGGTTTACATTGCTGAGATAAGCTAACAATGCATTAGAACTGATAAAAATAAATTAGAGTGTATGTTAAAATTTGTTCATCAGTAGTGGAATATTTCACTATATTCTTTACTTTTAATTTCTTGGTAGAAGGAAAGACTTGTCATGAGTACCAAGATTATTGTATGAACTAGTAAGAATAGATATATTTTTGTAAAAAGATATTTTTAATTGTGTTTTTATATTCTATTCAAAACAAAGCTACTGTCAGTTAGCAAGGTTAAATTATGTTAGTCTTTTCAAGTTTTAACTCATACTTGTTCTCTCTACATAAAACTTGTATTTCATGACAAGGAACCCTTTAGAAAATAAATTTGTAGATGGCTTGAGTAGCTAGTAAAGGAACATTGATTGTGAGTGTACTATGTTTTGGTAAGTTACTTATTCCAGCTATCTCCAAACGTTAAAGAAGATTATGTGTTATTCCTTTTTATAGGACTGTTTGTGATTTATAGTTCTTTAAAGAATGTGAAATCTGTTTCTTGAAAATTTATACATAACAGGTTTTGTACTTATTAATCATGACCTTGGTTTTTAGGTATCAGAAAGTTCATAAAGAATATTGAGTGTGATGCAGCTTCACATGTGAAGGACATTACTCATGCTAACCAGTTCCTTCCTGTAACAAATGAAGATATATTTCAAGGTACGTTATTGAGAACTTTCTCAAATTCCACAACAAACTTATTTGCCCTACACTACAGCTATTACTCAACTGATACGGCCTTTTTCTTTGTCATTTCATTGCCCATGGCAATATTTGTCTTGTAACACTTTCCACGTAAGTCTGTGTGCCCTTTATCTTGGTTCTGTGTAAACAGAAATTCTTCAGATAATGTTAGCACTTTTTCAACAAAGCATTCACCAGTGGGTTTCTCTGTGCTGTGGTTGTTAAGGGATACTTTGAGCACTCTTCTGGTTGTTAAGAGATACTTTGAGCACTCTTCTGGTTGTTAAGGGATACTTTGAGCACTCTTCTGGTTGTTAAGAGATACATTGAGCACTCTTCTGGTTGTTAAGAGATACATTGAGCACTCTTCTGGTTGTTAAGGGATACTTTGAGCACTCTTCTGGTTGTTAAGGTATACTTTGAGCATTCTTCTGGTTGTTAAGGGATACTTTGAGCACTCTTCTGGTTGTTAAGGGATACTTTGAGCATTCTTCAAGTTACATTGTTGATTTTTCTGTGTGTCCATTCCTGGATTATTACTCCCTGTCTTAATTAAAGTGAGATGGAGATAAATATTTGGTTTGGTGATGTTCTTCTGGGGGGCTCTGAGGCTGAAATTGATGGCAGTGCTGGCTATTCCAGAGATAACTTATATTCCTTATCACACCTTCTTTTATTCTTTTGGTTTCTCAATAGGTGTCTTTGGAATAAACTGTCTCAGGCTCTTTTTATTCATTTGGTCCATCAGTTGTATGATGTTTTGGGTCTTTTCACAATTGTTTTTTGAGCCTGCATCTTTCTTGATGGCTGAAAAATCTGGGGTCAAACATTTAGTCTCCTTCCATTCCCTTACATTGTGACTTGTTCAGGAAGGTTTGCTGCTTAGTTACATGAAGAGACAATTATGTCTTATCTGCCACAGTTGTTGCAACTACATGATTTAGCCTATCAGGTGAAAGCATGTTTCGACTCTCAAAGAATATCTCTGCTCTTGGAAATTAGGGTTTTTAGAGGGGAGTTTGTAGTTAACCTGAATATATCAATGTCTCCTGGTGGGAAATGTTTTTGTCTACAGGCATTCAACTTTTAATGTTCAGTGTGTTGTTGTTGTTCTAAAACTAAACACATTGAAGACTCTCAGGATCACCAAGACCATCGATGATGGGCTGGAACCATTGTTATGCACATTGTTATTATACACATTGGGCTTCTACATTTATCCCTGTTGCCATTCATTTTTCAAATTTCATTGGCTTCTACAGTGGGTCATAGTTCTGATCCCAGACATCAGCCTCTTGGGACATTGGAACCTAGAATAGTTTCTTCCTATATATAAGGGTTTCAAAGTTTGGTCAGAATGCTGGAAGCAACATCAGTGCTTATTGTATGCTCATGAGGGCTGGGCTAACATCATTTCTGGATGTGTGGTAAACATTTAACCTTGGATCTGTGGGCACTACAGGTCCTTGAGTCAGGATTAGCCATTTGGTTCACATATTCACCACCATTATCTGTCAAACCTGTAGGATTTCCATTTCCTGCAGATTCTTGGATTTTGGAACTTAGTTTTAAAGCTATTAATTTGGTTGGTCTGTTGGTAGAGAGAGAGTAGTGCCAGTTTTTCGGGGTTTTTATTTTTTATTGGTTTGTTGGGTTCAAGAAGACAGGAGACTGGTGTCCAGTTCTCAATCTTTCTTGTCTGTATCAATTCCTAGGTTTTTTAAGGTTCACAAATGACTCATTTTTCACTATTGAGTTGGTATTTTGTTCTAGGATTGTGGATGTCCAAGTTTGATGATCTGCACATTGCCATGTGTCCTGCCACTATTAGTTTTTTTGTGCACAAGAGTGAGGTAATTGAAGCCAGGGTTTTTACCTTTGGACTAGCATTGGCACCACAAGGGTTTTACTGAATCATATGAGATTTTTCTCATCATCTTCATTCCTCAGCCCTGTGTACACATCACTTCATGGATGACTAATTACTGTTGACACCATCTCGTCAATTTCAGAACATCACACCTAGATTCTACTCTCAGAAACAACCAAGAAAGGCTTAATTATGAGAGTCAAGACATCTGTTTTCACTCCTGCTCATTATGTCATCAGTATGGATACTTTTCCCTAGATATCACGGTTAGGCTCAGCCAACTGCCATCAAGCTTAACAGTATGAAGCAGGTTTCCTGACTTACTCACCTCTCTTTCTCTCACTGCACAGATGGTTCTTTCTCTCTTTTGGGATGGTGGGCATGACTTGAATCTCTTGTACCTTTGGGAGGAGCACAGCTCACAAGAGGTCCCATTCATGGTTTTTATGCTGCCTTTAGATCATAAACATTGATTCACTGAATTTCACAGCTTCCTGATTTCAGATTATTTTCTTCAGTCTTAAGCAGTTGTTAGATTGGGACAGTACTAAGATACAAGTTTCCCTGCCCAGGGCCATATTTAGGGGGCAACTGCTGCCATGGTCCAAGGCCCTGTATCACTAAACCCTGTAGTTCTAATGAAAATAAATGTTTATAAGAAAAATAAACAGAAGTATAAGAAATGTTTATTTATTTAGAATTGAGCAAGAAAATTTCATGTTAACATTTGATGCTAATAAAACAATAGCAAATAGATGTGAAAAATTTACAAATACCCATTTTGAAATCTGTATCACGATATGTTTGTGTATGAAACAGATACAATATGGTTTTATTAAAATATATGAAGCATGATTTTTGTGTGAGAAAATGAATAAAATTACATTTTGTTTCGAGATTTTAGAATTATTCTAAGTTTTTATTGCTGGGCTGTGAACAGTAGTTGGAAGAACAACCCCAAAATCACTCAACACAATATGTTGTGTAGGCGTGAGTCCCAGCTGCCCTGACAGTCCCATCTTGCCCAGGGTTCCACATACAGCTCCTGCCATCAGCTGGTCCAGGAATTCATCTCTTCATGAATAGTTAGCTTCAGGGATAGGATATATATGTCAACAGTCAGGAAATCCAGAGTCTATGCACTGATGACAAGGCTTTCCTGCACAATGTTACAGACTTTCTTGCTTTTCAGAAGGCAATGTTTCATGGTCTGTGCTTATTAATGAGAAATTCAATCTGACAGTTTCATTGTGGGGCCTCGCATTTTCCATTAAAGGGGTAATTTGTCAAGGGCTCTCTGTTTTAGAACCTTAGAGCTTCTTTCTCGGGACCACTTCTGTCACACCAAGTAAATTAACATGCTACACAGGTAGTGACTGAGGAAGCAGATCAACAGTCTTGATCTAAACAGATTCTCCCAACAGAATAAATGTTACAATGAAAGGTTTGCTGTTGGATCAGCTCTCATTTTGAAACATTAATAATTGGTGGATTGGCCAATCTTTGGAATACCCAACTACTGGCAATTTGGTCTCCAGTACCTTATCTTTTGGCTTTGGCAATGGATGCATTTTATCAGGACAGGACCAAAGGTACTAATTAAGATTTGCTTCAACAATTGTCAGGTCCCATTCTTAGCACCATATTGGCAACTTTGTTTCTGCTCCTGTGGCACTTTCACTTCTTTTGTTTGGCATCCCTGTGGAGACAACCATGACCTGATATGGTAGACCCAGCTGTCCAGAAGCTCAGGTTTCAGGTATGGAGTTTATGCAATCCTGCATTGCATCAGGGTTTAATTTCTGAGATCACCATGTATCTGTCTCAGTCTTTGTTTAGTCCTATGTTGGACATTTATCAGTAGGAATGGCACACATATCGGCAATGGTATATTGATCATTCCTGTTACCTAACTGGTATATTAAGATCATATTACATGCCCTTTTTCAACATTCATTTGACATCTTAAACCCATGTGACATGTTTCATCTTTTCCTGAATATTTATGTTTTGTTGTTGCTGACCTATAGAAGTTGCCATCCAAGTGGTTTGCACTGACTTTGTACAAGATGCTTTATACACTACCTATGTTCTCAGATCAGTTCTTCTTTCCTAAGAGAATGTAAACCAGGGAAGGGATAAGTATTTTCACTGATTCATCTGATCACTATTTTTCATTTTTCTTACTGATCGGCTTTTGATAATTTATTATGTGCAATGAGGGTCTTGAGGGTTTTACTGCCTGCACTATTGGTTCTAGAGATGTTAGACAACAACAGCCTTTTTTATTCATTAGGATCATTCAGTATCCCAGGATTTATTAACAGTTACCTTGACAACATGGGCATGAAATTGAACCATATTTCCTATTCTGGGCTCTCTTTGAAAGCGAAGAGGTTTCTGTGAGCCACATCCAAGCAGGTTATTCATACTTAGCAGCTTGATTGAGTTGTCCACAAGATGATGGGTCTGTCCTTCCCCAATACTTTCATCTCACATTATTTGCATGATCTGGCAGTATCTTCATCTGAGGGTTTTGATTACTCTTCTGTTGTTATCTCAACTACTTTTACCAGATTAAAACAGAAGGGTGTTTTCATTGCTGTGTTTGTGTCTTCCAAGCTTTCAGGGTCCCTTTCCTCTTTATTCATTGGATCCTACTGAATATTGCTCAGACAGTTGTGCTTTTATTAAACCAACTGTGCTCTAGCAATCACTAATTGAATACACTTTATCAAGGTTGCAACATGCTCTGTGCAAATTAGGTGCTCCTTAAGACCAAATAGAAGCTGACCTGATGGTATTGTTGCTCTATGATGGACCACTATTCATAGACTGTCATGAGTAAAGTGTAAGGGATTGTGTCCAATTTCACCAGTCTTTATATTAAATAAATTGGGCTTGGTTTGCTTTTACAAATTGCACTTTTTCCAGAGCATTGTTCCTCAGGGCTACTCAATGTGCATTACACCCACAGAGTCTACTAGTGAAGATGGAGAGTTCTCACCACACCTGGTTTCCATTCACTGAGGTAGTGAACAGAGGCTTTCCGTTCAGAGTGTTAGGGTGAATTTTTCCACCCTTGGAGAAGATGGCAAAGTTGAGGACTCTCCAACCTGGTTCCTAGATGTTTTCCCATGTCTCTGTACAAGAGGCACCACCCTATGTGGAAGCCTACTCATAATACCAGCTTAGATTTGATGCTTGGGTGTTTGGTTGGTTTGGTGGCCCTTCTTTTGGTCAATATTGATTCAGTACAAGGTTCATAGAAGAGGGTCTGTTGTCACCTGCAATGCTGACTATTCCCATTGGTTGATCATAGTTTGTTCTATTACTTCTCCATAATTCTGGAGACAAGAAGCACTTACCTCATTGCTCATTTGGGGACTATAGATTGGTGCTCATAGTTACAGACTGGATTATTTCTGTTTCACCTCAGGTTCAGCATGGCATACTAGATACTGTCACTTAGATCCTGGATTGTTGCCTTTCAGATTTTTTCATGTTGAGGAGAAGGGTTGTCCACTCCAGTGCTGCTTATCTTGTTGTTATTCAGGTGAGCACATAATGCATCACTCTATGGCTATAAGTCGAGATTCACTCATGTGCAATATAGGGACCATAGCCCCACAATATAGGGACCATAGCCCTATAATTCCAACCCTTAGAAGTGGAATCTCAGCCATTGACTTGGAGTCTAGCCAACAGTGAGAATAAAATCATGTAACACAGCACCTATAGTACATGATTTAGGCTTTGGGTGAAGAATATGCCTGTTCTGGGTGTAGTGTGTCTCCTCTGCTAGGGTGTCAATCTTCTTTTGACACAACCATAATCTGTGTAGACACTTTGTATATGGATAATGGTACATGTGTTAATGTCTTCCCTAAGTTGAACATATATCTCCAATAATATATCTCTACTGTCTTCCTAAGTAGGTGCTAGAGTGGATTCGAGTCATCCTGAAAAAATAACAACATTATCTGATCGAGAGGACTATTTATCTTAGTAGGATAGAGGATGCATTGATGTAGACGTAGAGTGCCATAAGACAAATATCTCCAGGGGGATATAAGTGGGGTATAAAAAACTGGAGAGAGCAAGAAAATAATCAGATCAATGTTTAGATGGAGTAAGGTTAAGAACCTGGCAGTCGATATAACTATAAGTGGGAGAGGAGGTAAGTGTTGTTGGAAATAAATATTATAAGTGAGAGAGAGGGAGGTAAGTGTTGTTGGAAATAAATATTATAAGTGAAGAAGTAGGTACATATTGTGGAAATAAATATTATAGAATGAGGGAGAGTAGGTACATGTTGGTTGGAAATAAATATTATAAGTGAGAGAAGGGAGGTAAGTGTTAAAAAATATATATTATAAGTGAGAGAGGAAGTGAGTGTTAGAAATAAAATACAAGTGAGAAGGAGGTGAAGTGTTAGAAATAAATATTATAAGTGAGAGAGGAGGTAAGCACTAGAAATAAATATTATAAAGTGAGAGAGAGAAAGTAAGTGTTGTTGGAAAAAATATTATAAGTGAGAGGAGAGTAAAAGTTGTTGGAAATAAATATCATAAGTGGGAGAGTAGGTATTTTATGTTGTTGGAAATAAATACTATAAGTGGGAGAGGAGGTAGGTGTTGTTGGAAATAAATATTATAAGTGGGAGAGGAGGTAGGTGTTGTTGGAAATAAATATTTAACTTAAGAAAATGTTAATTTTTATGCTACTTCTCGGATGTTTTCATTGTACATTTATATAAATTATGTATCTGGTAACAAAATGTTTGTAAAGTATTTATTGATATATGATTTGTGAATAATTTCAATCTGAGAATAATTTCAACATTTTGTATAATCAATTAAGCTTTTTCTCAACTTTGTTGGAAAGCATAACAAGACATGTTTTGGTAATTTTGTTGTAAAGTAGCTAATTTTAAATTATTTGTTTCAAAGATTTAAATTCTTGCAACTGTTATAAGGTAGATGTTTAATTTACTGTATCATAGTTTAAGTAGTAAAGACATGTCTAACAACAAAGGACACAATCTGGAATCACAATGTTAATAGTTTATGTAGTAAAGACACATGTCTAACAACAAAGGACACAATCTGGAATCACAATTGTTTTTTCATGAAGTTATATCAAAAGTAAGATTTTTTTTTTTGGTTATAAAATATTTAAGATTTGAGTGTGTAAATTGATAGAAAAGATATTTCTAGAAATGCAGGTAATGTGTTATAATTTGACGTACGTTTTAGAAAGTGTCTGGTTAGAAGATGAGTTACCAAACAAGGACAGCACTGAAGACCTTATCTTGCATACATCATCTGACCAGTTTAACCTTTCCAGCCAGTTGCATTCATCATATAATCCAGATGTTGAAAAGCCAACTTCACCCAGTGGGACACTTCTTCTAGCTAGTGAAGATGTTGTAGATGGTTTATTGGAAAATGCTTTTGAACAGGAGAATTTCCATCTCATTGATGGTGTTTACTCTATCACTGAACAAATATGTGTGAGTTTTAGATTTCAAAATTAATGAACATGAAATGGAAGTGTTATACTAAGATTTTTAGCTGCTTTCTGATGAACTAGCAAAATTTGATTTCAAAGTTTGAACCAAACTTGCTGAAAAATCAGTTTCAACCAATCTTAAGATTCTTGGTATGAGGATTTTAGTGGTTATTGCTTAGAAAATTAATAATAAGGAATGACTTAGGAAGTAAAACACTTATATCAGATTTATAATTTGATAAATACAATTTAGGATTTGTGTTTACTGTATTAAATAGAACACGAATATTGAAGAATGTTGGAGGTAAAAAGCATACTTTAGATAAACGCTTGTTTACGGACTGAGATGTATTACTTCACATCACTGCAGAAATATTTTAAATATCCACAAAGCCTTGAAGGAAACCCCTCTTCTATATAGTAGTGTGTAACATGCCAGTCTATGATGTAACCAACATACGATTATGGTGTACCACCACTAGGAGGGTGCACATGCCAGTCTATTATGTAACCAACATAAGATTATGGTGTACCACCACTCGGAGGGTGATGTGAGATGTGGTGTATTTGACAGTACTGCTCCCCACAATATTAACTCAATGGTTAGATTTTTGACAGTTAACATCCAGATGTTGTCTGTTGTTGTTTTCAGTGGTGACTGAAGGTGACTAATGGCCTGTGTTACTAGTATCATTGTGTACCAAGTTATCTCCTGTTTCATTTGTTTCAGGTGAGTCCACTTCATCTTATCTTCCTACCACTTGGTACTGCTTTTGGTTCTTTTGCTGACAAGGAACAGTTAACCCTATCTTTGTCCCTTGCAGTGTTGTTTCTACAGGAGTTTTCTCTCCTTCTGAAGTTGCTTTATACTAAATTTAAGGGTTACCTTACTGCATGAGCTTCCTTGTTTTCTAATTATTTCCTTTTCAAGGATCCCTGATAACCATGTTTGTACTAATATGTTTTGTAATGAACATTAGCAACGCTTTCTTCTTATACTTCAAGAATCTTCATATTTTGAACTTCTGCCTGTTCAGTTTCTTTTCCATCTGTGTGTATTTCTCAACCTTACACTTCTGATTTTCACCTTATTCTTACTTCACTTCTTTGTCATCTGTTCACTTGTCATCTTCATGTAATGGCTTTCCATTCTTATCTTGTCTGCTTAACTGGGATAAATTCACACCTGTGTCAGCATCTTGGCCTCGGTTTCTCTAATTTTAGCAGCATCCCCAGTTAACGTAATTTTTTTGTTTTGGAATATATTTGGTCAGGGTACCTTACTTTCTATAGTTGCCTTCTTCAGTTTTATATCAGGGGCTTTTGTATAGATCCCTTTCTTTGTGATGAGTGTTTCGGGAAGGCCAGTGTCGTTAAAATCTTGAGCTAAGATGTTTGCTGCTCTCTTTGTTTTCCTTCTTTGCTTGGTTTCCTAAAGGTATTTCATCATTGAAAGTCTTGAAGGTTCACCCTCTGTCCTGCTTATTATCTTCATCTCTTGGAGGGTTTGGAATCATGGACCATGGAATGTATTGTTTCTGGAGCCACTTCTTGGCTTCTGTCTGGTGGGTGTTTTGTTGCCCAACTTCACACATCTGTGAACTTCCTCTGTTCCCTCATATTTGACTAGAAGGTTCAATTCTGGGTTAACTATTGCTCTGTATACTTTTCAACCTGTTCCTGGGGGCAATTGCATGGAATGTACTTTCATTAAGTCTGTATTTCTATTTTCATTATGTCTGATATTTACATTTCTACAGGGACACTTTGTCCCTACTTATCTAATATTTACATTTCTATAGAGACACTTTGTCTCTACTTGTCTAATATTTACATTTCTATAGGGACACTTTGTCCCTACTTTCCTAATATTTACATTTCTACAGGGACACTTTGTCCCTACTTGCTTAATATTTACATTTCTATAGGGAAACTTTGTCCCTACTTGCCAGTTCACAAAGGAACCTGTTTTACAAATATGTTTTGCAATTGAATTTCAATAATATTTCAAATCACATTGGTTATCTAAAGAGTGAGGTTTTGTTGAATAAACACTAGTCTTTACATGACCCCATGAAAAGAAATCCAATGGGCTCAAATCTGGTGGCTGGGAGAGCGGTCCAATTCTTTCAGTCCATCTGTTAGGAAATTTTCATTCAGAAACTGCCTAACTCTGAGAGTAAAGTGACAAGGTGCACCATTTTGTGAAACTGTATCTGCCATCAGTCCGAACCAAGTAAGTTCAGGAATAAAGTAATTTTGTAGCATTTCTAAATAACTCTCACTATTAACAAACCATTCTTCAAAAAGGAATGGCTTAATTATGCAGTCCTTTCCTAATGCACATTAGACATTGATCTTAGTAGAATCTCTTTCATGTTCCTCAAATTCATGTGGCTCTTCAATGTGCCCCATATGCTACAGTTATGCCTGTTGACTTTACCACTAATGTGAAATGCTGCTTCATTGGAAAACATTAAATGGTCCAAAAATGAGGCATCACTGACAAATTTTTCATTAAATTGATGCTTGGCTGTTTGGTTGGGTTGAGTTTGGCCCCTCTTTAGGTTCAATATTGGTTCAGCACAAGGTTCAGTTTAATCTTTGGATTGAATAAGTCAAAATCAATTTACATTAAAAAATTTAGAGAAATTAGTTCTTCTATTACAATGTTCCTTGGGGCTGTCCAATGCACATTACCCCCCAGGATTTACTAGTGGAGCTAGGGAGTTCTTATCTCACCCAGTTTTCAGTCACTGGGGTGGTGGACAGGAGCTTTTCCTCCAGAGCCTTAGAGTGAATTCTTCTACTCTTAGAGGACAGGACAAACTTTGAGAGTTCTCCTACTTGGGTCCCCAAATGGTTTTTCCAAGATTTCAGTTGGAGAAGCACCAGTCTACTTGGGAGCCTACTCATAATACCAGTTCAGAGTTAATACTCAGCTACCTATTTTGAGGGGGTGTATGTCCCTTTTCTTTGATAAATATAGATTCTTTATGTTGTTCATAGAAGAGGGTCCACTGTCTTCTCATTAATCTGAACATTAAGTGGTGCCATCCTGGGTCTTTGGTTGAGTACAGTTGTTCCATGTCTTCTCCATAATTCTTAGGGCAATTGGAATGTACTTTGCCCATTCAATTGGAGATTGAGGCTGATATTCATAATTCCAGACTGGATGATGAGTTCTCTTCCTTTGGTTGAAGAAGACATTCCAAGCCTGGGTGTTCCCTTTAGGGCTTTGTCAGATGGAGAAGGAGATTTGTTCCACTTAAGAGTTGCTAACTTTCTTGTCGTGATTCCAGTGACTTGGAACACATCACTCTGTGGTTACAGGTTGGGATTCACTCACAAGTATGTGTATATATATAATGTTGTGGTCCAGTTGTCTTAGCCACTATTGTGGGATATAGGAACCAAGACCCCTTAATTCCAACCATGAGCAGTGGAACCTCAGCTATGTGGTTGGGACTGGCCTATAGAAATGATCACTCATATAATTCTGTTCTTGATACAAGAACTAATATCAGGGTAAAGATCATACATGTTCTTGATGTAGTGCAATTCCTCCAACAGGGTGCCAATCTTCTACTGACACCCATGATCTATATTGGTGCTTTCTGTGTGGATAAGTCATCACTGGCCCCTCCACTTTATCAATGTGGGACTCTAGCTGTAGTGTGAGAGGTGCTACAGATATTAACATTTTCCTAAATTGAACATGTATGTCCAATAATACTTACATCCTCTCACAGTCTCTTGTTCTTACTCTCCACAAAGAGGAGGAGTTAGAGACTGTGGATGTAGTCAGTCCCGAAAAAATAATGACGTTATCTGAATGAGATGCTTATGTACAGTTACAGGATAAAGGGCTCATTTATGTAGGTGGAGAGTGTCACAAGATAAATATTGCCTGGAGCAGTTGAAGGGTATAATAGACTGGAGTAAGTGAGAGAAAATCAAGCTAATGCTTAGATGGGTAAAGGAAGAGATCCTGGAGGTCAGCAGTAACTCTAATTATGAGTAGAGGTAAGTATTAGTGGAAATACATCTTCTGTTTACCTTCCATCTGTGTAAGTAACACTGCATACCTATAGTGTTCATTATATACCTTTCTCAGGATTCTTCTGGTCTAGATAACAAGGATCCATGGTTTGCTACTTCTTACCACAAAAAATGTTTCTGCACTTTAGAGAGTTATTATAAGAGTCAAACCACACAATGCAATAAAACAAGAGTATTCAAAAAATACTTGTTGATTCTGTTGAATAGATGTGTTTCCTCAAGTTCAAAATTAGGGTTAGCTATGTGCAGGGTGAGTTACGTGTAGATAGTATTTGTGTGTGTATGAAAAATCTGAGATGAGCAAATAAATCATGGAATGTATAAATAGTGGGATTTGTTTTATGATTTTAAGGACATTAATAATTTATGCTCTTCAGTAAAGGTAATAATATAAACATGGATTTCAAGTTCTTTACTTGTTTGTCTTGTAAAATAACCGACATTTATGTTTATTTTTAGAAACCATTACCTTCTTCAAACCATGAAATGGAAACATTCTTTGAACCTGACAAGGTACCTATATCACGATTTAATGGAAAGACCTATTTATCAACAGAAGATATTTTACGTGGTTATTGGAAAATTTCCGTAAGTTTTTATTGTTTCACGGTTACAAAAATCCCTGTTTCTAATTTGTTTTGTTTGTGGATGTCACAGAAATCTAACTTGGTGTATACAATAAAAACTTGTGTCTTTTATTGAACAAACACTATTATGTGTTTACCTGTTTTAGCTATGTTTGTCATAATCTTAAATAATTAATAACAAACAGTAATTTTTCTGTTGGGTTGATTGTCCGGTAGACATTTTCTGATTTATGAGTTAGTCTTCCAACTTTGTTAAGTTGATAAAATAATAGCTGCTTGGTCTGTTGACTGTAAAATGTTATATATTATACTGCTAGTATTGTGTTGCATTACCTTGAATATTGTGAACAAAGGATAATAATATTATTATAATAATATAATAATATAATATAATATTATGCTTTTGGACAAAATAATTTCAATTTTTCATAACTGAAATAAAAGTGTGTTTACTTTGATAGCAGTGATATTTAAAACTAATATAATGATTCTTTCATTCTATATCTCTCTTGTCACTTGTCACTTTTATTTGGATAATAGTTGATTCCATAATTTGTGTGTGTTTCTAAGTTTTCTAGCATCTATACTGTTATAAGTTTCAAATGGTAGCTCTTGGTGTGGCCATAGGTTTCAGAATTTTCTTACAGACCTGTGTAAGATCTTGTTAAATAGATATATATCCAAGCAAGAGACATACTTTTCTAATTGGTTGTTTGTCTGGTATTTGGATGGACATACAGTGTATCCTTTTTGCTGCATGTTTGATGAGATAACATGTCAGAGTTGTGAGGAGGAACCAGAAGGTAGGTTCTTTTTCACTTTCATATCCTGATATTTATCTGTTAACTTATTTTCATTGGCCCTGTACATGTTACTTTCAGAACTCTGTGTTGTTATTGAGTCTTTTCGTGGTGTGTCATCTCTACTTTATGAATTGTAAATGAAAGTTTGTCTATTTTCTATCATGTTATTGACTTTAGATGTGATGTTCCTTTTTAAAATGATTTGATATCTGACTTATACTTAGAAAGATTTCACACTTTATGTATTTAAGATTTTATCTGGGTACCTATTTATAAGAAGGTTTCACATCTGACTGCTTATTATGTAGATTTGATATTTGACAACATATTCTGAGGAATATGTACTATGTATTCTTAATAAAGTTGAACATCTGACTGTGTGTTTTATTATTATTACCCATTGTCTGGGAACAGACTACATTTGCACTGCTATTAGATGGATGTTTGTGACTTGATCTTTTAATCACACCTTTCAGTTTATATTCTTGTATATTTCTGTAATCACATTATTGTGTTTATAACCCTTTTGTCTGTTTCTATAACACTACCTCTATATCTATACATATAACCCTTTGTCTGTTTCTGTAACACTACCTCTATATCTATATATATTACTCTTTTGTCTGTTTCTATAACACTACCTCTATATCTATGCATATAACCCTTTCGTTTGTTTCTATAACACTACCTCTATATCTATATATATTACTCTTTTGTCTCTTTCTATAACACTACCTCTATATCTATGCATATAACCCTTTCGTTTGTTTCTATAACACTACCTCTATATCTATACATACAACCCTTTCGCCTGTTTCTATAACACTACCTTTATATCTGTACATATAACCCTTTTGTTTGTTTCTATAACACTACTTCTATATCTATACATATAACTCTTTTGTCTGTTTCTATAACACTACCTCTATATCTATACATATAACCCTTTCATTTGTTTCTATAACACTACATCTATATCTATACATATAACCCTTTTGTCTGTTTCTATAACACTACTTCTATATCTATACATATAACCCTTTTGTCTGTTTCTATAACACTACCTCTATATCTATACATATAACCCTTTCATTTGTTTCTATAACACTACATCTATATCTATACATATAACCCTTTTGTCTGTTTCTATAACACTACTTCTATATCTATACATATAACCTTTTTGTTTGTTTCTATAACACTATTTCTATATCTATACATATAACCCTTTTGTTTGTTTCTATAACACTACCTCTATATCTGTACATATAACCCTTTCATCTGTTTCTATAACACTACCTCTATATCTATACATATAACCCTTTCATCTGTTTCTATAACACTACCTCTATATCTATACAGATAACCCTTTGTTTCTATAACAATACCTCTATATCTATACATATAACCCTTTGTCTGTTTCTATAACACTACTTCTATATCTATACATATAACCCTTTTGTTTGTTTCTATAACATTACCTCTATATCTATACATATAACCTTTTTGTCTGTTTCTATAACACTACCTCTATATCTATACATATAACCCTTTTGTTTGTTTCTATAACACTACCTCTATATCTATACATATAACCCTTTTGTCTGTTTCTATAACACTACCTCTATATCTATACATATAACCCTTTTGTCTGTTTCTATAACACTACCTCTATATCTATACATGTAACCCTTTCATCTGTTTCTATAACACTACCTCTATATCTATACAGATAACCCTTTGGCTTTTTCTATAACATTACCTCTATATCTATACATATAACCTTTTTGTCTGTTTCTATAACACTACCTCTATATCTATACATATAACCCTTTTGTTTGTTTCTATAACACTTCCTCTATATTTATACATATAACCCTTTCATCTGTTTCTATAACACTACCTCTATAACTATACATATAACCCTTTTGTTTGTTTCTATAACACTACCTCTATATCTATACATATAACCCTTTCGCTTGTTTCTATAACACTACCTCTATATCTAATACATGTAACCCTTTGTCTGTTTCTATAACACTACCTCTATATCTATACATATAACTCCTTTTTTCTGCTTCTGTATTTATACCATGTAACTCTTTTGTTCATTTCTGTAGCTCCATGTATTTGTTTGTAGCACATGTCTATAATATTATCTTTTTGTTTGTACCATCTGTTTGGAACAATATCTTTGTGTTTGTACTATGTGGTTGTGTTTTTATCACCTAACCCATTTATCTACACTTTATAATTATATTTTGCTTCATGCTAACAGCTAGTGTTTTGAAAGTAAGGTATGTTTTACACCTTATTTAATGTTGTTTCATTTACACTGTTGGATCGAACGTTTAATTTATATGTAATTATAGTCTTATTATAGAGGTTGTTTTACATTGATAAATTAGTGTATGGACTTAGGACTAACTTATCTGAATATTCGAAGAGGGCTGAACCTTTCAAGATACTGTTGGACTTATGGTAAAGCAAGGTTGATTGTATTGAAGTCACCCAAGTTATGAAACATACTTATCTTTGTTAAGAAGGATGTATGAACAGTATAGTTAATTAGCTATCCTTATAACTGGGTTGTTTTGATCTAAACTTGTAGCTTAATTTGATCAGAATTTGATATTGAAATCAGTGAGAGCCTTATTTTTTCAAAAGTGTTTATGTTTGTTAAATGTTTATGTAACTGTTTACCTTCATCCAATAATATTGTCTTTTTTACTTCTAATCAGTAATTAATCTCAAAATGAAACTATTTGACCAAGAATGTTCCATATGAGTTTTAAAAAGTATATTTTCTGTATACTTTCTATATGAACAGTTACTACATCAGAACTGTTGACAGTTTTGCATAGAATTATGATTGTAATGTGTAATACAAACAGACTTTTGGTTAATAGTTTCTGATTAATTATATAAATTGTGTTTAATTCTGTACACATCCATGTTTTTTTCAGTGTCGATTAAGGTTCCTGTCATCTGCATTTCAGCGATGGCTTGCCAGTTATGTCAGCTTGGTTGTGTTCTGGAGTTGTATATATCTAGTGTATTGGGTGAATAATACTGCTACAGCATATGATATTGTACAGTTTGTTGTGCCTTTAATAATATTACCTCTTCTGTGTTCTGCTCTAGCCGAGGTAAATTTGGAAGGGCAGAGGCTATCGAAGGTAACTAAATATAAACAAAATGTGATCTAAGGTGTTTTGTTATAAGCCCAGTATGATGTTTGTTTAATGTTATGTTTTTAATAAAATATTTAATTGGACCTGTTTGTGTTTTGTTAAACACATTTGTTTAATGTTATGTTTTTAATAAAATATTTAATTGGACCTGTTTGTTCCAGGTTTAAATTTCTTGTAGAATTTTATGGTAACAAGTTGTAAGTTCTTTGTTTTCAGTTTTAATCTTAACACAAAATATAAATACTTACTGATTTTCAAGGTTTTTATGGGTTTTGTTTGTGTTCAATATCTTGTGTCTTTGTTTGTACAGGTACCATGCCCATAATATATTATATGACTTGATGAATGTTTGAATGATAATGGGTTAGTGGATGAGACAGCCCATAATATATTATATGACTTGATGAATGTTTGAATGATAATGGGTTAGTGGATGAGACAGCCCATAATGTATTATATCACTTGATGAATGTTTGAATGATAATGGGTTAGTGGATGAGACAGCCCATAATATATTATATGACTTGATGAATGTTTGAATGATAATGGGTTAGTGGATGAGACAGCCCATAATATATTATATCACTTGATGAATGTTTGAATGATAATGGGTTAGTGGATGAGACAGCCCATAATATATTATATCACTTGATGAATGTTTGAATGATAATGGGTTAGTGGATGAGACAGCCCATAATATATTATATCACTTGATGAATGTTTGAATGATAATGGGTTAGTGGATGAGACAGCCCATAATATATTATATCACTTGATGAATGTTTGAATGATAATGGGTTAGTGGATGAGACAGCCCATAATATATTATATCACTTGATGAATGTTTGAATGATAATGGGTTAGTGGATGAGACAGCCCATAATATATTATATCACTTGATGAATGTTTGAATGATAATGGGTTAGTGGATGAGACAGCCCATAATATATTATATCACTTGATGAATGTTTGAATGATAATGGGTTAGTGGATGAGACAGCTTAAATCAGTGTAACTCTACTCTTGCAACCATCTTATAGGTCCATGGATTTTCACAAAAACTTAACAAAACTGAGAGAATTTTATTATGTAAATGACATTTTTTGGTTGTACTCACATTTTATTGGTCAGCAATAATGTATGGAGACACCAAGGTATTGCAAGGGTTAGAAAAGCTGACCTATTTTGATCAATAGATTCCTTGTTGTCGTTACACCTAATGTTAAATTCTATTTTACTTGTATGGTTTTATTTTCTATAACGTGTTAAATACAGGCAAAAAATATGTTGTTCAGTGAGTGGCTTAAACAAGGAATTCAAATTTATATTTAACGTCTATCACATACCCAAAGTGTTGATAGCATGTCATTTAAAAATTATTGATATTTTTTAAACAAGCTAGTTTACTCATCGTGTTTGAGTTTAATTAGAGATCATTGTTAACAGGTTAACGATCCCGTAGTTCACTTATCCTATTACAGTTTAATTAGAAATTATTGTTAACAGGTTAACGATCCTGTAGTTTACTCATCCTGTTACAGTTTAATTAGAGATCATCGTTGGGAGTATACAGGTTAACAATCCTCTAGTTTACTTATTCTGTTGCAGTTTAATTAGAGATCATCGTTGGGAGTATACAGGTTAACAATCCTCTAGTTTACTCATACTGTTCCAGTTTAATTAGAGATCATCGTTGGGAGTATACAGGTTAACAATCCTGTAGTTTACTTATCCTGTTTGAGTTTAATTAGAGATCGTCGTTGGGAAGTATACAGGTTAACGATCCTCTAGCTTACTTATCCTGTTTGAGTTTAATTAGAGATCATTGTTGGGAAGTATACAGGTTAACAATCCTCTAGTTTACTTATTCTGTTGCAGTTTAATTAGAGATCATCATTGGGAGTATACAGGTTAACAATCCTCTAGTTTACTTATTCTGTTAGAGTTTAATTAGAGATCATCGTTGGGAGTATACAGGTTAACGATCCTCTCGTTTACTTATCCTGTTGCAGTTTAATTAGAAATTATTGCTGGGAAGTATACAGTTTAACGATCCTCTAGTTTACTTATCCTGTTACAGTTTAATTAGAGAATTGTATGTGATACCTTTTAGAATGGCATCATTTGGAAGTACATTGGTTAACCCTTTTGCAATAAGTGAGGTGTCAAAGGCCATGTCATCGCATTTGTTGTCTTGCATTCCAAATCTCATTTAACTAATATTTTATGATTTTATGTCAAGAAGTTTGAAATCAAACTGTAGATTATAATTCAAATTTTAATATTATATATGAATGAATTACTTTATTTAAAAGTTAATATTAAAAGGACACATTTAAATATAGATATTAATGAAACATGTGGTATACTTAATGCAGCACTATTTAAAATTAGATGTTTGTGGTGTCAAAATACTTAGTTTATAATATTATACAAATTAGGAATTCAAGTTACTAATATTGACAAGTTAGAATATAAAATAAGGACCTTGTATCTTTTTATTTTGTTGAGATATAGCTCATGTACTGAGTGGCCCCTTTCAACCATAATCTGCAGATAGTGGGTTTGAATCTCCATCAAGCAAACATGCTCATCCTTTTAACTGTGGTGGCTTTATATACTGATAGTAAATCCCTAAAAGTTGGCAGTGGGTGGTGATGACTAGCTGCCTTCCCTCTTGTCTTCCACTGTTGAATTTGGGATGGCTAGTGCAGGTAACCCTTGTGTAGCTTTGAGAGAATTCAAAAGAAATCCAAACTCTTTCGATACTTCTTAATGTGGTCGGCAGTGCAGAACATCATGTGAAAACAGTATATTTGTTGACAGTTAGATTCTCTTTGTATTATATCAAAATATCTTTCAGTTTTACCATTATGAATCCTGATTTTAGTTTTATTACAGTAAATGATCTTAAGCCTACAGTGTTGAGCTGTATTTGTTTGTTGTCAGAAGAAGAGAGATATGGAAGTAGAACACAACTGCACATGAAGAAGTCTCGCAGTGTGAGACTAGATAACTGAAAATCGTGAAATGTCTATATTCTTTAAGTCCAGAAATGTACGTGCTATATTGTACTTTATTTTCATGAATGATTGATTTGCTCTGTGTTCACTGATGTGTTGACAAACCTATCTTCATAGCATGCACACACACTTCAGTGAGTATAGAACAATACACATAATACAAAAAACAAAATAGAGCTATAATAATTATTTGTTTATTTTAGTGACTATTTTTATGTAATAGTTAAAATTTTTTAAACTGTTTCCTCACTTCATTCTGATGTTTGTACAGGACCTCACAAAGTCTTCCAGTAGGTTTCTAGATTTAAGTTTCACAAAACTGTAAGAAAATATAAAAATATTTAATTTTTTTTTTTAATTACTAGTTTTTAGTTGATATATTAAGCAGTTTTCTTGTTAACTACTTTAACGAAGTTCTCTGTGTTTTAGTGTATATGTCCAGCTGGAGACAGAATTCATTTGATCCAGTTTCTGACACAGAATCCTCTTCAGTTGACAGTAAGTTGTTTATCCAGTTGTGAATTTTTTATTCAGATTGTTCAGTTTGTGGTGTAGTATTAGTTGAATTTAAAATTAGCTTTGAGCTTTTCTCTCAGTGTCATAAATTTAGAAATTTATATACTGTGTTTTATATTATAAAATGCTATAATCTGTGTCGTGTAACAAGCAGCAGTGTGTTTAATAACCATACAAAATGAGGTGATATTTGTAGTACCCAGGAAATATTTAGGGTGGACGTTTGATATTAATATGGTTACACCATGAACTATGGAACTATAATGACTGTTCTCTTTATTCCCTTTAGGTTTATGGTTACACCATGAACTACCGAACTATAATGACTGTTCTCTTTATTCCCTTTAGGTTTATGGTAACACCATGAACTACTGAACTATAATGACTGTTCTCTTTATTCCCTTTAGGTTTATGGTTACACCATGAACTATGGAACTATAATGACTGTTCTCTTTATTCCCTTTAGGTTTATGGTTACACCATGAACTAAGGAACTATAATGACTGTTCTCTTTATTCCCTTTAGGTTTATGGTTACACCATGAACTACTGAACTATAATGACTGTTCTCTTTATTCCCTTTAGGTTTATGGTTACATCGTGAACTAAGGAACTATAATGACTGTTCTCTTTATTCCCTTTAGGTTTATGGTTACACCATGAACTACTGAACTATAATGACTGTTCTCTTTATTCCCTTTAGGTTTATGGATACACCATGAACTATGGAACTATAATGACTGTTCTCTTTATTCCCTTTAGGTTTATGGTTACACCATGAACTAAGGAACTATAATGACTGTTCTCTTTATTCCCTTTAGGTTTATGGTTACACCATGAACTACTGAACTATAATGACTGTTCTCTTTATTCCCTTTAGGTTTATGGTTACACCATGAACTACTGAACTATAATGACTGTTCTCTTTATTCCCTTTAGGTTTATGGTTACACCGTGAACTAAGGAACTATAATGACTGTTCTCTTTATTCCCTTTAGGTTTATGGTTACACCATGAACTACTGAACTATAATGACTGTTCTCTTTATTCCCTTTAGGTTTATGGTTACACCATGAACTACTGAACTATAATGACTGTTCTCTTTATTCCCTTTAGGTTTATGGTTACACCATGAACTACTGAACTATAATGACTGTTCTCTTTATTCCCTTTAGGTTTATGGTTACACCGTGAACTAAGGAACTATAATGACTGTTCTCTTTATTCCCTTTAGGTTTATGGTTACACCATGAACTACTGAACTATAATGACTGTTCTCTTTATTCCCTTTAGGTTTATGGTTACACCATGAACTACTGAACTATAATGACTGTTCTCTTTATTCCCTTTAGGTTTATGGTTACACCATGAACTATGGAACTATAATGACTGTTCTCTTTATTCCCTTTAGGTTTATGGTTACACCATGAACTATGGAACTATAATGACTGTTCTCTTTATTCCCTTTAGGTTTATGGTTACACCGTGAACTAAGGAACTATAATGACTGTTCTCTTTATTCCCTTTAGGTTTATGGATACACCATGAACTACTGAACTATAATGACTGTTCTCTTTATTCCCTTTAGGTTTATGGATACACCATGAACTATGGAACCATAATGACTGTTCTCTTTATTCCCTTTAGGTTTATGGTTATGTCATGAACTACTGAACTATAATGACTGTTCTCTTTATTCCCTTTAGGTTCATGGTTACACCATGAACTATGGAACTATAATGACTGTTCTCTTTATTCCCTTTAGGTTTAACGTTATACCATGAACTATGGAACTATAATGACAGTTCTCTTTATTCCCTTTAGGTTTATGGTTACACCATGAACTACCGAACTATAATGACTGTTCTCTTTATTCCATTTAGGTTTAACGTTATACCATGAACTACTGAACTATAATGACTGTTCTCTTTATTCCCTTTAGGTTTATGGTTACACCATGAACTACTGAACTATAATGACTGTTCTCTTTATTCCCTTTAGGTTTATGGTTATGTCATGAACTATGGAACTATAATGACTGTTCTCTTTATTCCCTTTAGGTTTATGGTTACACCATGAACTACCGAACTATAATGACTGTTCTCTTTATTCCCTTTAGGTTTAACGTTATACCATGAACTACTGAACTATAATGACTGTTCTCTTTATTCCCTTTAGGTTTATGGTTACACCATGAACTACTGAACTATAATGACTGTTCTCTTTATTCCCTTTAGGTTTATGGTTATGCCATGAACTATGGAACTATAATGACTGTTCTCTTTATTCCCTTTAGGTTTATGTTTATGCCATGAACTATGGAACTATAATGACTGTTCTCTTTATTCCCTTTAGGTTTATGGTTATGCCATGAACTATGGAACTATAATGACTGTTCTCTTTATTCCCTTTAGGTTTATGGTTATGCCATGAACTATGGAACTATAATGACTGTTCTCTTTATTCCCTTTAGGTTTATGGTTATGCCATGAACTATGGAACTATAATGACTGTTCTCTTTATTCCCTTTAGGTTTATGGTTACACCATGAACTACTGAACTGAACTATAATGACTGTTCTCTTTATTCCCTTTAGGTTTATGGTTATGCCATGAACTATGGAACTATAATGACTGTTCTCTTTATTCCCTTTAGGTTTATGGTTACACCATGAACTACTGAACTATAATGACTGTTCTCTTTATTCCCTTTAGGTTTATGGTTATGCCATGAACTATGGAACTATAATGACTGTTCTCTTTATTCCCTTTAGGTTTATGGTTATGCCATGAACTATGGAACTATAATGACTGTTCTCTTTATTCCCTTTAGGTTTATGGTTATGCCATGAACTATGGAACTATAATGACTGTTCTCTTTATTCCCTTTAGGTTTATGGTTATGCCATGAACTATGGAACTATAATGACTGTTCTCTTTATTCCCTTTAGGTTTATGGTTATGCCATGAACTATGGAACTATAATGACTGTTCTCTTTATTCCCTTTAGGTTTATGGTTATGCCATGAACTATGGAACTATAATGACTGTTCTCTTTATTCCCTTTAGGTTTATGGTTATGCCATGAACTATGGAACTATAATGACTGTTCTCTTTATTCCCTTTAGGTTTATGGTTACACCATGAACTACTGAACTATAATGACTGTTCTCTTTATTCCCTTTAGGTTTATGGTTATGCCATGAACTATGGAACTATAATGACTGTTCTCTTTATTCCCTTTAGGTTTATGGTTACACCATGAACTACTGAACTATAATGACTGTTCTCTTTATTCCCTTTAGGTTTATGGTTACCACTATGATGAACCCTAGGTTTATGGTTATGCCATGAACTATAATGACTGTTCTCTTTATTCCCTTTAGGTTTATGGTTACACCATGAACTACTGAACTATAATGACTGTTCTCTTTATTCCCTTTAGGTTTATGGTTACACCATGAACTACTGAACTATAATGACTGTTCTCTTTATTCCCTTTAGGTTTATGGTTACACCATGAACTACTGAACTATAATGACTGTTCTCTTTATTCCCTTTAGGTTTATGGTTACACCATGAACTACTGAACTATAATGACTGTTCTCTTTATTCCCTTTAGGTTTATGGTTACACCATGAACTACTGAACTATAATGACTGTTCTCTTTATTCCCTTTAGGTTTATGGTTACACCATGAACTACTGAACTATAATGACTGTTCTCTTTATTCCCTTTAGGTTTATGGTTACACCATGAACTACTGAACTATAATGACTGTTCTCTTTATTCCCTTTAGGTTTATGGTTACACCATGAACTACTGAACTATAATGACTGTTCTCTTTATTCCCTTTAGGTTTATGGTTACACCATGAACTACTGAACTATAATGACTGTTCTCTTTATTCCCTTTAGGTTTATGGTTACACCATGAACTACTGAACTATAATGACTGTTCTCTTTATTCCCTTTAGGTTTATGGTTACACCATGAACTACTGAACTATAATGACTGTTCTCTTTATTCCCTTTAGGTTTATGGTTACACCATGAACTACTGAACTATAATGACTGTTCTCTTTATTCCCTTTAGGTTTATGGTTACACCATGAACTACTGAACTATAATGACTGTTCTCTTTATTCCCTTTAGGTTTATGGTTACACCATGAACTACTGAACTATAATGACTGTTCTCTTTATTCCCTTTAGGTTTATGGTTACACCATGAACTACTGAACTATAATGACTGTTCTCTTTATTCCCTTTAGGTTTATGGTTACACTATGGAACTATGAACTAGGTTTATGGTTAACTATAATGACTGTTCTCTTTATTCCCTTTAGGTTTATGGTTACACCATGAACTACTGAACTATAATGACTGTTCTCTTTATTCCCTTTAGGTTTATGGTTACACCATGAACTACTGAACTATAATGACTGTTCTCTTTATTCCCTTTAGGTTTATGGTTACACCATGAACTATGGAACTATAATGACTGTTCTCTTTATTCCCTTTAGGTTTATGGTTACACCGTGAACTAAGGAACTATAATGACTGTTCTCTTTATTCCCTTTAGGTTTATGGTTATGCCATGAACTACTGAACTATAATGACTGTTCTCTTTATTCCCTTTAGGTTTATGGTTACACCATGAACTACTGAACTATAATGACTGTTCTCTTTATTCCCTTTAGGTTTATGGTTACACCATGAACTATGGAACTATAATGACTGTTCTCTTTATTCCCTTTAGGTTTATGGTTACACCATGAACTATGGAACTATAATGACTGTTCTCTTTATTCCCTTTAGGTTTATGGTTACACCGTGAACTAAGGAACTATAATGACTGTTCTCTTTATTCCCTTTAGGTTTATGGTTACACCATGAACTACTGAACTATAATGACTGTTCTCTTTATTCCCTTTAGGTTTATGGATACACCATGAACTATGGAACTATAATGACTGTTCTCTTTATTCCCTTTAGGTTTATGGTTACACCATGAACTATGGAACTATAATGACTGTTCTCTTTATTCCCTTTAGGTTTATGGTTATACCATGAACTATGGAACTATAATGACTGTTCTCTTTATTCCCTTTAGGTTTATGGTTATGTCATGAACTATGGAACTATAATGACTGTTCTCTTTATTCCCTTTAGGTTTATGGTTACACCATGAACTACTGAACTATAATGACTGTTCTCTTTATTCCCTTTAGGTTTATGGTTATGCCATGAACTATGGAACTATAATGACTGTTCTCTTTATTCCCTTTAGGTTTATGGTTATGCCATGAACTACTGAACTATAATGACTGTTCTCTTTATTCCCTTTAGGTTTATGGTTATGCCATGAACTATGGAACTATAATGACTGTTCTCTTTATTCCCTTTAGGTTTATGGTTATGCCATGAACTATGGAACTATAATGACTGTTCTCTTTATTCCCTTTAGGTTTATGGTTACTGCCATGAACTATCTTTATTCCCTTTAACTATAATGACTGTTCTCTTTATTCCCTTTAGGTTTATGGTTATGCCATGAACTATTGAACTATAATGACTGTTCTCTTTATTCCCTTTAGGTTTATGGTTATGCCATGAACTATTGAACTATAATGACTGTTCTCTTTATTCCCTTTAGGTTTATGGTTATGCCATGAACTATGGAACTATAATGACTGTTCTCTTTATTCCCTTTAGGTTTATGGTTATGCCATGAACTATGGAACTATAATGACTGTTCTCTTTATTCCCTTTAGGTTTATGGTTATGCCATGAACTATGGAACTATAATGACTGTTCTCTTTATTCCCTTTAGGTTTATGGTTACACCATGAACTACCAAACTATAATGACTGTTCTCTTTATTCCCTTTAGGTTTATGGTTACACCATGAACTAAGGAACTATAATGACTGTTCTCTTTATTCCCTTTAGGTTTATGGTTACACCATGAACTACTGAACTATAATGACTGTTCTCTTTATTCCCTTTAGGTTTATGGTTACACCATGAACTATGGAACTATAATGACTGTTCTCTTTATTCCCTTTAGGTTTATGGTTATGCCATGAACTACTGAACTATAATGACTGTTCTCTTTATTCCCTTTAGGTTTATGGTTACACCATGAACTACTGAACTATAATGACTGTTCTCTTTATTCCCTTTAGGTTTATGGTTACACCATGAACTACTGAACTATAATGACTGTTCTCTTTATTCCCTTTAGGTTTATGGTTACACCATGAACTACTGAACTATAATGACTGTTCTCTTTATTCCCTTTAGGTTTATGGTTACACCATGAACTACTGAACTATAATGACTGTTCTCTTTATTCCCTTTAGGTTTATGGTTACACCATGAACTATTGAACTATAATGACTGTTCTCTTTATTCCCTTTAGGTTTATGGTTACACCATGAACTACTGAACTATAATGACTGTTCTCTTTATTCCCTTTAGGTTTATGGTTACACCATGAACTACTGAACTATAATGACTGTTCTCTTTATTCCCTTTAGGTTTATGGTTACACCATGAACTACTGAACTATAATGACTGTTCTCTTTATTCCCTTTAGGTTTATGGTTACACCATGAACTACTGAACTATAATGACTGTTCTCTTTATTCCCTTTAGGTTTATGGTTACACCATGAACTACTGAACTATAATGACTGTTCTCTTTATTCCCTTTAGGTTTATGGTTACACCATGAACTATGGAACTATAATGACTGTTCTCTTTATTCCCTTTAGGTTTATGGTTACACCATGAACTATTGAACTGTAATGACTGTTCTCTTTATTCCCTTTAGGTTTATGGTTACATCATGAACTACTGAACTATAATGACTGTTCTCTTTATTCCCTTTAGGTTTATGGTTACACCATGAACTACTGAACTATAATGACTGTTCTCTTTATTCCCTTTAGGTTTATGGTTACACCATGAACTACTGAACTATAATGACTGTTCTCTTTATTCCCTTTAGGTTTATGGTTACACCATGAACTACTGAACTATAATGACTGTTCTCTTTATTCCCTTTAGGTTTATGGTTACACCATGAACTACTGAACTATAATGACTGTTCTCTTTATTCCCTTTAGGTTTATGGTTACACCATGAACTACTGAACTATAATGACTGTTCTCTTTATTCCCTTTAGGTTTATGGTTACACCATGAACTACTGAACTATAATGACTGTTCTCTTTATTCCCTTTAGGTTTATGGTTACACCATGAACTACTGAACTATAATGACTGTTCTCTTTATTCCCTTTAGGTTTATGGTTATGCCATGAACTATGGAACGATAATGACTGTTCTCTTTATTCCCTTTAGGTTTATGGTTATGCCATGAACTATGGAACTATAATGACTGTTCTCTTTGCCATTCTTGTTGCTTTCACCTCACGTCTAGTTGTTGCAGAGATTAACAGCTGATTAAGAGTGTCACCAAAGTACCAAATGTGTGATGTATGCATAGCAATTTTGTTTATTCTTATGATGAGGTAATTGAACAAATGTAAAGAACTGTACATATAAAAGTGATGTTTGTGTCATGTTAATAATATTTTATAAGCATTTGTAATATATTAAATTATAAATTTTGATATTTTAATTTACAAATTATACACTCTCTTTTAGAAATAATTATAAAACTGATTATTGTAATGAGACTTAACTTTTATATATGAAATTTTTAATATGGGAAAAAGCATGCAGTTTATGGGAACCTGTACTTATGTTTTTATTCTGTTGTAAGAAATTTTGAAACATAAATAAAGTAACTTGTAAGCTTTAGTTTTAGTGTGGTTAATTATTATTTTAAGAATGATTCTGAAGCTGATGATCATACTTATTTAGTTCTATGTTAACCATAAACCATTGTTTAATTTTTGCTAGCCATTAAACATTGTTTAGTTTTCTGTTAGCCACCAAATATTATTTAGCTTTCTATTAACCATCAAAAATTGTTTAGTTTCCTGCTAGCCGTCAAACACTGTTAAGTTTACAAGGCATTGTTTATGTAATGAAGTTTTAATAATCAGGAAAAAAAACATAATCTGCTCCAAGTTTGTTCATTGTTAGTTATGGTCATTGATCTAACATTTCTCCGAGTTTCCATTTTTGTTATCATAATAAGAGGTAATTTTGGCACAGTATTCAGAAAGATTGACAACATGCCAAACACAACTTTTAAAGGTGTTTTTCCTCCCATTGATTTGTGAAAAATGCCACAAGATGTTTTACAGCTACCAAGTAACTTGTATATCACCCTGTATTGCTGTTCATCACTAGGTATCGTACATACAGTTCTCTACAGTTGGTCTTCCTTTCTTGGAAATTTGTATATGCATGACTTCTGTCAGTTTTACAAATGAATATCTATCTTGATTATGTGGCATCTTGTTGCTTTTACCATGGCTGGTATATGATTTGAAGTCCTTTTCCTGGAGAGTCCTGGTATCCCAAGTTGATCCATATTCCTTTACTTTCCAATGTCATTAGGTACAAGTGGTACAATTTTAATATAACATATTAAACCATCTGTAGAACAAGTGATTACATGGATTTTCACTTTACTAACTTTACTAATCGATACAATAAAAATAATTGTAACTGGTAAATTAGTGATGGTTTATTATCTTATCCAAAACCTAAATACCTTTAGTAGAAAAGGTTACAGCTTATGTAGACGAAGGTAAGATTGTAGATTTGATATATCTAGATTTTCAGAAAGCATTTAACAAAATGCCACATAAAAGACTTGGAAAAAAATTTCTGTAGGTGTGAGGGATAAGTTAGCACATTGAATAGAATAGTGGCTGGATGGAACAGTACAGAGGGCTATTACAAACTGATCAAACTGGATTAATGATACAAGTGGGGTACCTCAAGGCTCAGTCTTAGGATCTTTGCTCTATTTTGATTTACATCAATGATGTAGATGAATGAATGATCAATAAATTGCTTAAATATGCTGATAATATCAAGATATTTGGTGTCACTGGCTGTGATGAGAACACTGCTAGTTTAAAAAAAGATTTAAATCATTTATTGAGTTGGCAAATAAATAGCAGATGGGTTTTAATTATAATAAACGTAAGTTAATGCATGTGTGTTGTTATTATAATTTGGATGGGAATAAGTTTTAACAGTGTTATGTAAGAAAGGGATATTGATGTTATCAGTGTCATCCCAACAGTTTTAGTGGTAAGGCAAATAGGATTTCAGGTTGTATCAACAAAAATATTAAATAGAAGTCTACAAATGTTATACAGCTCGCTGGTTAGACAGTATGTGAAATATTGTGTCCAGTCTTGGTCTTCATACCTTAAAAAATACATTGAATTACTGGAAAGTGTTCAGAGAAAGGTCACTAGAATATTGTCTGGGATGTGGGGTTATCATACAAGGAGAGGCTCAAACCTCTCAAATTGTTTTTTTCTTAAAAAGAAAAGTTAGAAGGGATTTAGGTGTTTAAGATTGTAGGGGGGAATTAATAGTGTTGATACATCCTCTTTTCCATGTTAAACAGAGAGAATAGTAGAAGTAGGGGACACAAATATAAGTTTTGGGAGGGTTAGAGTCATTGTCAGCTGACAGTTTTATTTTTCTAGCAGTGTGGTTGGTCTTTGGAATGGGTTGTCTTCAGATGTTGTAAATTTAAATAAGTTTAACATAAATCTTGATAAAAGTATATGAATGATAAGGGTTGGCTTTGAGGTTTTAGTCTTTTAAATAGTTTTAATATAGTTATAGGATAGGACAGCCTAGATGAACCAGTAAATCCCTCAACTTTATAATATGTTACGAGACACAAACGTATTTTATTTTCACTTTACTCACACAAAAACACAATAATTGAATTGCTTACAAGGACAACATTTCTTATTGTCTTAAAACTTTTCTCTCTATGTACTCCAACTGGTCACATGTTTTCAGTAAGTGCCATTATCATTGGCCAGTTTGCAGGAGAAACATGAATGATTTTTTTTTTTTTTTGTATTAAACTTAAGTGATAGATGATCTAACTAAATGTATTACTCAATTGTTGACACAGTTAACTCTATAACCTGGTTGTTGAATAGGGTACACCTGTGGTCCAGCTATAGGCCTGGCTGAATCTATGACCTGATTAAACCTGTAACCATATTGTTGGCATGATGACTCTTAACCTTCTTGTACTTACATCTGGACTTCTAGTTGAAGTCACACTGTCACAACATGGATGTTCACTGTACATTAATATAATCATCTCACATTCTAGGTCATGTGGTATTGTTGTTGGTCATTTTCTGTTGTATTTTGTAACATATGTAAGACTACCCCTTGTATTATAGTATTTATTGGATTTCTTTTTGCTTGAAGCACGGGTGGTTAGCTCTTCTATATCCTGGAGAGACTTTGTGTTAACGGTATTTAAATTATATATGATTCTCATTTGGTTATTCAAATTACATTATCATCCTTTTTAAGTTTATCTCTAGGGTTTTATTATGTAAAAACTGCCTTATTTATGTATGAATTGGTACCTCACACAACATTGTTACATAAAAGTTGTGTATGACTGAAAGAAGACAGCAACTCACTCAGTTGTTACCTCACAACAATGTCATTTATAAGTTGTATGTGACTGTAAGAAGACAGCAACTCACTCAGTTGTTACCTCACAACAATGTTATCTATAAGTTGTATGTGACTGTAAGAAGACAGCAACTCACTCAGTTGTTACCTCACAACAATGTTATCTATAAGTTGTATGTGACTGTAAGAAGACAGCAACTCACTCAGTTGTTACCTCACAACAATGTTATCTATACGTTGTATGTGACTGTAAGAAGACAGCAACTCACTCAGTTGTTACCTCACAACAATGTTATCTATACGTTGTATGTGACTGTAAGAAGACAGCAACTCACTCAGTTGTTACCTCACAACAATGTTATCTATATGTTGTATGTGACTGTAAGAAGACAGCAACTCACTCAGTTGTTACCTCACAACAATGTTATCTATAAGTTGCATGTGACTGTAAGAAGACAGCAACTCACTCAGTTGTTACCTCACAACAATGTTATCTATAAGTTGCATGTGACTGTAAGAAGACAGCAACTCACTCAGTTGTTACCTCACAACAATGTTATCTATAAGTTGTATGTGACTGTAAGAAGACAGCAACTCACTCAGTTGTTACCTCACAACAATGTTATCTATAAGTTGTATGTGACTGTAAGAAGACAGCAACTCACTCAGTTGTTACCTCACAACAATGTTATCTATAAGTTGTATGTGACTGTAAGAAGACAGCAACTCACTCAGTTGTTACCTCACAACAATGTTATCTATAAGTTGTATGTGACTGTAAGAAGACAGCAACTCACTCAGTTGTTACCTCACAACAATGTTATCTATAAGTTGTATGTGACTGTAAGAAGACAGCAACTCACTCAGTTGTTACCTCACAACAATGTTATCTATAAGTTGTATGTGACTGTAAGAAGACAGCAACTCACTCAGTTGTTACCTCACAACAATGTTATCTATAAGTTGTATGTGTCTGTAAGAAGACAGCAACTCACTCAGTTGTTACCTCACAACAATGTTATCTATAAGTTGTATGTGACTGTAAGAAGACAGCAACTCACTCAGTTGTTACCTCACAACAATGTTATCTATAAGTTGTATGTGACTGTAAGAAGACAGCAACTCACTCAGTTGTTACCTCACAACAATGTTATCTATAAGTTGTATGTGACTGTAAGAAGACAGCAACTCACTCAGTTGTTACCTCACAACAATGTTATCTATAAGTTGTATGTGACTGTAAGAAGACAGCAACTCACTCAGTTGTTACCTCACAACAATGTTATCTATAAGTTGTATGTGACTGTAAGAAGACAGCAACTCACTCAGTTGTTACCTCACAACAATGTTATCTATAAGTTGTATGTGACTGTAAGAAGACAGCAATTCACTCAGTTGTTACCTCGCACAACACTGTTATCTATAAGTAGCATGTGACTGTAAGAAGACAGCAACTGGTGAAAACCCATCTTTACAGAGATATGACATCACATGTGGAATATGGATTCCCTGAGCACTTAGCAGCAGGTGTTCATCTTTTACCGATGTCCAAAACTCAGTTCCATGCTGCCGAATTTTGTTTTTAAAGTCTTGTCAGAAGACATTTCAGTAAGAGTTCCTTCTTTTGCATAAGTAAATTAAGATGGAACCTTAGACTTGAGTGGATCTTGGATTTTTGCAAACTTCTCTATATTTTTTGGAAAGTAATTGTCAAACCAGTCACTGAGGTGTGTTAGGTGCTCCTCAAAAACAGATTTTAGTTTGTAGGTCAGATCAACTTCATTGGATGTAACAAACTGCTTCTGTAACAGGGAGAAACAGTCTTTTCCATCATCTTCATTCACTTTTCTTCTCCATAGTAGTAACTTTTTTCTGAAGGCTGGCACCTTCTCTGTGAGTTTCAGAATATGTGTTGCTTCCCTGCTGAGAGAGATTCAACACATTCAGTTTTTTGAAGACATCACACATGTGCTAATTTTGACAAAAACATCCAAGAGGTTTATAGCACACTCTTTTTCATCTTCATCGAGATAAAAGTAGAGTTGCTGTCGTAATTCGAACACACGGGACAGCACATTTCAACAGGAGAGTGTCCCAAGCTACAGTAGTATAACAGAGATGTGTGTGCTCAGACCCCATATCTGCACATAGGTTTTTAAGACAACTCGCCTTCTGCAGCCGAGTTTTTATAAAGTTCACCACTTTTAAGACACTTTTCAGGACTAGGTTTAGTGGAATTTTGCTTCGTATGAGTGCCTGCAATCCTCCATAACAACTGGACATAGAGCCACCACCATCGGTACAGACGGTAACAAAATTAGTCCAGTCTAAGTTGTTTTCACACATAAAAGTGTCAAGGATCTCAAGTCTTGAATCTTTGTACCTGCAGTGATACTTTTACAAAAGAGAAGTTCTTCCAAAATGTTGTCACCGTCCACGAACCATGCATCGCTCATCAACTGAGCATACTTGTCACGATTTGTCGTCTCTTCTAGCTGTAACCAGAACTCCTTTCATTGTTTTCAATTAGCTGATCGTTGAGGTCTTAGACCACGTGTTGGATCCTGCAATTGATGGTGTTGTTCGATAAAGCACCTTTGAAAGCAGTCTTCCTGCAGATTCACCATTCACTCTATCCACTGCAGCTGGTAAAAGTAGTTCTACAATGTTACATATCGCTACTCTGTATGCCACCTTGTAGGATGCTAGCAAAGCATTGCATGGTGTTGATGCGTGTTTCAAAATAGTACATTTTTGTTCTTTCAATTATTTTAACTATCTGGTAAAACAATCATGGGATTTGCTAGCCATGTTAGGATGATTGGTCTCTAAGTGGCATTTTAGTGTACTTGGAAGCACGCCCTCTGGAGACAAAACTTTCAGACATAATACACACTGCAGACACTCTTCATGATTGACATCTATTGAAGTAAAACCAAAATCTAGATAACTATTGTCATATTTGTGTCTTCACAACTTTTCCACTGGTTTCTGGTTTGCCATCTGTTTCTACACTCTCACAATTATTAATTTTGAAAAATCTTTCCATTTTGATGCACAAGAACTAAAAGCCAAGAAAATAATTCACTGACTCACGGACACATGTTCACAACACCCTTCAGTCATTCCAATTACTAACGGATTCGGAGAGCCGACAGGTATTTATATACAAAATCTAAGAAACGAGAAAGCGCGAGAAGTTAGTTGCGTAGCCGAAAGTAAACAGATACACAGAAATCTCTCTCAAACATTCGAGAACGTCATCGAAAGGAATGTCGCGCGATCTAATGTTAAAACTGTGAGCGAACTCGAGTTAGTAGTTCGCGCGGTGTCCGACAGATGTCGTTATCGATGCGTTTCCCTCGAAAGTTTGAAATATCTCGCAGCCTCCCTCTGACTTCGCCAAAACCACCTCCTCAAACTTTATGTATAAATACTCAAATACACAAACAATACCAGATAGACTTCTACGTAGTACAATAAAATACCTCGATAAAAATTGGTAAAAAAATGAACTGTTATGCGAACTAGACAGGTATTGCATATATGATGAAGAAAATCCTAAACTCTTCTCCTTGATTAATTTATACATTAGATCATTAAGTTAAAATTAAGTATTAAATTAAAAAATAAAAGTGAATAAGAAATAAAATTATATATAGTATTATAAAAATAATAAATTAGTGCTAAAATAAAACAGGCTACCTATGATCTAGACTTCTGAAAGTACAATATGCACAGACTGAGTAATGTTCATCACTCATGTATTAACTTTAAATATATCAAGCAATCCACTCTAACAATAAAAATGAAGGAAGAAGAAGTCTAGTATACCTGACCCTCCAGGGTATACAAATTTATATACCCAAACAACTAGAGAGAGTTCGCCGCGACACACAGTTTGGAAACCACTGGACTTTTACCCATTGTTTTACGTTGTCATAAAAGCCATGCAAAAAGTTGCTCGTAACAAATGTAAGGTTATTATCTTGTAATAATACATAGAATATTTATATCATCTATTACAAGGTTTTTATTATTTGCAAAATACAATATAACTTGGTTACCGTTTTAGGCACCATACAGTGAGGCAATTTCTTGTCCCAAAATGAAGGTTTTGGTGATAGCTTGCGTTCATGTGATTTTTATGTATACTTGTGGTATTTTTCAAAATAAAAAATGGTACTACGTGTTTTATCAAAGAAATTGGTAGTTGAACAGTTATAGTAGGTATGTTACTGTTTCTGTTTTTGTGTATTTATATTTGTATCCCTTAGTGGCTGATATTGATAAAATAAATGTTACATAAAGTTTTTCTAGTGTTTGTACCAAAGAAGAAAAATTGTTTTAAATTGTTTATCGTAAGTAATGGAACCAGAGGGATTTTTAACTGAATGTAGAACATTGTAACCATAGGGATTTTTAACTGAATACAGAACATTGTAACCAGAGGGATTTTTAACTGAATGTAGAACATTGTAAACAGATGGATTTTTAACTGAATACAGAACATTGTAACCAGAGGGATTTTTAACTGAATACAGAACATTGTAACCATAGGGATTTTTAACTGAATACAGAACATTGTAACCAGAGGGATTTTTAACTGAATACAGAACATTGTAACCAGAGGGATTTTAACTGAATGTAGAACATTGTAAACAGATGGATTTTAACTGAATACAGAACATTGTAACCATAGGGATTTTAACTGAATACAGAACATTGTAACCAGAGGGATTTTTAACTGAATACAGAACATTGTAACCATAGGGATTTTTAACTGAATACAGAACATTGTAACCAGAGGGATTTTTAACCGAATGTAGCACATTGTTACCAGAGGGATTTTTAACCGAATGTGGTACATTGTAACCAGAAGGATTTGTAACTGAATGTAGAACATTGTAACCAGAGGAGTTTTTAAATGAATGTTGAACGTTGTAACCAGAGGGATTTTAACTGAATGTAGCACATTGTAACCACAGGGATTTTTAACTGAATACAGAACATTGTAACCAGAGGGATTTTTAACTGAATACAGAACATTGTAACCAGAGGGATTTTTAACTGAATGTAAAACATTGTAACCAGACAGATTTTTAACCGAATGTAGCACGTTGTTACCAGAGGGATTTTTAACTGAATGTAGAACATTGTAACCAGAAGGATTTTTAAATGAATGTAGAACATTGTAACCAGAGGAGTTTTTAACTGAATGTAAAACATTGTAACCAGAGGGATTTTAAATGAATGTTGAACGTTGTAACCAGAAGGATTTGTAACTGAATGTAGAACATTGTAACCAGAAGGATTTGTAACTGAATGTAGAACATTGTAACCAGAAGGATTTTTAAATGAATGTAGAACATTGTAACCAGAGGAGTTTTTAACTGAATGTAGAACATTGTAACCAGAGGAGTTTTTAACTGAATGTAAAACATTGTAACCAGAGGGATTTTAAATGAATGTTGAACGTTGTAACCAGAAGGATTTGTAACTGAATGTAGAACATTGTAACCAGACAGATTTTTAACCGAATGTAGCACATTGTTACCAGAGGGATTTTTAACTGAATGTAGAACATTGTAACCAGAAGGATTTTTAAATGAATGTAGAACATTGTAACCAGAGGAGTTTTTAACTGAATGTAAAACATTGTAACCAGAGGGATTTTAAATGAATGTTGAACGTTGAAACCAGAGGGATTTTAACTGAATGTAAAACATTGTAACCAGACAGATTTTTAACCGAATGTAGCACATTGTTACCAGAGGGATTTTTAACCGAATGTGGTACATTGTAACCAGAAGGATTTGTAACTGAATGTAGAACATTGTAACCAGAAGGATTTGTAACTGAATGTAGAACATTGTAACCAGAGGAGTTTTTAAATGAATGTATAACATTGTAACCAGAAGGATTTTTAAATGAATGTAGAACATTGTAATTAGAGGGATTTTTAACTGAATGTATAACATTGTAACCAGAGGGATTTTAAATGAATGTTGAACGTTGTAACCAGAGGGATTTTAACTGAATGTAGCACATTGTAACCAGAGGGATTTTTAACCGAATGTAGCACGTTGTAACCAGAAGGATTTTTAACTGAATGTAGAACGTTGTAACCAGAGGGATTTTAACCGAATGTAGAACATTGTAACCAGACAGATTTTTAACCGAATGTAGCACATTGTTACCAGAGGGATTTTTAACCGAATGTGGTACATTGTAACCAGAAGGATTTTTAACTGAATGTAGAACATTGTAACCAGAAGGATTTGTAACTGAATGTAGAACATTGTAACCAGAGGGGTTTTTAAATGAATGTATAACATTGTAACCAGAAGGATTTTTAAATGAATGTAGAACATTGTAATTAGAGGGATTTTAACTGAATGTATAACATTGTAACCAGAGGGATTTTAAATGAATGTTGAACGTTGTAACCAGAGGGATTTTAACTGAATGTAGCACATTGTAACCAGAGGGATTTTTAACCGAATGTAGCACATTGTAACCCGAAGGATTTTTAACTGAATGTAGAACATTGTAATCAGAAGGATTTTTAAATGAATGTAGAACGTTGTAACCAGAGGGATTTTAACCGAATGTAGAACATTGTAACCAGACAGATTTTTAACCGAATGTAGCACATTGTTACCAGAGGGATTTTTAACCGAATGTGGTACATTGTAACCAGAAGGATTTTTAACTGAATGTAGAACATTGTAACCAGAAGGATTTGTAACTGAATGTAAAACATTGTAACCAGAGGAGTTTTTAAATGAATGTAGAACATTGTAATTAGAGGGATTTTTAACTGAATGTATAACATTGTAACCAGAGGGATTTTAAATGAATGTTGAACGTTGTAACCAGAGGGATTTTAACTGAATGTAGCACATTGTAACCAGAGGGATTTTAACTGAATGTAGCACATTGTAACCAGAGGGATTTTTAACCGAATGTAGCACATTGTAACCAGAAGGATTTTTAACTGAATGTAGAACATTGTAACCAGAAGGATTTTTAAATGAATGTAGAACGTTGTAAACGGAGGGATTTTAACCGAATGTAGAACATTGTAACCAGAGATTTTTAATTGAATATAGAACATTGTAACCAGAGGGATTTTTAAATGAATGTAGAACATTGTAATCCAAGGGATTTTTAAAGCAATATATAACATTATAATAAGACATTTTTAAATGAATGTAGAACTTAAATAAAAATAAATCCTTGTAATCATGGGGATTTTAAAACCAAAATAGAACATTGTAATAAAAGGAATTTTCAAGTAAATGTGGAAGATTATTTTAAAACATGTTACACTTTTTACATGAAGAACAATTTTACAAGAAGAATGATATTTTGCTCGTTAGTGTGATTGTTCGCAAGTTTTTACATCCTAAGGAAGATTTAGTGTTTTAAACATAGAACTGTACAATTAAAGGATTTTCAAATTAGTAATGAACCTGATTTTCAGATCAACCTAAAACATTGTAATAATTTAAATCAGTATAGAAAGTCGTACCTGTTCTGAAAAGAAATCTTCATTATTGTAAAAACTGTAACTTGTAGTAAAACAATATTTAATTGGTGTGTAAACTCAAAACAAAACTATCAATATAGAACACTGCTATCAGAGATATTTTCAAACCAGCAAAGAGCCATGTAATCCAAAGTTTTCAAATCAGCATAGAACTGTAAAATATGAAAAATTTTCAGAAGAGGATAGAACCTTATAATCAAAGATATTTTTATTAAGTAACTGCTTAGTTCAAAAGGAAGTTTCTATTGAATCTGAAGATAAAATTGTTCTAGATTTTTCTGATTTCTTTACAACTTTGGTTTGAAATCCATAATTAGTTATGAGTGTAAAAAGATGCTACTGTTCAGACACCACTATATGTAGTATTTTTAACAATTTTAAAGAAACCCTTGCATAACTAGATCCAATAACTCAGAGAATATTTATCTTTAATAGTCACTGTCTGGTAGACCCGGCATGGCCAGGTAGTTAAAGCACTTGACTCGTAATCTGAGGTTCGAATCCCTGTGACACCAAACACACTCGCCCTTTCAATCGTGGGGACGTTATTATGTCACGGTCAATTTCCTTATTCGTTAGTAAAAGGGAAGCTCAAGATATGACGGTGGGTGGTGATAATCAGCTGCCATTCCTCTAATCTTGCACTGCAAAATTAGGGCTGGCTAGCACAGACAGCCCTTGTGTAGCTTTGCGCGAAATTCAAAAACAAACAAATCTTGTATGTTTTATTTTTAACTTCCATACAGTATTTGTAAAGCTTAAAATTAACGCAAAGCTTAACTATTTCTTTCTAAAATCAGAAATGTGTTTTAGGCTTAGTATATTTACTAAAATGAACTACTTTAACGTCCCTATTTGCAGTAGTCTGTTTTCAGATACACTAAAGTTAAAACAAAAACTGCTTAAAGTCAACCTGTCTTGAGAGTAGTGTTAATACGGAGTGTCTTTAGTGAAAATATAATATTCTGTGTCAAACAGTGGTGAAATGTGTTTAAAGATGTAATACTTTAGTTTGTCAACAGAGGACAGTAATTATGTGCTGATGCCCAAAAGTTCTAACCAGTGAGGCTTACATTTTGTTTTGAAATGTAAGTTTTCTGGTGTTTGGTTATCTCGCTTAGATTACTTCATCAACTATGCTCTGGTTCAAAAGTAGAAACTCTTAAAAATATATAAAACTTGCAACAGTTAAATCCAGGTATGTGTCACTTGTTTTCAAATCACTTACGATTGTGTGTCTTCAATTAAATAGTAAAGCTTATTAAAGTTTACATAGTAGCAGGATGTCAAACATAAGCCTGAGAGTTGAGACAAGCAAAGCACAGTATTGACCTGTGAGAGGGTAGGGAGACAAGCTGAAGTTATGTAAAACAAAAAAGAAGAAAGAAATACTTTCTACGAACATACATGAACTTTTACAGATGTTAAATTTGATTTAGGTAGTGTTAACTTATTGTTTCAAGGAATTACACTTACGAAAGCCCTTCCTGGATGAAAAGGAAAATATTTTGTTTGTCATTGTGGCACCTAGTTTTACACATAGAACACCGAGAAACAAAGACTAAAATAACCTAAATCCAAAATGTATATGTTTATTAAAATTTTAAAAGGAAGTTCGTGGACGTTATGTTGTGTTCAACAATTAGCAGGAAACTATTTAAATGTTTTAATTTTTTTTATAAATATAAATAAATATCAAATATTTTTTTCAGGATTAAGTAAGCTAGTTTGTAATTTCTTCCTAGTTTGGAAAATAATATAACATATTTTAAAGAAAATATTCAAAATTAGTAAAAAAATATTTAATTTTCAGTTAACATATTGTTGTCTCTTCGTTATGATCTTGCATCGCTAGGAGGAGAAAGACTGTTCCTATTAGCAACACTGGACAAACGGGGATGTTGGCGTACACTAGGCCTAAATAAAATTATTTGTTTTTTTTATTGTATCAACCATAACTCAGTTTGAAGGAAGACGTTTTTAATGAAGTTTAATGAGTTCGAGGAACGGTATAGGCTAATTATTATTTTAATTTTATATGTTTTAACTACTGTTAACTGTTTACAGTTGCAATGGTACCAAAATAATTCTAATATATTCGATAATGTCAAGTATGTTAGGCCTAGGTTTGAAATGAAATTGGAAGCATCAGGCCGAATGTTTGGTAATGGCCAATTACGAAGTTTCAACAGCATCCTAAATGATAAAAACCCATTCTCAATTCAGTTTTTTACTGTTAAAAATGAACTAGTGAGGCATAATTCGAATTTTAACTATATACGTGGCCCTTCGTTCATATTAACCAATAGAAATGATTCGTTAATTACAAATACAATCTTAACCAGTAATGGTAGACCTATTTTTAGGACTGACAATTACACTACAGTTATGAAAAAGAGTTTGTTGTCTCCATCCCAGTTTATAAGTAACACGTGGTCTAATATCAGTGAAGAAAATTCACAAATTGGTGATTATGTTCTATCACAAAAAGCCCCAACGTTTAAGAACATTTCCCAAGAAGTTAATGCTAGCCTTAATAAGCTGTCGTTTTTAAACATTAAAAATTCATCTGACGGTTTAATATTAAAACAAGAAGAAATATCAATAGGTACACGCGTACCATCGCCATCAAAAAAGTACAGAAAACTACTAGGGCCAAATAAACTGTGTTCTAACATTAGTAATAGATGTATCACGAGAAGCACGGTCAACACTTCCTTGAAATTACCCCAGGTAAATACCACTCAGCGTATTGAATTCTGTAACACAACCACAGAAAGCACAACAGATACGAAAGACATGGGCAGTGTAGGCCTATCTCAGTATGTATTGCAGCTCAAGTCTATACAAAGTGCAAGTAAAGAAGTGGAACGAAGGTTAACATGGAATGAAAATGGTAGCCGATCTAATCTTTTCTCTTCAACAGTTGATCAAATTAATGAAAACAGTGAAAGTAAAAACAATTTGCCAGAAGATGAACTCAAATCGAACTTCAACTTTAGCAGTCTTACACCCACTACGTCGCTCGTAAACATAGTGGAAAACCTGGGATTAAAACAGTTTACTGTTTCAGGTGGTTTGGAAGAAGCTGGAATGGTTGAAGGCAATGACGCCAGAAAGAACCAAACAAATTATAATGGCATAAATATGAAGGAATTAGTGCTAAAACCAACCGGGAAATATAAAAGAATGGACTACAACAGATTTGTTGAGGAAAAACAGGAGACGAGAGACAGGTATTACAGTATGCTTAAACCTGGTGACTCTAGACTGGTGCAGTACAAAAATCACGGATTTCGACAAGAGTTTGGCTGGAACAAAAGAAAAAGCGGGCCTTACGTGGCTTCTACTTTCACTGGACCGCCATATTCTTATTTTACCATTGAACATGATTTAAAACCAGAGAAAGCCAAATTAGAAAATTATAACATTACTAGCGCCAACTTTATTTACTTAAATCATAAATCTTTGATTACAGTAGCACAAGACGATACCTCTTCTGGAAGTCTCTTACAAAAACCAAAAAAACTGTTTTACAGCGATATAACAAGTAAAAACGATTTGGAAAGAACGGAATCAAAAGAAACGACTACAAATAAGTCAGTCGTGGATGAGAAAGATACGTCTACAAGTGAGGAACCGTGTAGTTCGCCAAGGACTGCAAGATTTAATCGCAACCACTTCTGGGTCTTAAATGAAGAAGACAGAATATTTTTTATTATTATTACTCCAGTTGTGGGTATTCTTTTACTGGTTATTGTGATATTAGTAACAATTATTTTAATCAAACGAAAGCAGCTGAAATTATACAACAACAGAGATGCCAATAAAAGGCAGAAAGAATACAAACCACTGCTGACTTCAACGACAATAGAAAATGATAAAATGTTGTTCAGGCATCATAAGTTGTCTTATTTACCAAGGAAGTCGTCCACTACCTTGTTCAACTTGGCTTCTCCATCGACGTCTGTCTTAAGTGTAGCTGACGGCCCGACATCACAACTTAGTCACGTTCCCAAGGTCAAAGAGTGTTCACCCGATGACCTGAGTATTGTAGACGCTTATCTTAAGTTTCACAGGTCACTTCCCACCAAGTGACGTCATAAGAGACGAGGACTGAAGAAGTGAAAGTGTCTTGAAACTGAGTGTTGTTTTAGACTTTCTCTCAGAATGAGTCTTCTAATTTGCATATACTGCTTATTGAAAAAGGTCTTAAATTTACACATCTGTGTAGTGTATTTAAGGTTTATTTTTGACTATATTACTCACTGTCATGGTGCATATAAATGTCCAGTTTTATGTTTTGTTCAAGTGCGAAGGAAATTCTGATGACTTACTATGCGAAAGGTGTAAAATAAAATAAATAATATTCATAAATAGAAGCTACTTTATTATCGTTTTCTTGGCAGTATTAACAGAAATGTTTGTAATAGTTTGAATACTAAATTAATAAAGTCTTTGTTTAGTTTTGTAGATATTGAACCTTTTAGACTGCTTAGTTTATTTAATATAACTAAACATGTCTACACACATACAGAATCGTCTATTACGAAATCTGTTTGTGACACTAGCGACACCAACGAAACAAAATTAACAATAATATAAAAAGATCGTAATCTAACATTTATTATAAAATGTGGAAAGATGGCTTCTAAAGTAGTTGTAAACAAAACTTTGAATATTTCGTTTTTACTGGCCGTATGGAATGTCTCTAGTCTTCTAATATATTTGAGAAGCTGTTTCCAATGATCACGAGAAACTCTTAGGTGTTTTACTAAAAAAAAACTCCACGTGCCTTTAGTTCTCTAATAAAAGCGATAACAAGTAACTGAAAGAAAAAAAATAGATTTGAATGAAAAACACTTTGTTAGGTATTTAAATGTTTTATTTATTTTTATCACTCTATAAAATTATATTTTCATTAATAAACAAAACTTACATCTGTCTAAAAGTACATCGATAATACTGAATAGTTACAAAGGTAATATTTTCCCTTCCTGACATTAAAACCACATATTCAATTTTTTTCATGATTCCATAGTTACGCCAATCCCTCCCAGTAGCAGAACGGTACGTCTTAGGACTTGCAGCACTAGAAACCGGGTTTTGATACTCATGATGGACAGAACACAGATATATATGTAAGAATGGGTTGAGATTTTTTTTAATTTTTTTTTTACGTAGAGGAGTGAACAACGTTTCGACCTTCATCGGTCATCGTCAGGTTCACAAAGAAAGAGAGAGTTAACTGACCGGAAGCTGACCACATGTTTTAAAGGGGTTGTGTAACTGAGTGTCGGAATGTAGAGGGCGGCATTAGATGTTTGAATCTTAACGATCGTATGACGTTGTACTGTTAATAGTGTTGTAACGTATGCTAGTTCAGACATGATGGTAACAGGTAAGTACGCAAAACACAAAGACTTTCACTTCTCGTATAATCGCCGTGATGAAATAATAATCAGTGAAGTCGAGAAAACCCACTTGTAGAGAAATATATATATGTAAAAACGGCTCGTTTGGGTTGAGAAACCTTTTTTACGTAGAGGAGTGCACAGATAGCCCACTGTGTAATTTTGTCCTTAACTTCAACCAAAACTAATGTCAATTGCTTGTGTTTTGTGCTTAGACCTTTTCTCTCGAATCAGAGGGGTAGTTCAATTTTCTAGTGTTATCTGAAAAGAGATTTTCCTACATACACCCAAAACACTCTGACAATATATCCTCTAACAAATGTTTATGTCGTGTTTAAAGCTTGAACGTCAATCTACTTAATTATAGAAGACATACAGTATTTGAAAGAGTTATTCGTGGAATTATAGATGTATTTGAATACAACGTTTCGTCTTTATTAATGAGACATATCTCTTTGAGATTCAAAATAAACATACATACAAGTACTTCCAATCAAGCTGTTCGGCCCCTCACTGTCTCAGCCGTAAGTCTGTTGCTTTACGACACTAAAAATCGGTTTGAATACCCGTAACGTGCAGAGCAAATAAGCCCATTTTGCAGGTTTGCGCTTAACAACAACCAACCTAAATAACCGTATAAAATGATATAACCACGCTCTGTATTTTAATACAAACATGACACTCATCTAATACGTTAGGTTTTGACTTTGAGTTATAATGTTTTCTTTCATTTGGATTCTATCTACGTTCAATACGTTTACATTTGCGAAATGACGTGTTTTTTCTACGTTGAATACTTTCGTTGTTGTAAAAATGTATATCGGAACGACTGGTATGGTATTAACACTTTTACTAATAAAGCAGTTTTATTACTATATTAATAATAACATTATAATATATTAATAAACGTTTCAACCTGAAGGTGACCAAGGAAAGTCGAAACGTTGTTCTCTGCTTTATTAGTAAAAGTGTCAATACCAATAGTAGGTACATTTTTATTTCAAATGGGTTTCTTGTCATCAAGAATTTTCGTTTTTTACAAGTTGTGTTTATATATATTCTTCTGTATATAGAAACCTTCGCAGTCGAATCATTCTATTATAAAAATATTTCAGTATTTTTTAGTATTATACATGTCGGTAGAAAATGTTTAACATTCCTTTTTGTTTTTTACTTTATTTGTACCCTCAACAATTACTTCTTTTAATAACACCTATAACTGGTATTAATTCATAAATATATTTATGTAATTGTTTCTTTAGTTATAATGTGACGGTCGATCCCACTATTCGTTGGTAAAAGAGTACTCCAAGAGTTGGCGGTGGGTGGTGATGACTAGCTGCCTTCCCTCTAGTCTTACACTGCTAAATTAGGGACGGCTAGCGCAGATAGCTCTCGTGTAGCTTTGTGTGAAATATATATATAAAAAAAATGTTCCGATACTTACATGAACGTTCTACATAACTACAAGATATCGAGACAATAAAACAAGTGGAAGTTAAGAAATAACAATATAACAAAAAAGGCTTAAGTATAATTATAAACATTATATCTTTAAAATAATAATAAGGAAATAAAAACAGAAAAAAACCTGGAACTGGCTACATTAATGAGAGTAGAAAGGAATTGATGTTTTTATTTAGCCCAACGCGGATCTGCTCGAAAACAAGCCTTTGTCAGCTCGTGCGATTGTTACTTTAGGATATTTTCTTAAGGATGTTGATTCTCTCTCCCTTCGTGTGTGTGTTTTTCTTATAGCAAAGCCACATCGGGCTATCTGCTGAGTCCACCGAGGGGAATTGAACCCCTGATTTTAGCGTTGTTAATACATAGACTTATCGCTGTACTAGTGGGGGACCTCTTCCTTCGTGTAGAGGTCTTACTGGTTGTGGCGCTCGATTCAGAAGTTGCAGGTTCGAATCCCCGTCACAAAACATGCTCGACCTTTCAGTCGTTTGGTTTGTTTTGTATTTCGCGCAAAGCTACACGAGGGCTATCTGTGCTAGCCGTCCTTAATTTAGCAGTATAAGACTAGAAGGAAGGCAGCTAGTCATCACCACCCACCTTCAACTCTTGGTCTACTCTTTTATCAACGAATAATGGGATTGACCGTCACATAATAACGCTCTCACGGTTGAAAGGGCGAGCATGTTTGGTGTGACAGGGATTCGAAGCCGCGACCCTCATTTTAGAAGTCAAGTGCCTTAACCACCAGGACATGCCGGGCTTTTCAGTCGTTGAGGGAGTTATGATATAACGGATAATTCCACTATTTGTTGGTAGAAGAGCAGCCCTCGACCCTCAGATTGTGAGTCAGCTGTTCTAACATAAACAGAAAGGTTAATATATTATTAATCATACATGGCTCCCATTTATCGGTTGAAATATTGCAATTTTATTTCCTCGAAAAAAAAAAACACTTTATACTGTAAAAGCAGTTTATGGGCCCGACATGGCTAGGTGGTCAAGGCACTCGACTAATAATCTGAGGATCGCGGGTTCGAATCCCCGTCACACCAAACATGCTCGCCCCTTCAGCCGTGGGAGCGTTATAATGTGACGGTTAATCCAATCCCACTATTCGTTGGTAAACGAGTACCCCAAGAGTAGGCGGTGGATGGTGATAACTAGCTGCCCTCCTTCTAGTCTTACGCAGCAAAATTAGGGACGGCTAGCGCAGATAGCCCTCGTATAGCTTTGCGCGAAATTCAAACCAAACGAAAAGCAGTTTACAATAACATTAAATATAACCACCCAATGTGATTAGCATCTGTTAACAATATTTGAATCTAACCCGAAGAACGGTTGAAATAAACAATCTGTTTGGAACGTTTTTATTTATTTGTCAACTGTTTTCACCTATATTTGTATCACTCTACATCTTCCAACGTTACGTTCTTATCTGTTTTGATTATAGTAGTCAGCATTTGGTACAAGTTAAAAAAAAACAACTACACAAGGATATAAATGTACTGTCACTTTATAACAGGAACAAAGCAATTTACTCATGATAAAAGTGATGGATGCCTAGTTTACAACCGTAGGTTGGTATATGTTATACACAAACACAATATTGTAGCATTAATGACACCGTAAGTATTATCTCATTAAATCTTAAACGATTTGGGTGTTCGCCTTACTCTATCAGAAGTATTTCAGTGTACAAGCTACCATACTGCTAACATTGTAAATTTAAGTCCAATACATGGTTCAGGTATGCTGTAGTTGGATACATGACTTCCCATATATTATCTTCACGTTTATTCTTAACGAGACCTTCTCTTATAAAATTCCACTAAGTCCTAAAATATTCCTTATAACTTAAGCCTGACAAACATACTATCCAGTATTGAGGACAACCAATCAGGTGTCGTCCACCTTCTCAATAATGACAAGAAGTCTCAACACGATGGTCCACAAACAAACCAAAACCTGGTAGCACACATCACCTCCTCACTAATGGACATGAAAAAAATGGTTTCGCACATGGATTGACAACATTAGAAGAAACGTTGTTTATAATCCCTCGACAAAATCATGTATTGACATGATCTAAAGTTTTTAAGAAACGAAAGCAAATATTTTAGGGATAATTATACTGTATAGGGTGATTACATCCAAACAAATGGTTGTTTTTACTTGTTACGAAACCAGTTCCAATATTTAACACTGAGGGCGTATTTCCTCATACTATAACGTAGCAACCAACAAAATATCCTGACGTATTATAGTATTTCTATACCAGTAAGAGAAACAACAGTACGCTGGCGAGTTAATTGTTTTTATACACTAAAGATTAAACAGCGCCATTGTAACAAGAGATAACCTCAATTCCGATGAACCATTACTAACAAGGTACACTGTCCAGAGTAGTCCAGAAAATTATTTTAATTATTGTCTCTTCGAAGTTTAGCTGCTGTTAGGCTTAACTATCGAAGTGAAAACAATAACTGTTAATTATTCTGATGTTATACTTTGATGAGAAGAAGGTAATCTGTTGATTTTATAACATCCGGGTCACTGGAACTGTTTGGTAAAATCAAAGTTTCTGAGGTTATTTAAAGTAAAAATATATATTAGAACGACAATAACTAAACGGATTTCAAAAGGTTAACAGTAACAAATGTTTAAATAAATCTCACGGTAAATCAGGTTGTTCCAATAATATTAAAATTAATGTTTTCTGTTATAAACACTAAAACAACTTTTGAGTTCACTTCAAGAAAAAAATTAGTAAATAAATATATATCTGTCTTTTATTGTCAATCAAACTTTAAAATGACTTCAAAAACACAGGAAGGTGTCGTAATAAGTGTGAAGCAGGTTCCCAAACGTCATCGGTCTACAGTGAATAGAGTTTTTCAATGGACGGCTGTTACATGATACACATGCGGTTTGATTCAGATGGTATGGACACGCATAGTTGTCTTTTATCTCCTAGAACAACGACAAAAGTATTTAGAAAGAAACTACAACAATGATAAACATTCTTATTGTAAATCAGTGTTCTTTATCTCACTTGTAACTAGGTTTCAACACCACTTGTCACAAACACATCCCTCCCCAATGTAACAATATTCTAGTAAATACATTTATTTATCAACTATGGAGTGGACTCTTATCATCTTATATAACTTTATAAAAGTATTTTTTCCACGACTTACTTATATAGGTAGACTTTCAACTTTACAAATATTTTTACAAGTACGCAGTTGGTGGTCAACTGGACACGAAGAAAACCCATGAATAAATGATTGATAAAGATCTGATGGCTTGTTCTGAGACAGAATATCATTCATAGTTATAGCTAAAGGTAAGGCTAATGTAACTATGCTAAAAGTGATTCAAGTGTTACTACAGATTAGCCTAGTGATGTAACTACGAGTTTAAGAGAAACTTGGTAACGACCGTCTACTTTTGTTACTTACACAGAACATGAGGCTTCACCAGAGGACATGATATAACAACACGAGCTCACGTGTTTAGATGAACCCTGTTTCTTACTCTATGAAGGTTAATTAACACTTAGTTATCATACTTTCTTCTAACAGGTTTCTTAACGTTTATCATTAACACAGCTGGGTTGTTAACCATTTAAATGACATATTCATTAACAGAGTTGGGTTGTCAACCATTTAAATGACATATTCATTAACAGAGCTGGGTTGTCAACCATTTAAATGAGATATTCATTAACAGAGCTGGGTTGTCAACCATTTAAATGAAATATTCATTAACAGAGCTGGGTTGTCAACCATTTAAATGAGATATTCATTAACAGAGCTAAGTTGTCAACCATTTAAATGAGATATTCATTAACAGAGCTGGGTTGTCAACCATTTAAATGACATATTCATTAACAGAGCTGGGTTGTCAACCATATAAATGAGATATTCATTAACACAGCTGGGTTGTCAACCATATAAATGAGATATTCATTAACACAGCTGGGTTGTCAACCATTTAAATGAGATACTCATTGACAGAGCTGGGTTGTCAACCATTTAAATGACATATTCATTAACAGAGCTAGGTTGTCAACCATTTAAATGAGATATTCATTAAATGAGCTGGGTTGTCAACCATTTAAATGATATATTCATTAACAGAGCTGGGTTGTCAACCATTTAAATGATATATTCATTGACAGAGCTGGGTTGTCAACCATTAAGTGATATATTCATTGAAAGAGCTGGGTTGTCAACCATTAAGTGACATATTCATTAACAGAGCTGGGTTGTCAACCATTTAAATGAGATATTCATTAACAGAGCTGGGTTGTCAACCATTTAAATGACATATTCATTAACAGAGCTGGGTTGTCAACCATTTAAATGACATATTCATTAACAAAGCTGGGTTGTCAACCATATAAATGAGATATTCATTAACACAGCTGGGTTGTCAACCATTTAAATGAGATATTCATTAACAGAGCTGGGTTGTCAACCATTTAAATGATATATTCATTGACAGAGCTGGGTTGTCAACCATTAAGTGACATATTCATTAACAGAGCTGGGTTGTCAACCATTTAAATGACATATTCATTAACAGAGCTGGGTTGTCAACCATTTAAATGACATATTCATTGACAGAGCTGGGTTGTCAACCATTTAAATGAGATATTCATTGACAGAACTGGGTTGTCAACCATTAAGTGACATATTCATTAACAGAGCTAGGTTGTCAACCATTTAACTGATATATTCATTAACAGAACTGGGTTGTCAACCATTTAAATGACATATTCATTAACAGCGCTGGGTTGACAACCATTTAAATGAGATATTCATTGACAGAGCTGGGTTGTCAACCATTAAGTGACATATTCATTAACAGAGCTGGGTTGTCAACCATTTAAATGACATATTCATTAACAGAGTTGGGTTGCCAACCATTTAAATGACATATTCATTAACAGAGCTGGGTTGCCAACCATTTAAATGAAATATTCATTAACAGAGCCAGGTTGTCAACCATTTAAATGACATATTCATTAACAGAGCTAGGTTGTCAACCATTTAAATGACATATTCATTAACAGAGCTGGGTTGTCAACCATTTAAATGACATATTCATTAACAGAGCTGGGTTGTCAACCATTTAAATGAGATATTCATTAATAAAGCTGGGTTGTCAACCATTTAAATGACATATTCATTGACAGAGCTGGGTTGTCAACCATTAAGTGACATATTCATTAACAGAGCTGGGTTGTCAACCATTTAAATGAGATATTCATTAACAGAGCTGGGTTATCAACCATTTAAATGACATATTCATTAACAGAGCTGGGTTGTCAACCATTTAAATGACATATTCATTAACAGAGCTGGGTTGTCAACCATTTAAATGATATATTCATTGACAGAGCTGGGTTGTCAACCATTAAGTGATATATTCATTGACAGAGCTGGGTTGTCAACCATTAAGTGACATATTCATTAACAGAGCTGGGTTGTCAACCATTTAAATGAGATATTCATTAACAGAGCTGGGTTGTCAACCATTTAAATGACATATTCATTAACAGAGCTGGGTTGTCAACCATTTAAATGATATATTCATTAACAGAGCTGGGTTGTCAACCATTTAAATGACATATTCATTAACAGAGCTAGGTTGTCAACCATTTAAATGACATATTCATTAACAGAGCTGGGTTGTCAACCATATAAATGAGATATTCATTAACAGAGCTGGGTTGTCAACCATTTAAATGAGATATTCATTGACAGAGCTGGGTTGTCAACCATTAAGTGACATATTCATTAACAGAGCTAGGTTGTCAACCATTTAAATGACATATTCATTAACAGAGCTGGGTTGTCAACCATTTAAATGAAATATTCATTAACAGAGCCAGGTTGTCAACCATTTAAATGACATTCATTAACAGAGCTAGGTTGTCAACCATTTAAATGAGATATTCATTAACAGAGCTGGGTTGTCAACCATTTAAATGACATATTCATTGACAGAGCTGGGTTGTCAACCATTAAGTGACATATTCATTAACAGAGCTGGGTTGTCAACCATTTAAATGACATATTCATTAACAGAGCTGGGTTGTCAACCATATAAATGAGATATTCATTAACACAGCTGGGTTGTCAACCATTTAAATGAGATATTCATTAACAGAGCTGGGTTGTCAACCATTTAAATGACATATTCATTAACAGAGCTGGGTTGTCAACCATTTAAATGACATATTCATTAACAGAGCTGGGTTGTCAACCATTTAAATGATATATTCATTAACAGAGCTGGGTTGTCAACCATTTAAATGATATATTCATTGACAGAGCTGGGTTGTCAACCATTAAGTGATATATTCATTGACAGAGCTGGGTTGTCAACCATTAAGTGACATATTCATTAACAGAGCTGGGTTGTCAACCATTTAAATGAGATATTCATTAACAGAGCTGGGTTGTCAACCATTTAAATGACATATTCATTAACAGAGCTGGGTTGTCAACCATTTAAATGACATATTCATTAACAGAGCTGGGTTGTCAACCATTTAAATGATATATTCATTAACAGAGCTGGGTTGTCAACCATTTAAATGACATATTCATCAACAGAGCTAGGTTGTCAACCATTTAAATGACATATTCATTAACAGAGCTGGGTTGTCAACCATATAAATGAGATATTCATTAACAGAGCTGGGTTGTCAACCATTTAAATGAGATATTCATTGACAGAGCTGGGTTGTCAACCATTAAGTGACATATTCATTAACAGAGCTGGGTTGTCAACCATTTAAATGACATATTCATTAACAGAGCTGGGTTGTCAACCATATAAATGAGATATTCATTAACAGAGCTGGGTTGTCAACCATTTAAATGATATATTCATTGAGAGAGCTGGGTTGTCAACCATTAAGTGATATATTCATTGACAGAGCTGGGTTGTCAACCATTAAGTGACATATTCATTAACAGAGCTGGGTTGTCAACCATTTAAATGAGATATTCATTAACAGAGCTGGGTTGTCAACCATTTAAATGACATATTCATTAACAGAGCTGGGTTGTCAACCATTTAAATGAGATATTCATTGACAGAGCTGGGTTGTCAACCATTAAGTGACATATTCATTAACAGAGCTAGGTTGTCAACCATTTAAATGATATATTCATTAACAGAGCTGGGTTGTCAACCATTTAAATGACATTATCATTAACAGAGCTGGGTTGTCAACCATTTAAATGACATATTCATTAACAGAGCTGGGTTGTCAACCATTTAAATGAGATATTCATTGACAGAGCTGGGTTGTCAACCATTAAGTGACATATTCAGTAACAGAGCTGGGTTGTCAACTATTTAAATGACATATTCATTAACAGAGCTGGGTTGTCAACCATTTAAATGAGATATTCATTGACAGAGCTTTGTTGTCAACCATTAAGTGACATATTCATTAACAGAGCTGGGTTGTCAACCATTTAAATGAGATATTCATTAACAGAGCTGGGTTGTCAACCATTTAAATGACATTCATTAACAGAGCTGGGTTGTCAACCATTTAAATGAGATATTCATTGACAGAGCTGGGTTGTAAACCATTAAGTGACATATTCATTAACAGAGCTAGGTTGTCAACCATTTAAATGATATATTCATTAACAGAGCTGGGTTGTCAACCATTTAAATGACATATTCATTAACAGAGCTGGGTTGTCAACCATTTAAATGACATATTCATTAACAGAGCTGGGTTGTCAACCATTTAAATGAGATATTCATTGACAGAGCTGGGTTGTCAACCATTAAGTGACATATTCATTAACAGAGCTGGGTTGTCAACTATTTAAATGACATATTCATTAACAGAGCTGGGTTGTCAACCATTTAAATGACATATTCATTAACAGAGCTGGGTTGTCAACCATTTAAATGACATATTCATTAACAGAGCTGGGTTGTCAACCATTTAAATGACATATTCATTAACAGAGCTGGGTTGTCAACCATTTAAATGAAATATTCATTAACAGAGCCAGGTTGTCAACCATTTAAATGACATATTCATTAACAGAGCGGGGTTGTCAACCATTTAAATGAAATATTCATTAACAGAGCCAGGTTGTCAACCATTTAAATGACATATTCATTAACAGAGCTGGGTTGTCAACCATTTAAATGACATATTCATTAACAGAGCTGGGTTGTCAACCATTTAAATGACATATTCATTAACAGAGCTGGGTTGTCAACCATTTAAATGAAATATTCATTAACAGAGCCAGGTTGTCAACCATTTAAATGACATATTCATTAACAGAGCTAGGTTGTCAACCATTTGAATGAGATATTCATTAACAGAGCTGGGTTGTCAACCATTTAAATGACATATTCATTGACAGAGCTGGGTTGTCAACCATTAAGTGACATATTCATTAACAGAGCTGGGTTGTCAACCATTTAAATGATATATTCATTGACAGAGCTGGGTTGTCAAACATTAAGTGATATATTCATTGACAGAGCTGGGTTGTCAACCATTAAGTGACATATTCATTAACAGAGCTGGGTTGTCAACCATATAAATGAGATATTCATTAACAGAGCTGGGTTGTCAACCATTTAAATGAGATATTCATTAACAGAGCTGGGTTGTCAACCATTTAAATGAGATATTCATTGACAGAGCTGGGTTGTCAACCATTAAGTGACATATTCATTAACAGAGCTAGGTTGTCAACCATTTAAATGACATATTCATTAACAGAGCTGGGTTGTCAACCATTTAAATGAAATATTCATTAACAGAGCCAGGTTGTCAACCATTTAAATGACATTCATTAACAGAGCTAGGTTGTCAACCATTTAAATGACATATTCATTAACAGAGCTGGGTTGTCAACCATTTAAATGACATATTCATTGACAGAGCTGGGTTGTCAACCATTAAGTGACATATTCATTAACAGAGCTGGGTTGTCAACCATTTAAATGACATATTCATTAACAGAGCTGGGTTGTCAACCATTTAAATGACATATTCATTAACAGAGCTGGGTTGTCAACCATTTAAATGACATATTCATTAACAGAGCTGGGTTGTCAACCATATAAATGAGATATTCATTAACACAGCTGGGTTGTCAACCATTTAAATGAGATATTCATTAACAGAGCTGGGTTGTCAACCATTTAAATGACATATTCATTAACAGAGCTGGGTTGTCAACCATTTAAATGACATATTCATTAACAGAGCTGGGTTGTCAACCATTTAAATGATATATTCATTAACAGAGCTGGGTTGTCAACCATTTAAATGATATATTCATTGACAGAGCTGGGTTGTCAACCATTAAGTGATATATTCATTGACAGAGCTGGGTTGTCAACCATTAAGTGACATATTCATTAACAGAGCTGGGTTGTCAACCATTTAAATGAGATATTCATTGACAGAGCTGGGTTGTCAACCATTTAAATGACATATTCATTAACAGAGCTGGGTTGTCAACCATTTAAATGACATATTCATTAACAGAGCTGGGTTGTCAACCATTTAAATGATATATTCATTAACAGAGCTGGGTTGTCAACCATTTAAATGACATATTCATTAACAGAGCTAGGTTGTCAACCATTTAAATGACATATTCATTAACAGAGCTGGGTTGTCAACCATATAAATGAGATATTCATTAACAGAGCTGGGTTGTCAACCATTTAAATGAGATATTCATTGACAGAGCTGGGTTGTCAACCATTAAGTGACATATTCATTAACAGAGCTGGGTTGTCAACCATTTAAATGACATATTCATTAACAGAGCTGGGTTGTCAACCATATAAATGAGATATTCATTAACAGAGCTGGGTTGTCAACCATTTAAATGATATATTCATTGAGAGAGCTGGGTTGTCAACCATTAAGTGATATATTCATTGACAGAGCTGGGTTGTCAACCATTAAGTGACATATTCATTAACAGAGCTGGGTTGTCAACCATTTAAATGAGATATTCATTAACAGAGCTGGGTTGTCAACCATTTAAATGACATATTCATTAACAGAGCTGGGTTGTCAACCATTTAAATGAGATATTCATTGACAGAGCTGGGTTGTCAACCATTAAGTGACATATTCATTAACAGAGCTGGGTTGTCAACCATTTAAATGACATATTCATTAACAGAGCTGGGTTGTCAACCATTTAAATGACATATTCATTAACAGAGCTGGGTTGTCAACCATTTAAATGAGATATTCATTGACAGAGCTGGGTTGTCAACCATTAAGTGACATATTCATTAACAGAGCTGGGTTGTCAACTATTTAAATGACATATTCATTAACAGAGCTGGGTTGTCAACCATTTAAATGACATATTCATTGACAGAGCTGGGTTGTCAACCATTAAGTGATATATTCATTGACAGAGCTGGGTTGTCAACCATTAAGTGACATATTCATTAACAGAGCTGGGTTGTCAACCATTTAAATGAGATATTCATTAACAGAGCTGGGTTGTCAACCATTTAAATGACATATTCATTAACAGAGCTGGGTTGTCAACCATTTAAATGACATATTCATTAACAGAGCTGGGTTGTCAACCATTTAAATGATATATTCATTAACAGAGCTGGGTTGTCAACCATTTAAATGACATATTCATTAACAGAGCTAGGTTGTCAACCATTTAAATGACATATTCATTAACAGAGCTGGGTTGTCAACCATATAAATGAGATATTCATTAACAGAGCTGGGTTGTCAACCATTTAAATGAGATATTCATTGACAGAGCTGGGTTGTCAACCATTAAGTGACATATTCATTAACAGAGCTGGGTTGTCAACCATTTAAATGACATATTCATTAACAGAGCTGGGTTGTCAACCATATAAATGAGATATTCATTAACAGAGCTGGGTTGTCAACCATTTAAATGATATATTCATTGAGAGAGCTGGGTTGTCAACCATTAAGTGATATATTCATTGACAGAGCTGGGTTGTCAACCATTAAGTGACATATTCATTAACAGAGCTGGGTTGTCAACCATTTAAATGAGATATTCATTAACAGAGCTGGGTTGTCAACCATTTAAATGACATATTCATTAACAGAGCTGGGTTGTCAACCATTTAAATGAGATATTCATTGACAGAGCTGGGTTGTCAACCATTAAGTGACATATTCATTAACAGAGCTAGGTTGTCAACCATTTAAATGATATATTCATTAACAGAGCTGGGTTGTCAACCATTTAAATGACATTATCATTAACAGAGCTGGGTTGTCAACCATTTAAATGACATATTCATTAACAGAGCTGGGTTGTCAACCATTTAAATGAGATATTCATTGACAGAGCTGGGTTGTCAACCATTAAGTGACATATTCAGTAACAGAGCTGGGTTGTCAACTATTTAAATGACATATTCATTAACAGAGCTGGGTTGTCAACCATTTAAATGAGATATTCATTGACAGAGCTTTGTTGTCAACCATTAAGTGACATATTCATTAACAGAGCTGGGTTGTCAACCATTTAAATGAGATATTCATTAACAGAGCTGGGTTGTCAACCATTTAAATGACATTCATTAACAGAGCTGGGTTGTCAACCATTTAAATGAGATATTCATTGACAGAGCTGGGTTGTCAACCATTAAGTGACATATTCATTAACAGAGCTAGGTTGTGAACCATTTAAATGATATATTCATTAACAGAGCTGGGTTGTGAACCATTTAAATGACATATTCATTAACAGAGCTGGGTTGTCAACCATTTAAATGACATATTCATTAACAGAGCTGGGTTGTCAACCATTTAAATGAGATATTCATTGACAGAGCTGGGTTGTCAACCATTAAGTGACATATTCATTAACAGAGCTGGGTTGTCAACTATTTAAATGACATATTCATTAACAGAGCTGGGTTGTCAACCATTTAAATGACATATTCATTAACAGAGCTGGGTTGTCAACCATTTAAATGACATATTCATTAACAGAGCTGGGTTGTCAACCATTTAAATGAAATATTCATTAACAGAGCCAGGTTGTCAACCATTTAAATGACATATTCATTAACAGAGCGGGGTTGTCAACCATTTAAATGACATTCATTAACAGAGCTGGGTTGTCAACCATTTAAATGAGATATTCATTAATAAAGCTGGGTTGTCAACCATTTAAATGACATATTCATTGACAGAGCTGGGTTGTCAACCATTAAGTGACATATTCATTAACAGAGCTGGGTTGTCAACCATTTAAATGACATATTCATTAACAGAGCTGGGTTGTCAACCATTTAAATGACATATTCATTAACAGAGCTGGGTTGTCAACCATTTAAATGACATATTCATTAACAGAGCTGGGTTGTCAACCATTTAAATGAAATATTCATTAACAGAGCCAGGTTGTCAACCATTTAAATGACATATTCATTAACAGAGCTAGGTTGTCAACCATTTAAATGAGATATTCATTAACAGAGCTGGGTTGTCAACCATTTAAATGACATATTCATTGACAGAGCTGGGTTGTCAACCATTAAGTGACATATTCATTAACAGAGCTGGGTTGTCAACCATTTAAATGACATATTCATTAACAGAGCTGGGTTGTCAACCATTTAAATGACATATTCATTAACAGAGCTGGGTTGTCAACCATTTAAATGACATATTCATTAACAGAGCTGGGTTGTCAACCATATAAATGAGATATTCATTAACACAGCTGGGTTGTCAACCATTTAAATGAGATATTCATTAACAGAGCTGGGTTATCCACCATTTAAATGACATATTCATTAACAGAGCTGGGTTGTCAACCATTTAAATGACATATTCATTAACAGAGCTGGGTTGTCAACCATTTAAATGATATATTCATTGACAGAGCTGGGTTGTCAACCATTAAGTGATATATTCATTGACAGAGCTGGGTTGTCAACCATTAAGTGACATATTCATTAACAGAGCTGGGTTGTCAACCATTTAAATGAGATATTCATTAACAGAGCTGGGTTGTCAACCATTTAAATGACATATTCATTAACAGAGCTGGGTTGTCAACCATTTAAATGAGATATTCATTAACAGAGCTGGGTTGTCAACCATTTAAATGATATATTCATTAACAGAGCTGGGTTGTCAACCATTTAAATGACATATTCATTAACAGAGCTAGGTTGTCAACCATTTAAATGACATATTCATTAACAGAGCTGGGTTGTCAACCATATAAATGAGATATTCATTAACAGAGCTGGGTTGTCAACCATTTAAATGAGATATTCATTGACAGAGCTGGGTTGTCAACCATTAAGTGACATATTCATTAACAGAGCTAGGTTGTCAACCATTTAAATGACATATTCATTAACAGAGCTGGGTTGTCAACCATTTAAATGAAATATTCATTAACAGAGCTGGGTTGTCAACCATTTAAATGACATATTCATTAACAGAGCTGGGTTGTCAACCATATAAATGAGATATTCATTAACAGAGCTGGGTTGTCAACCATTTAAATGATATATTCATTGAGAGAGCTGGGTTGTCAACCATTAAGTGATATATTCATTGACAGAGCTGGGTTGTCAACCATTAAGTGACATATTCATTAACAGAGCTGGGTTGTCAACCATTTAAATGAGATATTCATTAACAGAGCTGGGTTGTCAACCATTTAAATGAGATATTCATTGACAGAGCTGGGTTGTAAACCATTAAGTGACATATTCATTAACAGAGCTAGGTTGTCAACCATTTAAATGATATATTCATTAACAGAGCTGGGTTGTCAACCATTTAAATGACATATTCATTAACAGAGCTGGGTTGTCAACCATTTAAATGACATATTCATTAACAGAGCTGGGTTGTCAACCATTTAAATGAGATATTCATTGACAGAGCTGGGTTGTCAACCATTAAGTGACATATTCAGTAACAGAGCTGGGTTGTCAACTATTTAAATGACATATTCATTAACAGAGCTGGGTTGTCAACCATTTAAATGAGATATTCATTGACAGAGCTTTGTTGTCAACCATTAAGTGACATATTCATTAACAGAGCTGGGTTGTCAACCATTTAAATGAGATATTCATTAACAGAGCTGGGTTGTCAACCATTTAAATGACATTCATTAACAGAGCTGGGTTGTCAACCATTTAAATGAGATATTCATTGACAGAGCTGGGTTGTCAACCATTAAGTGACATATTCATTAACAGAGCTAGGTTGTCAACCATTTAAATGATATATTCATTAACAGAGCTGGGTTGTCAACCATTTAAATGACATATTCATTAACAGAGCTGGGTTGTCAACCATTTAAATGACATATTCATTAACAGAGCTGGGTTGTCAACCATTTAAATGAGATATTCATTGACAGAGCTGGGTTGTCAACCATTAAGTGACATATTCATTAACAGAGCTGGGTTGTCAACTATTTAAATGACATATTCATTAACAGAGCTGGGTTGTCAACCATTTAAATGACATATTCATTAACAGAGCTGGGTTGTCAACCATTTAAATGACATATTCATTAACAGAGCTGGGTTGTCAACCATTTAAATGAAATATTCATTAACAGAGCCAGGTTGTCAACCATTTAAATGACATATTCATTAACAGAGCGGGGTTGTCAACCATTTAAATGACATTTATTAACAGAGCTGGGTTGTCAACCATTTAAATGAGATATTCATTAATAAAGCTGGGTTGTCAACCATTTAAATGACATATTCATTGACAGAGCTGGGTTGTCAACCATTAAGTGACATATTCATTAACAGAGCTGGGTTGTCAACCATTTAAATGACATATTCATTAACAGAGCTGGGTTGTCAACCATTTAAATGACATATTCATTAACAGAGCTGGGTTGTCAACCATTTAAATGACATATTCATTAACAGAGCTGGGTTGTCAACCATTTAAATGACATATTCATTAACAGAGCTGGGTTGTCAACCATTTAAATGACATATTCATTAACAGAGCTGGGTTGTCAACCATTTAAATGAGATATTCATAAATAAAGCTGGGTTGTCAACCATTTAAATGACATATTCATTGACAGAGCTGGGTTGTCAACCATTTAAATGACATATTCATTAACAGAGCTAGGTTGTCAACCATTTAAATGACATTCATTAACAGAGCTGGGTTGTCAACCATTTAAATGACATATTCATTAACAGAGCTGGGTTGTCAACCATTTAAATGACATATTCATTAACAGAGCTGGGTTGTCAACCATTTAAATGACATATTCATTAACAGAGCTGGGTTGTCAACCATTTAAATGACATATTCATTGACAGAGCTGGGTTGTCAACCATTAAATGACATATTAGTTAACAGAGCTGGGTTGTCATCCATTTAAATGACAAATTCATTAACAGAGCTGGGTTGTCAACCATTTAAATGACATATTCATTAACAGAGCTCGGTTATCAACCATTTATATGACATATTCATTAAGAGAGCTGGGTTATCAACCATTTATATGACATATTAATTAACAGAGCTGGGTTGTCATCCATTTAAATGACATATTCATTAAAAGAGCTGGGCTGTCAACCATTTAAATGACATTAATTAACAGAGCTGGGTTGTCAACCATATAAATGGTATATTTATTAACACAGCTGGGTTATCAACCATATAAATGATATATTTATTAACACAGCTGGGTTATGAACCATATAAATGTTATATTTATTAACACAGCTTGGGTTATCAACCATATAAATGATATATTTATTAACACAGCTGGGTTATCAACCATATAAATGATATATTTATTAACACAGCTGGGTTATCAACCATATAAATGATATATTTATTAACACAGCTGGGTTATCAACCATATAAATGATATATTTATTAACACAGCTGGGTTATCAACCATATAAATGATATATTTATTAACACAGCTGGGTTATCAACCATATAAATGATATATTTATTAACACAGCTGGGTTATGAACCATATAAATGTTATATTTATTAACACAGGTTGGGTTATCAACCATATAAATGATATATTTATTAACACAGCTGGGTTATCAACCATATAAATGATATATTTATTAACACACCTGGGTTATCAACCATATAAATGATATATTTATTAACACAGCTGGGTTATCAACCATTTAAATGATATATTTATTAACACAGCTGGTTTATCAACCATATAAATGATATATTTATTAACACAGCTGGGTTATCAACCATATAAATGATATATTTATTAACACAGCTGGTGTATCAACCATTTAAATGATATATTTATTAACACAGCTGGGTTATCAACCATATAAATGATATATTTATTAACACAGCTGGGTTATCAACCATATAAATGATATATTTATTAACACAGCTGGGTTATCAACCATATAAATGATATATTTATTAACACAGCTGGGTTATCAACCATATAAATGATATATTTATTAACACAGCTGGGTTATCAACCATTTAAATGATATATTTATTAACACAGCTGGTTTATCAACCATATAAATGATATATTTATTAACACAGCTGGGTTATCAACCATATAAATGATATATTTATTAACACAGCTAGGTTATGAACCATATAAATGATATATTTATTAACACAGCTGGGTTATCAACCATATAAATGATATATTTATTAACACAGCTGGGTTATCAACCATATAAATGATACATTTATTAACACAGATGGGTTATCAACCATATAAATGATACATTTATTAACACAGATGGGTTATCAACCATATAAATGATATATTTATTAACACAGCTGGTTTATCAACCATATTTACTTTTGTTGGCCATCAGTTCCCTCATTTCTCGGTCACACTCAGTCTCAGAGACTTCACCATCTCCACCTCTAACCGTGACTAAGGTCGGTCCCACCTCACTGTCACTGTCCGAATTCCCTGGTCTGAAATTCACAGACAAAATGCATTGCTACAAACATTTCTGTAGACAGTCAGCTCTAATGGATAAAAAGGCAGGATATAATCCTTATATAGAAAGAGGTCACATTTATTAAATCTAATCTCCAGAATGTTTGATAAATAATATTTTACAGAACAATAGAATGCCCATGGAAAACACTAAATATCTAGGAAAATAATGTAGTTCATTGCTGCTTAAGCGAGTTACACATAGAGAAATACTGCACAGATTGTTTTCACATAGAGAAATACCACACGGATGGTTTACACATAGAGAAATACCACACGGATGGTGTTCACATAGTTTATCTTTGTCCTTTCTTACTTCCTTTTATAGCTAACGTTTCCAGAGTCTCTGGTGTCTCAGAAAGTTTAACTTGTGTATTTAGTTGTTCAGTTATCTTCCTGTACCTGTAGGTACCACTAGTTCAAAATAAGTTTGTACGAGCAAAACTACCCTATAATAATTCGACCGTGTCAGTGTTGGATAATTTACAACCAAAGACAACAAGGTTTTGATCTGTAAGTTACTGATAAGTTGATAATATCACATAAAACCAATGACTAGGGAAAGACAGGCACCAATAATCATTCATTTGTTGTCATCTGGTCTACAAAGACATCCACAGTATAGTATCTCCCTTTGTTAAAACCTTTACATATTTTCATATAAGTACATCATAGTTACTGCTTAGATTGCATCAAATGGTTGCTAATGTGTTGCTATTTCCAAAGAAGACTTTAAAAAGATCAGTTTCTGTGTTGGTATAGGTCCAGATTTGAACCTGGGTCTTCCTGATGGAAGAACTCTGCCATTAGGGCTCTAATCAACTTATATAAGACAATTCTTGATGATGAGAAACCAACTTGAAATAAAAATATATCTCAGAATGGGTTGCATGGGTATTAATACTTTTACCAATAAAGCAGAGAACAACATTTTGATCTTCCTAGGTCATCTTCAGGTCAAAAAGTTGTTCTCTGCTTTATTAGTAAAAGTGTTAATACCCATACCAACCATTCTGAGATACATTTTATACAAGACAAATAAGTTATGGTTTTGATAGACCAGTTCAATGTTTTCAAAGTGTACCCAGGTTTTTGACCTAGTATGACTAAAGGTGTTACCTTTTAGCCAGATGTAGAAGGTTTATCTATCTATCTTTTTCTCACATGTGATTCATTATTTCAAAGTTATTCCTAAGAACTTTTACTCTGGCATCATAGGATGTAACAGACAGACTGATATCAATATCCCCATGTGTCCACTGTACCCTTGAATTTAACTTTAGTTGGTATTCTTTGTCAATCCCAGCTATTGGAACCCACGTTCACAAGGGACGTTGTAAATTATGTTTTACCTTGAATGCTGTTATAGTTCATGTTCACACATTCTCTGTAGATTTCAGAGACCTCTGACAGAGCAAAATCTGTTTTTACCTTTGTAATTTTCTTCTGTTAGTTGTTATGTATTATAATTTATTTTGGATGAGTCTCTGTGTTACTATGATATGTATGTTAATGTATTACATTTTCAAATAAACAGAAACTGTAGTTAAGAAGTTAATAAACTGTTAATATGTATCAAATTTATGTTATTTGTCAACATGACTGATGTATATACAATTTTCTTTTTAACACACATATATTTTAATATACAAACATAAATAGATGATACAATGTATAATAAAGGTTATTACTAATAGTTACTACGTATGATAGTTTATATACAAGAGTTCCACAAACTCACAAAGTGTACTGAGTTTTATCTAGTCTGGGAATTGAACTTTTTACCAACATTCATGGATAGCAGATTAATTCTTTGTTGACAGCTAGCTAGCTTGAAGCATCTGTAAGTTTTCACCAACGACAATATCTAATGTTCTCATAGAAATACCAATAACTGAACTTAATTCATTGAAAAGTTGAACGGTTTGTAATGTTTAAAATCTATTAAGTTTCCTGGTGAAATTCTGTAGTTTAACGAAAATGTTAATCACAATTGTAGCTTTCCAGGCTTAAAACACACTGACTGTAGCTGACTATAATAATACTCATCTTTTGGTGCTCCAGTTTTTATATACCAATTACGTGATATTCTAGAACCTTCACCAAAGTTTGCTTCACAACAATACTGTCAATCACTAGTATTACATACACACTGATTATTACGCTCAAGAACATTCTACAAATTTCGAGAACAGGCGGGACTTGCTTAATACACAGTCAATAATAGTCATCACATGCAAAAATGAAAACTATACAGAAACAAGCGTAGGCACTAAAATAAACGTATAACGGTAAATCCGTTATATTATTTATTTATTTTCTTCTTGAGCAAGTATTCCAGTGTTATAAATATTGTTCATTCTTCAAAGTTCACTGTCTGGGATGCTTGGCTTTACACTGTTTGGTTGATTTGATTTATATATGAGGTATCTGTGAGCTTCTTGTACAGTAGTTATATGTCTTGATAGTTATCACGTCATGTAATGACAGTTTGTTTAGTTTTTTTCTTTCTTTGTGAATTGTATATCGGGATACTTTCTGTTCTGGTATTTTTCCCTCTCATCTGAAGTGCATGACCATATTACATATATATTATGTACATGTGGTTCTTTCATAATAACCAAATAATTAAAAAAGGAACAGAATAACTCACTTTTGGTTCCTTTGGTCAGATCTGTAGAGGTCGCTTTGATCTAACGATTCCTTATTCTTGTTTGACCAATGTCTGGACCAGGATTTGGATGTGGGATCAATAAATTTGGGATCGGTTATAGACTCCATCATACACATGGAAGTTGTTTCTTGGTCATTCTGACCCATGGGCTCTAAATAAAAATTATACAATGAAGTACACAATCTATTAAAATAAAGATTTCTCATAGAATGTTTTTACTTTCTCTCTTGTTTCAAATTTTAATATGAGGATGCCACTTGTAGGTTCTCTTTTCTTTAACCACCGTGTACTAATAATTAAGTCCAAAGTCTTACCACTGTGCCACTGGGGGCGTTGTTATGATATAAATGAAATTCTTGGTACGGTCTCAAAGTCTCTCTTTCTCTATTGGGTTATATTTGGTAGATGTTTAAACAGCTTAACAAACGCTAAAAACGAATCAAGACAAAACAAACCGAAAATGTTGCTGTTGTTAATTGTTTCTATTTGTGTGATGAAATGATTATAGAATTTCTATCTCTGCAGTTAAATATGGAATTCTTCTATATGTAATATTGTAATAATCACTATATGTAATAATTTGATTACACAGATAAATATCTGAATAATCAAATTATTACATAATTTTTTCCATTTGAGTAATTAAATTATTAGAAAATGTTTTTATATATTGCATATATAAGAATCCCCCAATGGTAGAGCTGTAAGAATGTGGATTTACAACACTAAGAGCAGGGATCCGATTCTCCTCGGTGGACTCAGCACATAGCCTGATGTGACTTTGCTATACGAAAAAACACGCACTCATTTAACTTACTTGCATATATGAGACAGCCCGAATACATGAAACTGATTTCTGGGAGGCAGTCTACCTGAATAACTCTACACTACCTGAATATCTAACTAGATTTACCGATATTAATTGTGGAACCCTACACAACCTGAATATCTAACTAGATTTACCGATATTAATTGTGGAACTCTACACTACCTGAATATCTAACTAGATTTACTAATATTAATTGTTGAACTCTACACTACCCGAATATCTAACTAGATTTACTGATATTAATTGTTGAACTCTACACTACCTGAATATCTAAATAGATTTACTGATATTAATTGTTGAACTCTACACTACCTGAATATCTAACTAGATTTACTGATATTAATTATCAAACTCTACACTACCTGAATATCTAAATAGATTTACTGATATTAATTATCGAACTCTACAAACCTGAATATCTAACTAGATTTACTGATATTAATTGTTGAACTCTACACTACCTGAATATCTAACTAGATTTACTGATATTAATTATCGAACTCTACAAACCTGAATATCTAACTAGATTTACTGATATTAATTGTTGAACTCTACAAACCTGAATATCTAACTAGATTTACTGATATTAATTGTCGAACTCTACAAACCTGAATATCTAACTAGATTTACTGATATTAATTATCGAACTCTACAAACCTGAATATCTAACTAGATTTACTGATATTAATTGTTGAACTCTACACTACCTGAATATCTAACTAGATTTACTGATATTAATTGTTGAACTCTACAAACCTGAATATCTAACTAGATTTACTGATATTAATTGTCGAACTCTACAAACCTGAATATCTAACTAGATTTACTGATATTAATTGTCGAACTCTACAAATTTGAATATCTAACTAGATTTACTGATATTAATTATCGAACTCTACAAATCTGAATATCTAACTAGATTTACTTATATTAGTTATCGAACTCTACAAATTTGAATATCTAACTAGATTTACTGATATTAATTATCGAACTCTACAAATCTGAATATCTAACTAGATTTACTGATATTAGTTATCGAACTCTACAAATCTGAATATCTAACTAGATTTACTGATATTAATTATCAAACTCTACAAATCTGAATATCTAACTAGATTTACTGATATTAATTGTTGAACTCTACACTACCTGAATATCTAACTAGATTTACTGATATTAATTGTTGAACTCTACACTACCTGAATATCTAATTAGATTTACTGATATTAATTATCGAATTCTACAAACCTGAATATCTAACTAGATTTACTGATATTAATTATCGAACTCTACAAACCTGAATATCTAACTAGATTTACTGATATTAATTGTTGAACTCTACAAACCTGAATATCTAACTAGATTTACTGTTATTAATTGTCAAACTCTACAAATTTGAATATCTAACTAGATTTACTGATATTAATTATCGAACTCTACAAATCTGAATATCTAACTAGATTTACTTATATTAGTTATCGAACTCTACAAATTTGAATATCTAACTAGATTTACTGATATTAATTATCGAACTCTACAAATCTGAATATCTAACTAGATTTACTGATATTAGTTATCGAACTCTACAAATCTGAATATCTAACTAGATTTACTGATATTAATTATCAAACTCTACAAATCTGAATATCTAACTAGATTTACTGATATTAATTGTTGAACTCTACACTACCTGAATATCTAACTAGATTTACTGATATTAATTGTTGAACTCTACACTACCTGAATATCTAATTAGATTTACTGATATTAATTATCGAATTCTACAAACCTGAATATCTAACTAGATTTACTGATATTAATTATCGAACTCTACAAACCTGAATATCTAACTAGATTTACTGATATTAATTGTTGAACTCTACAAACCTGAATATCTAACTAGATTTACTGTTATTAATTGTCAAACTCTACAAATTTGAATATCTAACTAGATTTACTGATATTAATTATCGAACTCTACAAATCTGAATATCTAACTAGATTTACTTATATTAGTTATCGAACTCTACAAATTTGAATATCTAACTAGATTTACTGATATTAATTATCGAACTCTAGAAACCTGAATATCTAACTATATTTACTGATATTAATTGTCGAACTCTACAAACCTGAATATCTAACTAGATTTACTGATATTAATTGTCGAACTCTACAAACCTGAATATCTAACTAGATTTACTGATATTAATTGTCGAACTCTACAAACCTGAATATCTAACTAGATTTACTGATATTAATTGTCGAACTCTACAAACCTGAATATCTAACTAGATTTACTGATATTAATTATCAAACTCTACAAACCTGAATATCTAACTATATTTACTGATATTAATTATCGAACTCTACAAACCTGAATATCTAACTATATTTACTGATATTAATTGTCGAACTCTACAAACCTGAATATCTAACTAGATTTACTGATATTAATTGTCGAACTCTACAAACCTGAATATCTAACTAGATTTACTGATATTAATTGTCGAACTCTACAAACCTGAATATCTAACTAGATTTACTGATATTAATTATCGAACTCTACAAACCTGAATATCTAACTAGATTCACTGAAATTAACTGTCGTAACGAGATTCATTAGGAATGTGACCATTTTTTAGATAACCATCTAGTAATTTAGATCACTAAGCTAAAAATTAATCAAATACAGTTTGTCAAAATTATGTTTGAAGATGGCGTTCATGAAGGTCCAAATAATGTATCCGCTTTTGATTCATCTGGCAGGAAGATTTCTTTTTCCATTTTAACAGTAAACGTGTCTCTAATCCACATTTTATTGGCAACAATTGGAACATATTCTCTTATTGCTACAGAAGTTGCATCTGAGATGTTTATTTCAAAATGTTTTTCTTGTCATTCAGTTAAAATACAAAATGACATTAAGTTCCTCTTTTCAATTCGTTCTGTCCACAAACAAAGTTTTTTATTGTTGGTTCAACTTTTTTCTGAACTTTAAAAATATTCATGTTGGTGCCTTATAAATTGAAGTTCAACTCATATAAGACACAAAATATGTCACACAAAAAGGCCATCTTTGTCGACCAATAAAATTCATGAAACCTACCCTTGATGTGAATATAACATCTCTTGGTGAGAAATGATGCTATGCCATAAACAATGACATATTTTACTTTGTTTCTATAAGTTGTTTCAAATGTTTCCCTTTGATAACCATCGAGTTTCACAGAATATTAAGGGTTGTGATGTAGAATTCCTAAGTTTTCGCACAGAGAATCAGAGATACTGTAATTCAGAGAATGATATTTATATAATATATTAACTTAAGGGCATGAGTTTCACGGCTAGAACCTTCCTATGAACACAAAAATGCACCCATATACAAACCAGTGCTACTGCTTGGACCCCAGTGATGTATTTAGGTAGAGGCTAAAGAGGACTCAGCCCCAGGGTCCATGGTCTTAATGGGTCGCTATTGATAATTTTATTCTATGTAAAATTATATATAATGTATGGCCCTCAAAAATTATTAATCCCTGGGTTCACACAATCTTAAGCCCGCCACTGTGCAGTGGCGTATTTAGATAGGGGTTATGGGGAGTTCAGCCCTAGGGTCCACGGTCTTAATGGAGGATCCATTGATAATTTTATTCTATGTAAAATTATATGGGATGTAGGGTTTAATAAAATTATTAGCCCCTGGCCCACACAACCTTAAACCCGCCACTGCTTTTTATTCTTTTTACAGCAGAAAATAATTCAATCTTCCTGTTGATGAAAAACTCTAATGGCTAACTCGAGTATTCTTGATGCTTGTATTCAAAATGGTGATCCATTTTCAATGGTTCCATGCACTCATACTTTAAGGTTACATAACAGATAACGCATAATGAATAGCAAGTGATTATAGCTATTAACACTAGTGAAACAAAACTTCAAACACTCGTCAAAATGCTTCTGGGTCCAATAATTTTTGTCGTTCTTGTCGTCACTAGAACTGTTGGTTGCGTTTCTCTTCAACTATCCATCCATCCAGGGGTAATTCGTTAAAATATCTGAAACAACAACCTAATATTCACGACAAAGAACCTCGCCACGAAATTTGGCGGGAATTCAGATCACGGTGAAGAAGATAAACAGAGGTATAAAGAAACTTCATTGTTACAGACCAGGAACTGTAGCCCTCCGTGATATCCGTCGATACCAGAAGTCAACTGAGCTGCTCATTTGAAAATACCAGAGACTGGTGAGAGAAATTGCCTAGGACTTCAAGAGATTCAAGAGCTCTGCTGCCATGGCTCTTCAGGAGGCCAGTGAGGCATACTTGATGGGTCTCTTCGAAGGCACTAACCTGTGTGCCATCCACACACAGGGGGCGACCATCATGTCGAGAGACATCCAACTCGCGGGGAAGGAGAGTATATCGAGAGAGAGGTATTGTAACTTACCCTCGCCAATAAACGAAGGAAGAGGTTAAAGAAACCTGACCCTCCTGGGTAGACAAACATCAATACCCAAATACCCATACAGAGAGAGCGAGAGCAGATACATTAAGTTAAGAACGCCCTCTCGTAGCCGTGATTTGAGCTACTCAAATTTTATAGTAAACAATGTCAAAGCGCCAATGGCCTTGTTTGGGGACTACGTCAATTGACCAACAGTAAAACATGAATTCCACGAGATTCATGTAAAAGGCCAATCCAAACACGACCACAGTTATACCATGTTAAATAGTGTCATATCAAATTTATGACTGTTGCACGATACTGACCGGATAATCTCAGGTCAGTCTTGAAGTCCTGAGCAATTTCTCTCACCAGTTTCTGGAAAGGTAGTTTTTGAATGAGCATGTGATTTTTTAAAAGTATTTTCTGAGCTTCGATCAAATGTTTTAATTATACAGCATTTCGCCCCTTCTGTGGTTCAGGGGTAAGCTTTAGAGGGTACAATGCTAAAATCTAGGATTCGACCCCCGCGGCTAGCAATTCGCAGATAGCCCATTGAGCAGAGATGGAATACAATGACTGATTATTGTTACAGTATTTGTGTTACATTCTTATCATAAGTGTGAAGTTGGATTTATTCACTTATTATAAATGACTGATAGTTCACATAATATTACATCAAATTTTAAGATATAGTGTTTAAGACTCAGTCACCAGAGGGCGGGCAAGCAAATGACGAACTGCAAATGTTAAGACGTTATTTGTTGTTAAGCGCCAGGCTACACAACAGACTCTTATTTTGTGCAAAGCTACACGAGAGCTATTTGGGCTAGCCGTCTATAATTTAACAGTGAGAGATTAAAAAAAAGATAATTAGTCATCACCACCCACCGCCAACTCTTAGGCTACTCGTTTACCAACGAATAGTACGATTGGCCGTCACATCATAAGGCCCTCATAGGTGAAAGGGCGAGCATGTTTGATGTAACGGGGTTTCGAACTCGCGACACTCAGATAACAAGTCGAGCACCTAAACCATCTGACTATGCTGGCCCTAAGTTTTATATCCATTGTGGGTATCGTAACCTTATTTTTAACGATGCGAATGTCAAGACAAGCCACGTGGCCACAGGGAAGGAGCCACGTGGGCACAGGGAAGGGGTCATCTGTCTAGTTTTCGGTTTGCCTCACACCGATATGAAATACTTGACACATTCTCGTTATTAGCTAAACCTAAAAAATGTTTACAAATTATAACTTCTCAGACAGATTTTGTATCTCGTTTTAAGATACAATATACCATACTTCATGACGTCAAACCTTATTAATTTTAATAAACACGACACTGTATGTATTTCGTTTTAAGATACAATATACCATACATCATGACGTCAAACCTTATTAATTTTAATAAACACGACACTGTAATCTTAGTACACTGACGTTATTTCAAAATCTACTCTAATTAAGACAATATTAATTAATGTCCACACCTTTAACGAGAATAGCTTATCACACGGTTAATAAAACAATCAGAACACATGTGATGATTTATACAATAACTTATTTTCAATATTAAAGTATTATGGAAGGTTCGACTGAACACCAGATTCTGTTTCTAATAGATGTTTCAAACGTTACTCACGTGGAACTTGGTAAAAGTTTCTACACTGGCCCGGGGAATTGCAGGTTCTGTCAGAAAACATACACCTTTGTTCTCTTACCCCCACCTTTAACAGTCATAAAAAATAACAAAAAAAAAAGTAAATAGAAACTACAGACAACTAGAACAGAAGATATCAGCGATATAAAAACCAATAACGTAAGGATACATCCAGATATATATACACACGAGTTTCTGTGGTACTGGGAAGGCAATAAAACGAATGTTACAATGGATTGTTTGCTTTAAATATGCGACAAACAGTTCGAATGTTCATCATTCCTGTAAGGTCTCTCAACTTCTAACTCATAACTGACTCCATTTTGAAAACGAATAGGTTTGAATAAACCATAAAAAATCCATCCATCCATTCATCCATCCATCAGTATCAAAAGTAAACATTCCAATTGTTATAACCATCTCTTAGTGTAATCTTGGAAGACGTGTTAACCAATCAGAGAACTCTAGCAGTCTGGTAGACCGTGGAGGGTTTTACTGAACAAGAGATTTGTTTTGTTTGTTTCATACACACCTAACAGATGTAGTTTTGTCTGACCAAGCAGTGGTATTTAACAGGCACCCTCATGGTATAACTCTAATCTGAACCATAAACACCTGGATTCACAGTTTGGCACGCTGATTGTTGGGCCATGCCCAGCCTACTGTTGTATACAACCAATTATTTGTTGTACAAATTCGTCTATTATGCTTGAGTAGATTTATTTGTTTGTTGTAAGGTACACAATGGGCTATATATGAGTTCTGCCCACCAATGATACTGAGATCTAATTATTAGCATTAACAGATCACTGACTTATCACTCAGCCACAAGAGGGCCACGCAACAGATCACTGACTTATCACTCAGCCACAAGAGGGCCACGCTGTTTGATTGTTTTGGTTTCGCGTGAAGCTACACGAGGGTTATCTGCTCTGGACATCCCTAATTTAGCAGTGTAACACTAGAGGGAAGGAAGCTAGTCATCACAACCACCAGCCCTCTTGGGCTACTCTTTTAACAATGAATAGTTAGATTGACTCACACACTGTAACGTTCCCAAGGCTGAAAAGGCGAACATGTTTGGTGCGACAGGCATTCGAACCTGTGACCCTCAGATTGCGAGTCGAGCGTCCTAACCCTAAAGGACTAGAAGTAACTAAATGTAATAACTGTAACCTAATGTATTCTCACCCTGCGGACTAGGAAAGGGACATCGTAGGTGTGGCTTCGTTGTGTCTCACTTGGTGTTTTGGTGCCCGACTGGAAACTGCCACCATCGCTCGTGTCCTCGTTTGGAAAACCTGGAACTCGAGTCATAGCATAAGGAGAAGGGAAATATACAGCATCTCTGGAACTGTCGAATGATGACGTAGTCTTTCCTAGCATCTCTAGGCTTAGAGGTTCTTCTTTCAAGGAAAGCTGGGCTTGTGGTTCTATAGACCAGAATTATTTTAGAATAATGATAATTAACATTTTCTGATCAACTACGTATAATATCTCATCAGCAGCCTCTTCTATAGTTCATTTCTTTATAATGTCAACTTATATGACAATTTGCTATCTTTTTACATTTACCTGTTTGACCTCCCCCTGACCTCCTGTGACCTGATCCATGTCTTCTACCGTGTAACATGCAAACGATGATTGTCACAACTAACACGATGAGTCCTGCACATATAATTGGAATTATAATGGTGAGTTGTTCGTACAGGTGGCGCTGCGAGCTTGGCTGGGCTGGATTCGGAGCTAATGTAGCTGAAAAATTCCGAAACAAGTTTAAGAAAGTGTTTAATCATGAACGAACTTGAGTATAGTAATAATAACATGTTATCAGAATAACCTATGAAATAAAAATAATATTAGCCATCAACATAGTTACAATATAATGGTCTTACACATCCGTATTGGTAAAGTTTATAAGGCATTCTTTCATCGGTTGGGTATCCTTACTACTGACGATGTTTTCGTCCATTAACCCGATAACCGAGAACTTGAGTATAGTAATAATAACATGTTATCAGAATAACCTATGAAATAAAAAATAATATTAGCCATCAACATAGTTACAATATAATGGTCTTACACATCCGTATTGGTAAAGTTTATAAGGCATTCTTTCATCGGTTGGGTATCCTTTCTACTGACAATGTTTTCGTCCATTAATCCGACAATATATCATAAGGTTGGGTTATTTTAGAAAACGCAGTTTAGTCTTAAACATATACCCCCACAGTGACACTATGTCTATGGATTTACAGCGTTAGAAACCAGTTTTCGATACCTGTAGGGGGGAAATCACAGATAGCACATTGTGCAGTTTTGTACTTAACTTCAAACAAACAAATCTAAGCTAACAATGCAAGTCAATCTCTATAATAAGACCACAATAATTAACAACAAGTTAAACTGAAATTAATGTTTGAGATATAACATATAAAATTACATATTCATTTTGTATTTTAACATGATAACAATTCTCCACAGTCATACCTCCGGCTTCCGTTAACGTTGAGAAGACGTACTCTGCGTCCGTAGAACCAGCACTATTGTAAGCAGTCACCAGGATACTGTACCATGTGGCTGGAGCCAGGTCTGGAATTAGCATGAACTTGGTTTCTGGGAGTACTTTACTAGCCACTGTGATCCATGACCGATCACCCCGAGGCTTGTACTGAACAGCGAAAAAATAAACTGGACATCCACCAGGTTTCCAGGAGGACAGATGAAGAGATACCGAGGTAGAGTTGACTGTCAGAAACTCGTGCTTAGATGGAGCAACAGGAGCTGTAAAGGTGACATTCCATAAGGTTAGCTTTTCCACACATTATCTGTCTTTGGTAGATTTTCTGAATGTTCACTTGACATCATTGGTGGGCTTTCTTAACATCTTTCTTAATAAGTCACTGGTTAGTTCTAATAAATAACTAGTGGCTATCCTTAATGATTTAACTATGTATTGCAGATTAATCTATTAACAATAGAGAAAGTACAGTGAACTAAAGAACACATTAGGTCCCTACATCCCTATATTTTCAATTTTACCTTTTATGAAAATAAAAATGTATGATACCATCACATGTATTTAATGAAGACTGACTGTCGACTTTATCTGTTTATTTTTAATGAAGACTGACTGTTGACTTTATCTGTTTATTTTTAATGAAGACCGACGGTCGACTTTATCTGTTTATTTTTAATGAAGACCGACGGTCGACTTTATCTGTTTATTTTTAATGAAGACTGACTGTCGACTTTATCTGTTTATTTTTAATGGAGACTGACTGTCGACTTTATCTGTTTATTTTTAATGAAGACTGACTGTCGACTTTATCTGTTTATTTTTAATGAAGACTGACTGTCGAATTTATCTGTTTATTTTTAATGAAGACTGACTGTCGACTTTATCTGTTTATTTTTAATGAAGACTGACTGTCGACTTTATCTGTTTATTTTCTCAAATATTTGTTTTTACATGTATTATACTTCAGTGCATTTAAGACATTGACTAAAACTTAAAGAAACAGTGTATTTTTTTAAAAAAATACAGAAATACAAAGACAACACCTGTTCCTTCAGTTTTCAAACTGACCACTTTACTAGGGCCACTCTGACCAGCAGGATTGCTTGCTGTTATGTAGAGTTGATATCGTGTACCGCACCTCAGAGAATCCAGCACGTAAGACCCAAAGTTTCCACTTATTTCTTTGGTTTTCAATTCACCATCTTGTGGTTTCCAGTGTAGAGAATAACCTAACAAAAACATAAATGTACATTAGCCCTTACTCAGTTCCACGTAAGTTACTTCTTATTCAGTTCCAGCGTAAACATAACAAACTGAAAACTTTCAGTAGAAAGAAATATATGTATATTAAAATATACGGGTAAATAATATTACTTTTGTCCATGCTCTCTATTGGGATGGTGGCATTTTAAGAACTTAGTAAGCTAAAATCTGGTGTTCAATTCTTCACAGTAGATACAGCAGTGTGGCTTTATTTTAAAACAAACAATAATTTTCTTCTGCAGTTTTAACATGACTGAAACATTGACTCACCTGTTACATGGTTATCTTTTTCTTTTGTCCACTTAATATGAACAGTGGTGGATGTGCTGGAAACTAAGGTTACATCAGGAACAGGTGGAGGGTCTGGTGACAAATACAATGCATTCTTACTGAGACAACAAGAGCAGTCGTTTCTTTACCAAGAAAATTAATACAACATATCAGTAATATTTCTTATTTGTGGATATAATACTTTCTACCAAATGTTTAAAACAAAACTCTAATTTCATTTGAAAACTAAAAAATGTGATGTTAGAGTTAAATTCTAATGTAATACTGTAAATTAGAACAAAATTCTAGTTTAAAAAACAATGGTCTAGTCTACCACTGGTAGTTATAACAATGGTCTAGTCTACCACTATAAGTTATAACAATGTTCTGGTCTACCAGTGGAAGATACAGCAATAGTCTGGTCTACCACTGAAGACAAAACAATAGTCTATTGTACCACTGGAAGTTATAACAATGGTCTAGTCTACCACTGGTAGTTAAAACAATGGTCTAGGCTACCACTGGTAGTTATAACAATGGTCTAGGCTTCCACTGGTAGTTATAACAATGGTCTAGGCTTCCACTGGTAGTTATAACAATGGTCTAGTCTACCACTGGTAGTTAAAACAATGGTCTAGGTTACCACTGGTAGTTATAACAGTGGTCTAGGCTACCACTGGTAGTTATAACAATGGTCTAGTCTACCACTGGTAGTTATAACAATGGTCTAATCTACCACTGGTAGTTAAATCAATGGTCTAGGTTACCACTGGTAGTTATAACAATGGTCTAGACTACCACTGGTAGTTAAAACAATGGTCTAGGCTACCACTGGAAGTCAAAACAATGGTCTAGTCTACCACTATAAGTTATAACAATGTTCTGGTCTATCAGTGGAAGATACAACAATAGTCTGGTCTACCACTGAAGACAAAACAATAGTCTATTGTACCACTGGAAGTTATAACAATGGTCTAGTCTACCACTGGAAGTCAAAACCATGGTCTAGGCTACCACTGGTAGTTATAACAATGGTCTAGGCTACCACTGGTAGTTATAACAATGGTCTAGTCTACCACTGGTAGTTAAAACAATGGTCTAGACTACCACTGGTAGTTATAACAATGGTCTAGTCTACCACTGGTAGCTAAAACAATTGTCTAGGTTACCACTGGTAGTTATAACAATGGTCTAGGCTACCACTGGTACTTATAACAATGGTCTGGTCTACCACTGGTAGTTAAAACAATGGTCTAGGCTACCACTGGTAGTTATAACAATGGTCTAGTCTACCACTGGAAGTCAAAACAATGGTCTAGTCTACCACTATAAGTTATAACAATGTTCTGGTCTACCAGTGGAAGATACAACAATAGTCTGGTCTACCACTGAAGACAAAACAATAGTCTATTGTACCACTGGAAGTTATAACAATGGTCTAGGCTACCACTGGAAGATACAACAATGGTCTAGTCTACCACTGGAAGTCAAAACAATGGTCTAGGCTACCACTGGTAGTTATAACAATGGTCTAGTCTACCACTGGAAGTTATAACAATGGTCTAGGCTACCACTGGAAGATACAAGAATGGTCTAGTCTACCACTGGAAGTCAAAACAATGGTCTAGGCTACCACTGGTAGTTATAACAATGGTCTAGTCTACTGCTGGAAGTCAAAACAATGGTCTAGGCTACCACTGGTAGTTATAACAATGGTCTAGTCTACCACTGGTAGTTAAAACAATGGTCTAGGCTACCACTGGTAGTTATAACAATGGTCTAGTCTACCACTGGAAGTCAAAACAATGGTCTAGTCTACCACTATAAGTTATAACAATGTTCTGGTCTACCAGTGGAAGATACAGCAATAGTCTGGTCTACCACTGAAGACAAAACAATAGTCTATTGTACCACTGGAAGTTATAACAATGGTCTAGTCTACCACTGGTAGTTAAAACAATGGTCTAGGCTACCACTGGTAGTTATAACAATGGTCTAGGCTTCCACTGGTAGTTATAACAATGGTCTAGGTTACCACTGGTAGTTATAACAGTGGTCTAGGCTACCACTGGTAGTTATAACAATGGTCTAGTCTACCACTGGTAGTTATAACAATGGTCTAATCTACCACTGGTAGTTAAAACAATGGTCTAGGTTACCACTGGTAGTTATAACAATGGTCTAGACTACCACTGGTAGTTAAAACAATGGTCTAGGCTACCACTGGAAGTCAAAACAATGGTCTAGTCTACCACTATAAGTTATAACAATGTTCTGGTCTACCAGTGGAAGATACAGCAATAGTCTGGTCTACCACTGAAGACAAAACAATAGTCTATTGTACCACTGGAAGTTATAACAATGGTCTAGTCTACCACTGGTAGTTAAAACAATGGTCTAGGCTACCACTGGTAGTTATAACAATGGTCTAGGCTTCCACTGGTAGTTATAACAATGGTCTAGGCTTCCACTGGTAGTTATAACAATGGTCTAGTCTACCACTGGTAGTTAAAACAATGGTCTAGGTTACCACTGGTAGTTATAACAGTGGTCTAGGCTACCACTGGTAGTTATAACAATGGTCTAGTCTACCACTGGTAGTTATAACAATGGTCTAATCTACCACTGGTAGTTAAATCAATGGTCTAGGTTACCACTGGTAGTTAAAACAATGGTCTAGGCTACCACTGGAAGTCAAAACAATGGTCTAGTTTACCACTATAAGTTATAACAATGTTCTGGTCTATCAGTGGAAGATACAACAATAGTCTGGTCTACCACTGAAGACAAAACAATAGTCTATTGTACCACTGGAAGTTATAACAATGGTCTAGTCTACCACTGGAAGTCAAAACCATGGTCTAGGCTACCACTGGTAGTTATAACAATGGTCTAGGCTACCACTGGTAGTTATAACAATGGTCTAGTCTACCACTGGTAGTTAAAACAATGGTCTAGACTACCACTGGTAGTTATAACAATGGTCTAGTCTACCACTGGTAGCTAAAACAATTGTCTAGGTTACCACTGGTAGTTATAACAATGGTCTAGGCTACCACTGGTAGTTATAACAATGGTCTGGTCTACCACTGGTAGTTAAAACAATGGTCTAGGCTACCACTGGTAGTTATAACAATGGTCTAGTCTACCACTGGAAGTCAAAACAATGGTCTAGTCTACCACTATAAGTTATAACAATGTTCTGGTCTACCAGTGGAAGATACAACAATAGTCTGGTCTACCACTGAAGACAAAACAATAGTCTATTGTACCACTGGAAGTTATAACAATGGTCTAGGCTACCACTGGAAGATACAACAATGGTCTAGTCTACCACTGGAAGTCAAAACAATGGTCTAGGCTACCACTGGTAGTTATAACAATGGTCTAGTCTACCACTGGAAGTTATAACAATGGTCTAGGCTACCACTGGAAGATACAAGAATGGTCTAGTCTACCACTGGAAGTCAAAACAATGGTCTAGGCTACCACTGGTAGTTATAACAATGGTCTAGTCTACCACTGGAAGTCAAAACAATGGTCTAGTCTACCACTATAAGTTATAACAATGTTCTGGTCTACCAGTGGAAGATACAGCAATAGTCTGGTCTACCACTGAAGACAAAACAATAGTCTATTGTACCACTGGAAGTTATAACAATGGTCTAGTCTACCACTGGTAGTTAAAACAATGGTCTAGGCTACCACTGGTAGTTATAACAATGGTCTAGGCTTCCACTGGTAGTTATAACAATGGTCTAGGTTACCACTGGTAGTTATAACAGTGGTCTAGGCTACCACTGGTAGTTATAACAATGGTCTAGTCTACCACTGGTAGTTATAACAATGGTCTAATCTACCACTGGTAGTTAAAACAATGGTCTAGGTTACCACTGGTAGTTATAACAATGGTCTAGACTACCACTGGTAGTTAAAACAATGGTCTAGGCTACCACTGGAAGTCAAAACAATGGTCTAGTCTACCACTATAAGTTATAACAATGTTCTGGTCTATCAGTGGAAGATACAACAATAGTCTGGTCTACCACTGAAGACAAAACAATAGTCTATTGTACCACTGGAAGTTATAACAATGGTCTAGTCTACCACTGGTAGTTATAACAATGGTCTAGGCTACCACTGGTAGTTATAACAATGGTCTAGGCTACCACTGGTAGTTATAACAATGGTCTAGTCTACCACTGGTAGTTAAAACAATGGTCTAGACTACCACTGGTAGTTATAACAATGGTCTAGTCTACCACTGGTAGTTAAAACAATGGTCTAGGTTACCACTGGTAGTTATAACAATGGTCTAGGCTACCACTGGTAGTTATAACAATGGTCTGGTCTACCACTGGTAGTTAAAACAATGGTCTAGGCTACCACTGGTAGTTATAACAATGGTCTAGTCTACCACTGGAAGTCAAAACAATAATCTAGTCTACCACTATAAGTTATAACAATGTTCTGGTCTACCAGTGGAAGATACAACAATAGTCTGGTCTACCACTGAAGACAAAACAATAGTCTATTGTACCACTGGAAGTTATAACAATGGTCTAGGCTACCACTGGAAGATACAACAATGGTCTAGTCTACCACTGGAAGTCAAAACAATGGTCTAGGCTACCACTGGTAGTTATAACAATGGTCTAGTCTACCACTGGTAGTTATAACAATGGTCTAGTCTACCACTGGAAGTCAAAACAATGGTCTAGGCTACCACTGGTAGTTATAACAATGGTCTAGTCTACCACTGAAAGTTATAACAATGGTCTAGGCTACCACTGGAAGATACAAGAATGGTCTAGTCTACCACTGGAAGTCAAAACAATGGTCTAGGCTACCACTGGTAATTATAACAATGGTCTAGTCTACTGCTGGAAGTCAAAACAATGGTCTAGGCTACCACTGGTAGTTATAACAATGGTCTAGTCTACCACTGGAAGTCAAAACAATTACTCTAGTGTGTCACTGAAAGTTGCAACGATTACTCTAGTGTAGTACTTAAAGTTACAACAATGACTACAGAGTAACTCTTGTTTAAGGTGATGAATTGCATTATAAAATTGACGGCTGAGAACGAGGGGGGCAAGACAAAGGCGGCCCTGGAGAAGTGAGCCAGGCCAAAGCCCGACAAGCAGATATCAGAGTAAAGCGACCAGATTCAGGGCTGGACAAGAATATTGCCTCAGCTGGGATCTAAAGATCCAATGCCTGAGATTTAGATGTAGTATGAAACAGAAGTGCCCTGAGAAAACCCACTTTCACAAGACAGGTGCCAAAAGTTTTACCTGTCCAGTGCCTGGATCTAAGAAGAAATACATATAAATATAAATATGTATTTCCCTTATCTATGTTTATGTATTTTGTTGAGTGATTGTTGAAATATGTTATATGGTGAAATGTATTTTGTAGGTGCACTGGCTAGTTTACATAACGACTCAGTTGGTTGATGTCTGTGTTCTGCTGAGGAGATAATTCTTCAGATTTCTCTCTCTCTAAACTAAACCTCTTCCAAGTTCGTTTGCGTTTCTTGTTTTGCAAAAAAAATTTTGGAAAAAAATGTATGAGTATTTCCTCGGACAAAAACATGAATTACTTACTACAACACATAACACACAACAACACAATCACAAGGACTTACTCGGAGAAAGCCGACCTACTAGCCGACTATTACGTTTGTTGTTGTTTTTTGAATTTCGCACAAAGCTACTCGAGGGGCTATCTGTGCTAGCCGTCCCTAATTTAGTAGTTTACGACTAAAGGGAAGGCAGCTAGTCATCACTGCCCATCGCCAACTCTTGGGCTACTCTTTTACCAATGGAAAGTGGGATTGACCGTGACATTATAATGCTCCCACGGCTGAAAGGGCGAGCATGTTTGGCGCGACAGGGATGCGAACCCGCGACCCTCGGATTACAAGTCGAACGCCTTAACACGCTTGGCCATGTCGGGCCCCTGGGTAAAAGAGTAGCCCAAGAGTTGGCGGTGGGTGGTGATGACTAGCTGCCTTCCCTCTAGTTTTACATTGCTAAATTGGGGACGGCTAACACAGATAACCCTCGAGTAGCTTTGTGTGAAATTCAAAACAAACAAACAGTCCTATTATTTAATAGGTTGTTGAGGTAGTGTTCACGGTGAAACTTAGTTAAACAGACAACAACTGCTTATTGTAGAAATAACAAATAATTTCTTTGTGGTGTGAGCAATAACTTAAAATTAGTTGTTTCTCTACGTTTTTCATTAATTTAATAATTAATAACTACAATTAACTTACAACATTTAATGTGTATCCGTGACTCATTAAATTACTAAAAACAACAAAGGAGGGACACACAAGAAATCACATCTCTTGATGACGACAAACCTACTTGAAATAAAAATGTATCTCAGAATAGCTGGTATTGGTATTAACACTTGTATTTATAAGAAGAGAACACAATTTCAACGTTGTTCTCTCCTTATAAATAAAAGTGTTAAGTTTCATACCAGCCGTTCTAAGATACAAGAAACCATATCTATTAAAGAGGGTGCGGAAACTGCCTTAGTGTACATGAAAAACATAATTATTTATATATACACTTAAAGTATTTGTTTTCTTTATTAAGGTGCTTCACCATAATTATTTATATATACCCTTAAAGTATTTGTTTTCTTTATTAAGGTGTTTTACAATAATTATTTATATATACACTTAAAGTATTTGTTTTCTTTATTAAGGTGTTTTACAATAATTATTTATATATACACTTAAAGTATTTGTTTTCTTTATTAAGATGTTTTACAATAATTATTTATATATACACTTAAAGTATTTGTTTTCTTTATTAAGGTGTTTTACAATAATTATTTATATATACACTTAAAGTATTTGTTTTCTTTATTAAGGTGTTTTACCATAATTATTTATATATACACTTAAAGTATTTGTTTTCTTCATTAAGGTGTTTTACCATAATTATTTATATGTACACTTAAAGTATTTGTTTTCGTTATTAAGGTGTTTCACCATAATTATTTATATATACACTTAAAGTATTTGTTTTCTTTATTAAGATGTTTTACAATAATTATTTATATATACACTTAAAGTATTTGTTTTCTTTATTAAGGTGTTTTATCATAATTATTTATATATACACTTAAAGTATTTGTTTTCTTTATTATGGTGTTTTACAATAATTATTTATATATACACTTAAAATATTTGTTTTCTTTATTAAGGTGTTTTACAATAATTATTTATATATACACTTAAAGTATTTGTTTTCTTTATTAAGGTGCTTCACCATAATTATTTATATATACCCTTAAAGTATTTGTTTTCTTTATTAAGGTGTTTTACAATAATTATTTATATATACACTTAAAGTATTTGTTTTCTTTATTAAGGTGCTTCAACATAATTATTTATATATACCCTTAAAGTATTTGTTTTCTTTATTAAGGTGTTTTACAATAATTATTTATATATACACTTAAAGTATTTGTTTTCTTTATTAAGGTGTTTTACAATAATTATTTATATATACACTTAAAGTATTTGTTTTCTTTATTAAGATGTTTTACAATAATTATTTATATATACACTTAAAGTATTTGTTTTCTTTATTAAGGTGTTTTACCATAATTATTTATATATACACTTAAAGTATTTGTTTTCTTTATTAAGGTGTTTTACAATAATTATTTATATATACACTTAAAGTATTTGTTTTCTTTATTAAGGTGTTTTACAATAATTATTTATATATACACTTAAAGTATTTGTTTTCTTTATTAAGGTGTTTTACAATAATTATTTATATATACACTTAAAGTATTTGTTTTCTTTATTAAGGTGTTTTACCATAATTATTTATATATACACTTAAAGTATTTGTTTTCTTCATTAAGGTGTTTTACCATAATTATTTATATGTACACTTAAAGTATTTGTTTTCTTTATTAAGGTGTTTTATCATAATTATTTATATATACACTTAAAGTATTTGTTTTCTTTATTATGGTGTTTTACAATAATTATTTATATATACACTTAAAGTATTTGTTTTCTTTATTAAGGTGTTTTACAATAATTATTTATATATACACTTAAAGTATTTGTTTTCTTTATTAAGGTGTTTTACCATAATTATTTATATATACACTTAAAGTATTTGTTTTCTTTATTAAGGTGTTTTACCATAATTATTTATATATACACTTAAAGTATTTGTTTTCTTTATTAAGGTGTTTTACAATAATTATTTATATATACACTTAAAGTATTTGTTTTCTTTATTAAGGTGTTTTACCATAATTATTTATATATACACTTAAAGTATTTGTTTTCTTTATTAAGGTGTTTTACAATAATTATTTATATATACACTTAAAGTATTTGTTTTCTTTATTAAGGTGTTTTACAATAATTATTTATATATACACTTAAAGTATTTGTTTTCTTTATTAAGGTGTTTTACCATAATTATTTATATATACACTTAAAGTATTTGTTTTCTTTATTAAGGTGTTTTACCATAATTATTTATATATACACTTAAAGTATTTGTTTTCTTTATTAAGGTGTTTTACCATAATTATTTATATATACACTTAAAGTATTTGTTTTCTTTATTAAGGTGTTTTACAATAATTATTTATATATACACTTAAAGTATTTGTTTTCTTTATTAAGGTGTTTTACCATAATTATTTATATATACACTTAAAGTATTTGTTTTCTTTATTAAGGTGTTTTACAATAATTATTTATATATACACTTAAAGTATTTGTTTTCTTTATTAAGGTGTTTTACCATAATTATTTATATATACATTTAAAGTATTTGTTTTCTTTATTAACATGTTTTACAATAATTATTTATATATACACTTAAAATATTTGTTCTCTATATTAAGGTGTTTTACAATAATTATTTATATATACACTTAAAGTATTTGTTTTCTTTATTAAGGTGTTTTACCATAATTATTTATATATACACTTAAAGTATTTGTTTTCTTTATTAAGGTGTTTTACCATAATTATTTATATATACACTTAAAGTATTTGTTTTCTTTATTAAGGTGTTTTACCATAATTATTTATATATACACTTAAAGTATTTGTTTTCTTTATTAAGGTGTTTTACAATAATTATTTATATATACACTTAAAGTATTTGTTTTCTTTATTAAGGTGTTTTACAATAATTATTTATATATACACTTAAAGTATTTGTTTTCTTTATTAAGGTGCTTTACCATAATTATTTATATATACATTTAAAGTATTTGTTTTCTTTATTAAGGTGCTTTACCATAATTATTTATATATACACTTAAAGTATTTGTTTTCTTTATTAAGGTGTTTTACCATAATTATTTATATATACATTTAAAGTATTTGTTTTCTTTATTAACATGTTTTACAATAATTATTTATATATACACTTAAAGTATTTGTTCTCTTTATTAAGGTGTTTTACAATAATTATTTATATATACACTTAAAGTATTTGTTTTCTTTATTAAGGTGTTTTACAATAATTATTTATATATACACTTAAACTATTTGTTTTCTTTATTAAGGTGTTTTACAATAATTATTTATATATACACTTAAAGTATTTGTTTTATTTATTAAGGTGCTTTACCATAATTATTTATATATACATTTAAAGTATTTGTTTTCTTTATTAAGGTGCTTTACCATAATTATTTATATATACACTTAAAGTATTTGTTTTCTTTATTAAGGTGTTTTACCATAATTATTTATATATACATTTAAAGTATTTGTTTTCTTTATTAAGATGTTTTACAATAATTATTTATATATACACTTAAAGTATTTGTTTTCTTTATTAAGGTGTTTTACCATAATTATTTATATATACACTTAAAGTATTTGTTTTCTTTATTAAGGTGTTTTACAGTAATTATTTATATATACACTTAAAGTATTTGTTTTCTTTATTAAGGTGTTTTACCATAATTATTTATTTATACATTTAAAGTATTTGTTTTCTTTATTAAGATGTTTTACCATAATTATTTATATATACACTTAAAGTATTTGTTTTCTTTATTATGGTGTTTTAGAATAATTATTTATATATACACTTAAAGTATTTGTTTTCTTTATTAAGGTGTTTTACAGTAATTATTTATATATACACTTAAAGTATTTGTTTTCTTTATTAAGGTGTTTTACCATAATTATTTATATATACACTTAAAGTATTTGTTTTCTTTATTAAGGTGTTTTACAATAATTATGTATATATACACTTAAAGTATTTGTTTTCTTTATTAAGGTGTTTTACAATAATTATGTATATATACACTTAAAGTATTTGTTTTCTTTATTAAGGTGTTTTACCATAATTATTTATATATACACTTAAAGTATTTGTTTTCTTTATTAAGGTGTTTTACAGTAATTATTTATATATACACTTAAAGTATTTGTTTTCTTTATTAAGGTGTTTTACCATAATTATTTATTTATACATTTAAAGTATTTGTTTTCTTTATTATGGTGTTTTAGAATAATTATTTATATATACACTTAAAGTATTTGTTTTCTTTATTAAGGTGTTTTACAGTAATTATTTATATATACACTTAAAGTATTTGTTTTCTTTATTAAGGTGTTTTACCATAATTATGTATATATACACTTAAAGTATTTGTTTTCTTTATTAAGGTGTTTTACCATAATTATTTATATATACACTTAAAGTATTTGTTTTCTTTATTAAGGTGTTTTACCATAATTATTTATATATACACTTAAAGTATTTGTTTTCTTTATTAAGGTGTTTTACAATAATTATGTATATATACACTTAAAGTATTTGTTTTCTTTATTAAGGTGTTTTACCATAATTATTTATATATACACTTAAAGTATTTGTTTTCTTTATTTAGGTGTTTTACCATAATTATTTATATATACACTTAAAGTATTTGTTTTCTTTATTAAGGTGTCTTACCATAATTATTTATATATACACTTAAAGTATTTGTTTTCTTTATTAAGGTGTCTTACCATAATTATTTATATATACACTTAAAGTATTTGTTTTCTTTATTAAGGTGTTTTACAATAATTATGTATATGTACATTTAAAGTATTTGTTTTCTTTATTAAGGTGTTTTACCATAATTATTTATATATACACTTAAAGTATTTGTTTTCTTTATTAAGGTGTTTTACCATAATTATTTATATATACACTTAAAGTATTTGTTTTCTTTATTAAGGTGTTTTACAATAATTATTTATATATACACTTAAAGTATTTGTTTTCTTTATTATGGTGTTTTACCATAATTATTTATATATACACTTAAAGTATTTGTTTTCTTTATTAAGGTGTTTTAAAATCTCCCAACGTCCTGTTTCCAGTACCTTTGACCTTCTATAGTCCTACAAATCTTTCATTACATTTAAAATACCAGTGAGTTCAGTTGACTTCCAGCTGGGAGAGTGTTACGTTTTCGGAGTTAAAACGCTAAAGTCAGGGATTCGATTTCTGTCGGTGAGCACAGCAGATATCCCACTGTGTCTTGTTTTGGATTTCACGCAAAGCTACACTAGGGCTATCTGTGCTAGCCGTCCCTAATTTAGCAGTGTAAGACTAGAGGGAAGGCAGCGCTAGTCATCACCACCCACCTCTTATGCTACTCTTTTACCAACGAATAGTGGGATTGACCGTCACATTATAACACCTTCACGGCTGAAAGGGCGAGCATATTTGGTGTTATGGGGATTCGAATCTGCAACCGCTGGATTACGAGTCGAACGTCTTAACAAACTTGGCCATGTCGGGCCCCGACTATTACGAGTCCTCCTTCAGTGACCTAAACTCTGCCGACTTTGACACACAACACCAACAACATGTTAACAACTACATACATACAAATCATTCTTGTTTCACATCACAATTCACACACTAAACAGTCATTTTGGTTCAATTAATAGAAGTATTTCACAACCACTGAACTCAAAATGAACATTAAAAACACTTCACCCGAACAGCATCAAATACCAAATATTATTCTAAAAAAAGGCTCCAGTCTCCTATTACAACATCTCACAAACATCAGGAATCTCTCACTAATGACAGGTTATTACTCCAACACTTGGAAAAAAAAAGCTGTTATCACCAGGATTCTAAAGAAACAGGACTAACCCTGACATCTTCTGTCCCATCAGTATATTGTCTTCACAAACTGGTGGAGAAAATAATATCAAATTGCCTTCTTCATTTATGTGAAATAAATAACATCCTACTCGAATCTCAAAACGCTTCCAGGAAAAATAGACAAACAATAGATCACCTTACACGACTCACTGAATCGGTTGTCAAAGCATTCAATAACAATCAGTTAACCATACGCATATTTTTAGATGTTAAAAAAGCAAAAATCCAGCCAACTCTACCTGTTCCATCGTCCATACATTCTCCCAGACACCTGAGACCATTATTCAACAAGAGGTTGACAATGATCACATCAAGCAAGTTTACCAATGACGGTCCTCTTGAACCTACCTTCATCCTCTCTCAACACGAGCCAAGCCTCCTCTAACACTAATCTGTGTTGTTTGATACGTATCTATTTCATCTTAACAGTTGTCGATCTATGTACCTTTCTCCTTACAGATTGCTTCCGGGCACAGTCACAGCATTTTTATTCGGCGCCCTGGCTGTGAAAGTGGATTTTCTCGGGGTACTACGGTTTCCTCCCACATCCAAGTCTCAGGCCTTAGATCTTTAGATTCCAGCCAAGGCAATATTCTTGCCCGGCCCTGAATCGTGACGTTTTGAGTTGATGTCTCGTCGGCCTTCCGGATTGCGAGCTCTGGCCTGGCCTAATTCTCTTGTACCACATTTGTCTCGCCACCCTTTCTCACCCATCATCTCTGCAATGTCCCACCTTAAACAAATCAAATAACAAGAAAACTTCCACGTAAAAGTAAATAAACTTCCATGTAAGAGGACGAAGAGGAACCACAATGCCCCTGACCACCCCTGTTGGGGAGAGAATTCCTTAGACTTTTCTCTCTAAACTAAAACCGTGAGAGGATGAAGAGGAACCACAACGCTCCTGACCACCCCTGTTGGGGAGAGAATTCCTTAGACTTTTCTCTCTAAAGTAAAACCGTGAGAGGACGAAGAGGAACCACAACGCCCCTGACCACCCCTGTTGGGGAGAGAATTCCTTAGACTTTTCTCTCTAAACTAAAACCGTGAGAGGATGAAGAGGAACCACAAAGCCCCTGACCACCCCTGTTGGGGAGAGAATTCCTTAGACTTTTCTCTCTAAACTAAAACCGTGAGAGGGATGAAGAGAGAACCACAACGCTCCTGACCACCCCTGTTGGGGAGAGAATTCCTTAGACTTTTCTCTATAAACTGAAACCGTGAGAGGATGAAGAGTAACCACAACGCTTCTGACCACCCCTGTTGAGGAGAGAATTCCTTAGACTTAGTAAGAACAATTTGTCTACAATCAAACTATTTTCACTACAACAAGGAATTCTACAAACAAACAGATATCCAACCGTCCACTACGTAACTCCTGCCAGTCATCGATTTGTTCATATTCTGAGACCACAGGTCACAATATTTAATAATTATGACCACAGAGTCTTCAGACCATGACCTCCATATCAAGGTAAGTCTTAGTTAAAGACCCCCATGCTCTTAACTACTCAAAAAGCTGTTTGGACCTAAAGTTGTTCCAAATGTTCACACGTAACTCAACTGTTGTACAATTTATATATAATCATTTGTTTTTACATTTATCCTTTTATTTTATATTGATAAGTAGGTAAAGTAGTAATTTTGATATTACAGTTCTAGCTTATAATCAACTTGGAACATGATTTAACGAACATGAACAAACATGATAGATTGATAGGGTATTTGTACAAAGCTCTGAGTTTGTATCCATAATGGATGAAATTAAAATTAATACATAAAGAGCAGAAGTTAACATTAGGAGTTAACACAGTATTTTTACACTGTATCTACAGTGTACTGTCATAAATATATCAAGTGAAAACAAATGTAGATAGGATAGTTACTGTAACATACAGGTATACCAAGTAATACTAAACTGAGACGATGTCTATATAGTTTACTATAACACATAAACAAGTAATAATAAACTGGTACAACGTCTATATAGAGTTTAATATAACACATAAACAACAAGCACTACACAATGTGTAAAAATGACTGAATATTTTAGAGTAAATCTAATTTATTAATTTTAATTATAATTGCTACATATGTAACGTGGATCCTGGCTAATATAATGTAATTTTATCGATTTTCTTCTTGAATGCTGAAATTTCTTGGAATAAAATACATAATTTTACCATATTCCAGGGTCAGACCAATAACGTCGTTCGAGGCAGGGCCTGTTCCAGCACTGTTGTAAGCTTGTATGTGAATGGCGTACTTGGTAGCACGTTCCAATGACGTCAGCTCATAGACCTGTTCTTGCACTGGTCCTTGAGAAGCCAAAGTTTTGTAAATGTAAGTTTCTGATGGACCACTAACTTTTTTATATCCGAGATAATAGCCCTCTACAACTGTGTGGTCATCTAGAAATGCTGGAGTCTGGAAAAACGGAACGTACGAACTACAAAAACCGTTAATAAGCTAAACTTCATATTTAAATTATGTTTAGTATGGCTAATGGAATATATTATTTTCGTACAAACGTTGTAAATGAAGTTAAAAGTCAAAGTTAACTTATACTTTCGTATGTTTTACTGTGATTCGAAACTGAAAAGTAATAAAAACAAAAGCTTACCTTCCATGACACTTTTAATGCTCGAGAACTTACAGGTTGAACTCGTACGTTACCAGGTGGCGTTGCAGGTGCTGTTAAGAAGAAGAAATATATTTTGGTAGTCATGTTTTATTGTCAAGTGGTATAGAGTTTGGTTTGAAACTATAACATTGGTATAGAGATAGGTATGAAACTATAACATTGGTATAGAGTTTGATATGAAACTATAACATTAGTATAGAGTTTGGTATGAAACTATAACATTGGTATAGAGTTTGGTATGAAACTATAACATTGGTATAGAGTTTGGTATGAAAATATAACATTCGTATAGAATTTGATATGAAACTATAACATTGGTATAGAGTTTGGTATGAAACTATAACATTGGTATAGAGTTTGGTATGAAACTATAACATTGGTATAGTTTGGTATGAAACTATAACATTGGTATAGTTTGATATGAAACTATAACATTGTTATAGAGTTTGATATGAAACTATAACATTGTTATAGAGTTTGATATGAAACTATAACATTGGTATAGAGTTTGATATGAAACTATAACATTGATATAGAGTTTGGTATGAAACTATAACATTGGTATAGAGTTTGGTATGAAACTATAAGCATTGGTATAGAGTTTGGTATGAAAGTATAACATTGGTATAGAGTTTGGTATGAAACTATAACATTGGTATAGAGTTTGGTACGAAACTATAACATTGATACAGAGTTTGGTACGAAACTATAACATTGGTACAGAGTTTGGTATGAAACTATAACAATGATATACAGTTTGATATGAAACTATAACATTGGTATAGAGTTTGATATGAAACTATAACATTGGTATAGTTTGATATGAAACTATAACATTGTTATAGAGTTTGATATGAAACTATAACAGTGGTATAGAGTTTGATATGAAACTACAAAATTGATATAGAGTTTGATATCAAACTATAACATTGGTATACTGGTTGATATGAAACTATAACACTGATATACAGTTTCAAATGAAATTATAACATTGATATAGAGTATGGAATGAAACTATAACATTGGTATAAAGTTTGATATGAAACTATAACATTGGTATAGAGTTTGATATGAAACTATAACACTGATATAGAGTTTGGTATGAAACTATAACATTGGTATAGAGTTTGATATGAAACTATAACATTGGTATAGAGTTTGATATGAAACTATAACATTGGTATAGAGTTTGATATGAAACTATAACATTGATATAGAGTTTGGTATGAAACTATAACATTAATATAGAGTTTGATATGAAACTATAACATTGGTATAGAGTTTGATATGAAACTATAACATTAATAAAGAGTTTGATATGAAACTATAACATTGGTATAGAGTTTGGTATGAAACTATAACATTGGTATAGAGTTTAATATGAAACTATAACATTGATATAGAGTTTGATATGAAACTATAACATTGATATGGAGTTTGGTATGAAACTATAACATTGGTATAGAGTTTGATATGAAACTATAAAATTGATATAGAGTTTGATATCAAACTATAACATTGGTATACAGGTTGATATGAAACTATAACACTGATATACAGTTTAATATGAAACTATAACATTGATATAGAGTTTGGAATGAAACTGTAACATTGGTATAAAGTTTGATATGAAACTATAACATTGGTATAGAGTTTCGTATGAAACTATAACATTGGTATAGAGTTTGGTATGAAACTATAACATTGGTATAGAGTTTGATATGAAACTATAACATTGGTATAGAGTTTGACATGAAACTATGACATTGGTACAGAGTTTGGTATGAAACTATAACAATGGTATAGAGTTTGGTATGAAACTATAACAATGGTATAGAGTTTGGTATGAAACTATAACATTCGTATAGAATTTGATATGAAACTATAACATTGGTATAGAGTTTGGTACGAAACTATAACATTGATACAGAGTTTGGTATGAAACTATAACAATAATATACAGTTTGATATGAAACTATAACATTGGTAGAGAGTTTGATAAGAAACTATAACATTGGTATAGAGTTTGATATGAAACTATAACATTGGTATAGAGTTTGATATGAAACTATAACATTGGTATAGAGTTTGATATGAAACTATAACATTGGTATAGAGTTTGATATGAAACTATAACATTGGTACAGAGTTTGGTATGAAACTATAACAATGGTATAGAGTTTGGTATGAAACTATAACATTCGTATAGAATTTGATATGAAACTATAACATTGGTATAGAGTTTGGTATGAAACTATAACATTGGTATAGAGTTTGGTATGAAACTATAACATTGGTATAGTTTGGTATGAAACTATAACATTGGTATAGTTTGATATGAAACTATAACATTGTTATAGAGTTTGATATGAAACTATAACATTGGTATAGAGTTTGGTATGAAACTATAACATTGGTATAGAGTTTAATATGAAACTATAACATTGATATAGAGTTTGATATGAAACTATAACATTGATATGGAGTTTGGTATGAAACTATAACATTGGTATAGAGTTTGGTATGAAACTATAACATTGGTATAGAGTTTGATATGAAACTATAACATTGTTATAGAGTTTGGAATGAAACTATAACATTGGTATAAAGTTTGATATGAAACTATAACATTGGTATGGAGTTTGATATGAAACTATAACACTGATATAGAGTTTGGTATGAAACTATAACATTGGTATAGTTTGATATGAAACTATAACATTGTTATAGAGTTTGATATGAAACTATAACATTGTTATAGAGTTTGATATGAAACTATAACATTGTTATAGAGTTTGATATGAAACTATAACATTGGTATAGAGTTTGATATGAAACTATAACATTGATATAGAGTTTGGTATGAAACTATAACATTGGTATAGAGTTTGGTATGAAACTATAACATTGGTATAGAGTTTGATATGAAACTATAACATTGGTATAGAGTTTGGTATGAAACTATAACATTGGTATAGAGTTTGATATGAAACTATAACATTGGTATAGAGTTTGATATGAAACTATAACATTGGTATAGAGTTTGATATGAAACTATAACATTGGTATAGAGTTTGATATGAAACTATAACATTGGTATAGAGTTTGATATGAAACTATAACATTGGTATAGAGTTTGATATGAAACTATAACATTGGTACAGAGTTTGGTATGAAACTATAACAATGGTATAGAGTTTGGTATGAAACTATAACAATGGTATAGAGTTTGGTATGAAACTATAACATTCGTATAGAATTTGATATGAAACTATAACATTGGTATAGAGTTTGGTATGAAACTATAACATTGGTATAGAGTTTGGTATGAAACTATAACATTGGTATAGTTTGGTATGAAACTATAACATTGTTATAGAGTTTGATATGAAACTATAACATTGTTATAGAGTTTGATATGAAACTATAACATTGTTATAGAGTTTGATATGAAACTATAACATTGGTATAGAGTTTGATATGAAACTATAACATTGATATAGAGTTTGGTATGAAACTATAACATTGGTATAGAGTTTGGTATGAAACTATAACATTGGTATAGAGTTTGGTATGAAACTATAACATTGGTATAGAGTTTGGTATGAAACTATAACATTGGTATAGAGTTTGGTACGAAACTATAACATTGATACAGAGTTTGGTACGAAACTATAACATTGGTACAGAGTTTGGTATGAAACTATAACAATGATATACAGTTTGATATGAAACTATAACATTGGTATAGAGTTTGATATGAAACTATAACATTGGTATAGTTTGATATGAAACTATAACATTGTTATAGAGTTTGATATGAAACTATAACAGTGGTATAGAGTTTGATATGAAACTATAACAGTGGTATAGAGTTTGATATGAAACTACAAAATTGATATAGAGTTTGATATCAAACTATAACATTGGTATACTGGTTGATATGAAACTATAACACTGATATAGAGTTTGATATGAAACTATAACATTGATATAGAGTTTGGAATGAAACTATAACATTGGTATAAAGTTTGATATGAAACTATAACATTGGTATAGAGTTTGATATGAAACTATAACACTGATATAGAGTTTGGTATGAAACTATAACATTGGTATAAAGTTTGATATGAAACTATAACATTGGTATAGAGTTTGATATGAAACTATAACATTGGTATAGAGTTTGATATGAAACTATAACATTGATATAGTTTGGTATGAAACTATAACATTGATATAGAGTTTGATATGAAACTATAACATTCGTATAGAGTTTGATATGAAACTATAACATTAATAAAGAGTTTGATATGAAACTATAACATTGGTATAGAGTTTGGTATGAAACTATAACATTGGTATAGAGTTTAATATGAAACTATAACATTGGTATAGAGTTTGATATGAAACTATAACATTGATATAGAGTTTGGTATGAAACTATAACATTGGTATAGAGTTTGGTATGAAACTATAACATTGGTATAGAGTTTGATATGAAACTATAACATTGATATAGAGTTTGATATGAAACTATAAAATTGATATAGAGTTTGATATCAAACTATAACATTGGTATACAGGTTGATATGAAACTATAACACTGATATACAGTTTAATATGAAACTATAACATTGATATAGAGTTTGGAATGAAACTGTAACATTGGTATAAAGTTTGATATGAAACTATAACATTGGTATGGAGTTTGGTATGAAACTATAACATTGGTATAGAGTTTGGTATGAAACTATAACATTGGTATAGAGTTTGATATGAAACTATAACATTGGTATAGAGTTTGACATGAAACTATGACATTGGTACAGAGTTTGGTATGAAACTATAACAATGGTATAGAGTTTGGTATGAAACTATAACAATGGTATAGCATTTGGTATGAAACTATAACATTCGTATAGAATTTGATATGAAACTATAACATTGGTATAGAGTTTGGTACGAAACTATAACATTGGTATAGAGTTTGATATGAAACTATAACATTGGTATAGAGTTTGATATGAAACTATAACATTGGTAGAGAGTTTGATAAGAAACTATAACATTGGTATAAAGTTTGATATGAAACTATAACATTGGTATAGAGTTTGATATGAAACTATAACATTGGTATAGAGTTTGATATGAAACTATAACAATGGTATAGAGTTTGGTATGAAACTATAACATTCGTATAGAATTTGATATGAAACTATAACATTGGTATAGAGTTTGGTATGAAACTAACATTGGTATAGAGTTTGGTATGAAACTATAACATTGGTATAGTTTGGTATGAAACTATAACATTGGTATAGTTTGATATGAAACTATAACATTGTTATAGAGTTTGATATGAAACTATAACATTGTTATAGAGTTTGATATGAAACTATAACATTGTTATAGAGTTTGATATGAAACTATAACATTGTTATAGAGTTTGATATGAAACTATAACATTGGTATAGAGTTTGATATGAAACTATAACATTGATATAGAGTTTGGTATGAAACTATAACATTGGTATAGAGTTTGGTATGAAACTATAACATTGGTATAGAGTTTGGTATGAAACTATAACATTGGTATAGAGTTTGGTATGAAACTATAACATTGGTATAGAGTTTGGTATGAAACTATAACATTGGTATAGAGTTTGGTATGAAACTATAACATTGGTATAGAGTTTGGTATGAAACTATAACATTGATATAGAGTTTGGTATGAAACTATAACATTGGTATAGAGTTTAATATGAAACTATAACATTGATATAGAGTTTGATATGAAACTATAACATTGGTATAGAGTTTGATATGAAACTATAACATTGGTATAGTTTGATATGAAACTATAACATTGGTATAGAGTTTGATATGAAACTATAACATTGGTATAGAGTTTGATATGAAACTATAACATTGGTATAGAGTTTGATATGAAACTATAACATTGATATAGAGTTTGATATGAAACTATAACATTGGTATAGAGTTTGATATGAAACTATAACATTGATATAGAGTTTGATATGAAACTATAACATTGATATAGAGTTTGGAATGAAACTATAACATTGGTATAGAGTTTGATATGAAACTATAACATTGGTATAGAGTTTGATATGAAACTATAACATTGATATAGAGTTTGGTATGAAACTATAACATTGGTATAGAGTTTGATATGAAACTATAACATTGGTATAGAGTTTGATATGAAACTATAACATTGGTATAGAGTTTGATATGAAACTATAACATTGATATAGAGTTTGGTATGAAACTATAACATTGATATAGAGTTTGATATGAAACTATAACATTGGTATAGAGTTTGATATGAAACTATAACATTGATATAGAGTTTGATATGAAACTATAACATTGGTATAGAGTTTGGTATGAAACTATAACATTGGTATAGAGTTTGATATGAAACTATAACATTGATATAGAGTTTGATATGAAACTATAACATTGATATAGAGTTTGGTATGAAACTATAACATTGGTATAGAGTTTGGTATGAAACTATAACATTGGTATAGAGTTTGATATGAAACTATAACATTGATATAGAGTTTGGTATGAAACTATAACATTGGTATAGAGTTTGATATGAAACTATAAAATTGATATAGAGTTTGATATGAAACTATAACA
>NC_134827.1:48006721-48083244 GCF_004210375.1 Tachypleus tridentatus | reverse complement strand
CTAGTTTGATATAAGAAACTATAACATTGGTACAAGTTGGTAAAACTATAACATTGATATATAAGTTTGGTATAGCTAACATTGGTATAGGTTTGGTGGTATGGAAGTATAGCATTGGGTATAAGAGTTTGTTATGAAACTATAACATTGGTATACAGTTTGATGGCGAAACTATAACTTACTGGATATAGAGTTTGATACAGAGAACTATAACATTGATACAGAGTTTGGGTAAGAAACTATAACATTGTTTTTGGGAACATGGTATGAAACTATAATTTGTGGTATAGAGTTTGATATGAAACTATAACATTGGTATACAGAGTTTGATATGAAACTATAACATTGGTATAGAGTTTGATATGAAACTATAACATTGTTATAGAGTTTGATATGAAACTATAACATTGGTATGAGAGTTTGATATGAAACTATAACAGTAAATATAGAGTTTGATATGAAACTATAACATTGGTATTAGAGTTTGATATGCAAACTATAACTTTGGTATAGAGTTTGAATATGAAACTATAACATTGGTATAGAGTTTGATATGAAACTATAACATTGGTATAGAGTTTGATATGAAACTATAACATTGGTATAGAGTTTGATATGAAACTATAACATTGGTATAGAGTTTGATATGAAACTATAACATTGGTATAGAGTTTGATATGAAACTATAACATTGGTATAGAGTTTGATATGAAACTATAACATTGGTATAGAGTTTGATATGAAACTATAACATTGGTATAGAGTTTGGTATGAAACTATAACATTGGTATAGAGTTTGATATAGAAACTATAACATTGGTATATAGAGTTTGATATGAAACTATAACATTGGTATAGAGTTTGATATGAAACTATAACATTGGTATAGTTTGATATGAAACTATAACATTGGTATAGTTTGATATGAAACTATAACATTGATATAGAGTTTGATATGAAACTATAACATTGGTATAGAGTTTGATATGAAACTATAACATTGATATAGAGTTTGATATGAAACTATAACATTATTATATGGAGTTTGGTATAGAAACTATAACAATTGTATAAGGTTCGGTATGAAAACCATAACACTGGTATAGAGTTGATATGAAACCATAAACACTGGTATACAGGTCCAGCCGAAAACATAACATCTCGTATAGAATTTGATATGAAACCATAATACTGGCATAGAGCCTTGGAATGAAACCATAAATACTGGTATAGAGGCTCGCATGAAACCATAACACTGGTATAGATTTCGTATATGAAACCATAATACTGGTATAGAGTTTGGTATGAAACCATAACATCGTTGCAGAGTCTGGATATGAAACGTAAAATATTGGTATAGAGTTTGATAAGAAACTATAACATTGGTATAGAGTTTGGTATGAAACTATAACATTGATATAGAGTTTGGTATGAAACATATAATACTGGTATAGAGTTGGGTACGAAACCATAAAGCACGTATATAGAGTTTGCAATGAAAGCATAACATTGGTATAGAGTTTGGTATGAAGCTATATCATTTGATTGAGTTTGATATGAAACTATAACATTGATACAGAGTTGGGCTATAACATTTGGTGTAGGGAATGGATATAAGGATTGGCATGAAACCATAACAATGATATAAAGTTTGATATGAAACTATAACATTGGTATCTAGAGTCTGATATGAAACTATAACATTGGTATAGAGTTTGATATGAAACTATAACATTGATATAGAGTTTGGTACGAAACTATAACATTGGTATAGAGTTTGATATGAAACTATAACATTGATATAGAGTTTGATATGAAACTATAACATTGACCGATACAGTTTCAAATGAAACTATAACACTGGTATATAGTTTGATATGAACCTATAAATACTGGCATAAAGTTTGACATGAAACTTCTAACATTGGTATAGAGTTTGGATATGAAACTATAACACTGGTATAGAGTTTGGTATGAAACTATAACATTATTATAGAGTTTGGTATGAAACTATAACATTGGTATAGAGTTTGATATGAGTCCATAACATTGGTATAGAGTTTGATATGAAACCATAACATTGGCAGAGTTTGATATGAAACCATAACATACTAATAAAGAGTTTGTATGAAACCATAAATACTGGTATAGAGTCTGGTATGAAACCATAACATTGGTATAGAGCCTGATATGAAACCATAAATACTGATATAAGTTTGATATGAAACCATAACATTGGTAAGAGTTGTATGAAACATATAACATTGGTATAGAGTTTGATATGAAACTATAAAATTGATATAGAGTTTGATATCAAACTATAACATTGTAATACAAAACAATGTCCGTACATTGACAAGGTATTTCGAAATGAAACGGCAAATAATGGCATGTAAAAGCCTCGACATGAAACCATAACATTGGTATAGAGTTGGTATGAAACCATAACACGTATTTTGGTATGTATGAGTTACTGGTATGGTGGTATGAAACTATAACATTGGTATAAGAAGTTATGAAACTGGTAACATTGGTATAGAGTTTGATATGAAACTATAACAATGGTATAGAGTTTGATATGAAACTATAACATTGTGTATAGAGTTTGGTATGAAACTATAACAATTGTATAGAGTTTGATATGAAACTATAACATTGGTATAGAGTTTGATATGAAACTATAACATTGGTATAGAGTTTGGTAATGAAACCATAACATTGGTATAGAGTTTGATATGAAACTATAACATTGGTATAGAGTTTGATGTATGAAACTATAACACTGGTATAGAGTTTGGTATGAAACTATAACATTGGTATAGAGTTTGATATGAAACTATAACATTGGTATAGAGTTTGATATGAAACTATAACATTGGTATAGAGTTTGATATGAAACTATAACATTGGTATAGAGTTTGGTATGAAACCATAACATTGGTATAGAGTTTGATATGAAACTATAACATTGGTATAGAGTTTGATATGAAACTATAAACACTGGTATAGAGTTTGATATGAAACCTATAACATTGGTATAGAGTTTGATATGAAACTATAACATTGGTATAGAGTTTGGTATGAAACTATAACATTGGTATAGAGTTTGGTATGAAACTATAACATTGGTATAGAGTTTGATATGAAACTATAACATTGGTATAGAGTTTGATATGAAACTATAACATTGGTATAGAGTTTGATATGAAACTATAACATTGGTATAGAGTTTGATATGAAACTATAACATTGGTATAGAGTTTGATATGAAACTATAACATTGGTATAGAGTTTGATATGAAACTATAACATTGGTATAGAGTTTGGTATGAAACTATAACATTGGTATAGAGTTTGATATGAAACTATAACATTGGTATATAGAGTTTGTTGTATGAAACTATAACATTGGTATAGAGTTTGGTATGAAACTATAACATTGGTATAGAGTTTGGTATGAAACTATAACATTGGTATAGAGTTTGGTATGAAACTATAACATTGGTATAGAGTTTGATATGAAACTATAACATTGGTATAGAGTTTGATATGAAACTATAACATTGGTATAGAGTTTGATATGAAACTATAACATTGTTATAGAGTTTGATATGAAACTATAACATTGGTATAGAGTTTGATATGAAACTATAACATTGGTATAGAGTTTGATATGAAACTATAACACTGTGATATAGAGTTTGATATGAAACTATAACATTGGTATAGAGTTTGATATGAAACTATAACACTGGTATAAGAGTTTGGATATGAAACTATAACATTGGTATAGAGTTTGATATGAAACTATAACATTGGTATAGAGTTTGATATGAAACTATAACATTGGTATAGAGTTTGATATGAAACTATAACATTGGTATAGAGTTTGATATGAAACTATAACATTGGTATGAGAGTTTGATATGAAACTATAACATTGGTATAGAGTTTGATATGAAACTATAACATTGGTATAGAGTTTGATATGAAACTATAACATTGATATAGAGTTTGATATGAAACTATAACATTGATATAGAGTTTGATATGAAACTATAACATTGGTATAGAGTTTGATATGAAACTATAACATTGGTATAGAGTTTGATATGAAACTATAAACATTGGTATAGAGTTTGATATGAAACTATAACATTGGTATAGAGTTTGATATGAAACTATAACATTGGTATAGAGTTTGATATGAAACTATAACATTGATATAGAGTTTGATATGAAACTATAACATTGATATAGAGTTTGGTATGAAACTATAACATTGGTATAGAGTTTGATATGAAACTATAACATTGGTATAGAGTTTGATATGAAACTATAACATTGATATAGAGTTTGATATGAAACTATAACATTGGTATAGAGTTTGATATGAAACTATAACATTGATATAGAGTTTGATATGAAACTATAACATTGATATAGAGTTTGGTATGAAACTATAACATTGGTATAAAGTTTGATATGAAACTATAACATTGGTATAGAGTTTGGTATGAAACTATAACATTGGTATAGAGTTTGGTATGAAACTATAACATTGGTATAGAGTTTGATATGAAACTATAACATTGGTATAGAGTTTGATATGAAACTATAACATTGGTATAGAGTTTGATATGAAACTATAACATTGGTATAGAGTTTGGTATGAAACTATAACAATGGTATAGAGTTTGGTATGAAACTATAACATTCGTATAGATTTTGATATGAAACTATAACATTGGAATATAGAGTTTGGTATGAAACTATAACATTGGTATAGAGTTTGGTATGAAACTATAACATTGGTATAGAGTTTGATATGAAACTATAACATTGTATATAGAGTTTGATATGAAACTATAACATTGGTATAGAGTTTGATATGAAACTATAACATTGGTATAGAGTTTGATATGAAACTATAACATTGGTATAGAGTTTGATATGAAACTATAACATTGATATAGAGTTTGGTATGAAACTATAACATTGGTATAGAGTTTGGTATGAAAGTATAACATTGGTATAGAGTTTGATATGAAACTATAACATTGGTATAGAGTTTGGTATGAAACTATAACATTGGTATAGAGTTTGGATATGAAACTATAACATTGGTATAGAGTTTGGTATGAAACTATAACATTGGTATAGAGTTTGATATGAAACTATAACATTGATATAGAGTTTGATATGAAACTATAACATACTGGTATAGAGTTTGATATGAAACTATAACATTGATATAGAGTTTGGAATGAAACTATAACATTGGTATAGAGTTTGATATGAAACTATAACATTGGTATAGAGTTTGATATGAAACTATAGAGTTTGTATATGAAACTATAATTGATATAGAGTTTGGTATGAAACTATAACATTGGTATAGAGTTTGATATGAAACTATAACATTGGTATAGAGTTTGATATGAAACTATAACATTGGTATAGAGTTTGATATGAAACTATAACATTGATATAGAGTTTGGTATGAAACTATAACATTGATATAGAGTTTGATATGAAACTATAACATTGGTATAGAGTTTGATATGAAACTATAACATTGATATAGAGTTTGATATGAAACTATAACATTGGTATAGAGTTTGGTATGAAACTATAACATTGGTATAGAGTTTGATATGAAACTATAACATTGATATATAGAGTTTGATATGAAACTATAACATTGATATAGAGTTTGGTATGAAACTATAACATTGGTATAGAGTTTGATATGAAACTATAACATTGGTATAGTTTGATATGAAACTATAACATTGTTATAGAGTTTGATATCAAACTATAACATTGGTATACAGGTTGATATGAAACTATAACACTGATATACAGTTTCATATGAAACTATAACATTGATATAGAGTTTGGAATGAAACTATAACATTGGTATAAAGTTTGATATGAAACTATAACATTGGTATAGAGTTTGATATGAAACTATAACATTGGTATAGAGTTTGGTATGAAACTATAACATTGGTATAGAGTTTGATATGAAACTATAACATTGGTATAGAGTTTGATATGAAACTATAACATTGGTATAGAGTTTGGTATGAAACTATAACAATGGTATAGAGTTTGGTATGAAACTATAACATTGGTATAGAGTTTGGTATGAAACTATAACATTGGTATAGAATTTGATATGAAACTATAACATTGGTATAGAGTTTGGTATGAAACTATAACATTGGTATAGAGTTTGATATGAAACTATAACATTGGTATAGAGTTTGATATGAAACTATAACATTGGTATAGAGTTTGATATGAAACTATAACATTGGTATAGAGTTTGGTATGAAACTATAACATATGAAACTATAAACATTAATATAGAGTTTGATATGAAACTATAACATTGGTATAGAGTTTGATATGAAACTATAACATTGGTATAGAGTTTGATATGAAACTATAACATTGGTATAGAGTTTGGTATGAAACTATAACATTGGTATAGAGTTTGGTATGAAACTATAACATTGGTATAGAGTTTGATATGAAACTATAACATTGATATAGAGTTTGATATGAAACTATAACATTGGTATAGAGTTTGGTATGAAACTATAACATTGGTATAGAGTTTGATATGAAACTATAACATTGGTATAGAGTTTGATATGAAACTATAACATTGGTAGAGAGTTTGATATGAAACTATAACATTGGTATAGAGTTTGATATGAAACTATAACATTGGTATAGAGTTTGATATGAAACTATAACACTGATATAGAGTTTGATATGAAACTATAACATTGGTATAGAGTTTGATATGAAACTATAACATTGGTATAGAGTTTGATATGAAACTATAACATTGGTATAGAGTTTGATATGAAACTATAACATTGATATAGAGTTTGGTATGAAACTATAACATTGGTATAGAGTTTGATATGAAACTATAACATTGGTATAGAGTTTGGATATGAAACTATAACATTGGTATAGAGTTTGATATGAAACTATAACATTGGTATAGAGTTTGATATGAAACTATAACATTGGTATAGAGTTTGATATGAAACTATAACATTGGTATAGAGTTTGGTATGAAACTATAACATTGGTATAGTTTGGTATGAAACTATAACATTGGTATAGAGTTTGATATGAAACTATAACATTGGTATAGAGTTTGATATGAAACTATAACATTGTTATAGAGTTTGATATGAAACTATAACATTGGTATAGAGTTTGATATGAAACTATAACATTGATATAGAGTTTGGTATGTTATAGAGTTTGGTATGAAACTATAACATTGGTATAGAGTTTGATATGAAACTATAACATTGGTATAGAGTTTGGTATGAAACTATAACATTGGTATAGAGTTTGGTATGAAACTATAACATTGATATAGAGTTTGATATGAAACTATAACATTGGTATAGAGTTTGATATGAAACTATAACATTGATATAGAGTTTGATATGAAACTATAACATTGGTATAGAGTTTGATATGAAACTATAACATTGGTATAGTTTGATATGAAACTATAACATTGGTATAGAGTTTGATATGAAACTATAACATTGGTATAGAGTTTGATATGAAACTATAACATTGAAACTATAGAGTTTGATATGAAACTATAACATTGGTATAGAGTTTGATATGAAACTATAACATTGATATAGAGTTTGATATGAAACTATAACATTGGTATAGAGTTTGATATGAAACTATAACATTGGTATAGAGTTTGATATGAAACTATAACATTGGTATAGAGTTTGATATGAAACTATAACATTATATATATAGTTTGATATGAAACTATAACATTGGTATAGAGTTTGATATGAAACTATAACATTGGTATAGAGTTTGATATGAAACTATAACATTGGTATAGAGTTTGATATGAAACTATAACATTGTATAGAGTTTGGTATGAAACTATAACATTGGTATAGAGTTTGATATGAAACTATAACATTGGTATAGAGTTTGATATGAAACTATAACATTGGTATAGAGTTTGATATGAAACTATAACATTGGTATAGAGTTTGATATGAAACTATAACATTGGTATAGAGTTTGATATGAAACTATAACATTGGATAGAGTTTGGTATGAAACTATAACATTGATATAGAGTTTGATATGAAACTATAACATTGATATAGAGTTTGATATGAAACTATAACATTCGTATAGAGTTTGATATGAAACTATAACATTGGTATAGAGTTTGATATGAAACTATAACATTGGTATAGAGTTTGATATGAAACTATAACATTGGTATAGAGTTTGATATGAAACTATAACATTGGTATAGAGTTTGATATGAAACTATAACATTGGTATAGAGTTTGGTATGAAACTATAACATTGGTATAGAGTTTGATATGAAACTATAACATTGGTACAGAGTTTGGTATGAAACTATAACATTGATATAGAGTTTGATATGAAACTATAACATTGGTATAGAGTTTGATATGAAACTATAACATTGGTATAGAGTTTGATATGAAACTATAACATTGGTTATAGAGTTTGATATGAAACTATAACATTGGTATAGAGTTTGATATGAAACTATAACATTGATATAGAGTTTGATATGAAACTATAACATTGGTATAGAGTTTGATATGAAACTATAACATTGATATAGAGTTTGATATGAAACTATAACATTGATATAGAGTTTGGAATGAAACTATAACATTGGTATAAAGTTTGATATGAAACTATAACATTGGTATAGAGTTTGATATGAAACTATAACATTGATATAGAGTTTGGTATGAAACTATAACATTGGTATAGAGTTTGATATGAAACTATAACATTGGTATAGAGTTTGATATGAAACTATAACATTGGTATAGAGTTTGATATGAAACTATAACATTGGTATAGAGTTTGATATGAAACTATAACATTGGTATAGAGTTTGATATGAAACTATAACATTGATATAGAGTTTGATATGAAACTATAACATTGATATAGAGTTTGATATGAAACTATAACATTGTTATAGAGTTTGATATGAAACTATAACATTGGTATAGAGTTTGATATGAAACTATAACATTGATATAGAGTTTGGTATGAAACTATAACATTGGTATAGAGTTTAATATGAAACTATAACATTGATATAGAGTTTGATATGAAACTATAACATTGATATGGAGTTTGGTATGAAACTATAACATTGGTATAGAGTTTGGTATGAAACTATAACATTGGTATAGAGTTTGATATGAAACTATAACATTGATATAGAGTTTGATATGAAACTATAACATTGATACAGAGTTTGATATGAAACTATAACATTGATATAGAGTTTGATATGAAACTATAACATTGATATAGAGTTTGGAATGAAACTATAACATTGGTATAAAGTTTGATATGAAACTATAACATTGGTATGGAGTTTGGTATGAAACTATAACATTGGTATAGAGTTTGGTATGAAACTATAACATTGGTATAGAGTTTGATATGAAACTATAACATTGGTATAGAGTTTGATATGAAACTATAACATTGGTATAGAGTTTGGTATGAAACTATAACAATGGTATAGAGTTTGGTATGAAACTATAACAATGGTATAGAGTTTGGTATGAAACTATAACATTCGTATAGAATTTGATATGAAACTATAACATTGGTATAGAGTTTGGTATGAAACTATAACATTGGTATAGAGTTTGGTATGAAACTATAACATTGGTATAGTTTGATATGAAACTATAACATTGTTATAGAGTTTGATATGAAACTATAACATTGGTATAGAGTTTGATATGAAACTATAACATTGTTATAGAGTTTGATATGAAACTATAACATTGGTATAGAGTTTGATATGAAACTATAACATTGATATAGAGTTTGGTATGAAACTATAACATTGGTATAGAGTTTGGTATGAAACTATAACATTGGTATAGAGTTTGGTATGAAAGTATAACATTGGTATAGAGTTTGGTATGAAACTATAACATTGGTATAGAGTTTGGTATGAAACTATAACATTGATATAGAGTTTGGTATGAAACTATAACATTGGTATAGAGTTTGATATGAAACTATAACAATGATATAGAGTTTGATATGAAACTATAACATTGGTATAGAGTTTGATATGAAACTATAACATTGATATAGAGTTTGATATGAAACTATAACATTGGTATAAGAGTTTGATATGAAACTATAACATTGGTATAGAGTTTGATATGAAACTATAACATTGATATAGAGTTTGGTATGAAACTATAACATTGGTATAGAGTTTGATATGAAACTATAACATTGGTATAGAGTTTGATATGAAACTATAACATTGGTATAGAGTTTGATATGAAACTATAACATTGGTATATAGTTTGGTATGAAACTATAACATTTTGATATGAAACTATAACATTGGTATAGAGTTTGATATGAAACTATAACATTAATATAGAGTTTGATATGAAACTATAACATTGGTATAGAGTTTGATATGAAACTATAACATTGGTATAGAGTTTGATATGAAACTATAACATTGAGTTTGATATGAAACTATAACATTGATATAGAGTTTGGTATGAAACTATAACATTGGTATAGAGTTTGGTATGAAACTATAACATTGGTATAGAGTTTGATATGAAACTATAACATTGGTATAGAGTTTGACATGAAACTATAACATTGGTATACAGTTTGATATGAAACTATAACATTGATATACAGTTTGATATGAAACTATAACATTGATATAGAGTTTGGAATGAAACTATAACATTGGTATAGAGTTTGATATGAAACTATAACATTGGTATAGAGTTTGGTATGAAACTATAACATTGGTATAGAGTTTGGTATGAAACTATAACATTGGTATAGAGTTTGATATGAAACTATAACATTGGTATAGAGTTTGATATGAAACTATAACATTGGTATAGAGTTTGGTATGAAACTATAACATTGGTATAGAGTTTGGTATGAAACTATAACATTGGTATAGAGTTTGATATGAAACTATAACATTGGTATAGAGTTTGATATGAAACTATAACATTGGTATAGAGTTTGGTATGAAACTATAACATTGGTATAGAGTTTGATATGAAACTATAACATTGGTATAGAGTTTGATATGAAACTATAACATTGGTATAGAGTTTGATATGAAACTATAACAATGGTATAGAGTTTGGTATGAAAGTATAACATTGGTATAGAGTTTGGTATGAAACTATAACATTAATAAAGAGTTTGATATGAAACTATAACATTGGTATAGAGTTTGGTATGAAACTATAACATTGGTATAGAGTTTGGTATGAAACTATAACATTGGTATAGAGTTTGGTATGAAACTATAACATTGGTATAGAGTTTGGTATGAAACTATAACATTGGTATAGAGTTTGGTACGAAACTATAACATTGATACAGAGTTTGGTACGAAACTATAACATTGGTACAGAGTTTGGTATGAAACTATAACATTGATATACAGTTTGATATGAAACTATAACATTGGTATAGAGTTTGATATGAAACTATAACATTGGTATAGTTTGATATGAAACTATAACATTGTTATAGAGTTTGATATGAAACTATAACATTGGTATAGAGTTTGATATGAAACTATAACATTGGTATAGAGTTTGATATGAAACTATATAACATTGATATAGAGTTTGATATGAAACTATAACATTGGTATAGAGTTTGATATGAAACTATAACATTGGTATAGAGTTTGATATGAAACTAACACTGATATAGAGTTTGGTATGAAACTATAACATTGGTATAGAGTTTGATATGAAACTATAACATTGGTATAGAGTTTGATATGAAACTATAACATTGGTATAGAGTTTGGTATGAAACTATAACATTGGTATAGAGTTTGATATGAAACTATAACATTGGTATAGAGTTTGATATGAAACTATAACATTGGTATAGAGTTTGGTATGAAACTATAACATTGGTATAGTTTGGTATGAAACTATAACATTGTTATAGAGTTTGATATGAAACTATAACATTGTTATAGAGTTTGATATGAAACTATAACATTGTTATAGAGTTTGATATGAAACTATAACATTGGTATAGAGTTTGATATGAAACTATAACATTGATGATTGGTATAGAGTTTGGTATGAAACTATAACATTGGTATAGAGTTTGGTATGAAACTATAACATTGGTATAGAGTTTGGTATGAAACTATAACATTGGTATAGAGTTTGGTATGAAACTATAACATTGGTATAGAGTTTGGTATGAAACTATAACATTGGTATAGAGTTTGATATGAAACTATAACATTGGTATAGAGTTTGATATGAAACTATAACATTGATATAGAGTTTGATATGAAACTATAACATTGGTATAGAGTTTGATATGAAACTATAACATTGTATAGAGTTTGATATGAAACTATAACATTGGTATAGAGTTTGATATGAAACTATAACATTGGTATAGTTTGATATGAAACTATAACATTGTTATAGAGTTTGATATGAAACTATAACATTGGTATACTGGTTGATATGAAACTATAACACTGATATACAGTTTCATATGAAACTATAACATTGATATAGAGTTTGGAATGAAACTATAACATTGGTATAAAGTTTGATATGAAACTATAACATTGGTATAGAGTTTGATATGAAACTATAACATTGATATAGAGTTTGGTATGAAACTATAACATTGGTATAGAGTTTGATATGAAACTATAACATTGGTATAGAGTTTGATATGAAACTATAACATTGGTATAGAGTTTGATATGAAACTATAACATTGGATATAGTTTGATATGAAACTATAACATTGATATAGAGTTTGATATGAAACTATAACATTGATATAGAGTTTGATATGAAACTATAACATTCGTATAGAGTTTGATATGAAACTATAACATTGGTATAGAGTTTGATATGAAACTATAACATTGGTATAGAGTTTGATATGAAACTATAACAATGATATAGAGTTTGATATGAAACTATAACATTGATATAGAGTTTGATATGAAACTATAACATTGGTATAGAGTTTGATATGAAACTATAACATTGGTATAGAGTTTGATATGAAACTATAACATTGGTATAGAGTTTGATATGAAACTATAACATTGATATAGAGTTTGATATGAAACTATAACATTGGTATAGAGTTTGATATGAAACTATAACATTGATATAGAGTTTGATATGAAACTATAACATTGGTATAGAGTTTGATATGAAACTATAACATTGGTATAGAGTTTGATCTGAAACTATAACATTGGTATAGAGTTTGGTATGAAACTATAACATTGGTATAGAGTTTGATATGAAACTATAACATTGGTATAGAGTTTGATATGAAACTATAACATTGGTATAGAGTTTGATATGAAACTATAACATTGGTACAGAGTTTGGTATGAAACTATAACAATGGTATAGAGTTTGGTATGAAACTATAACATTCGTATAGCATTTGATATGAAACTATAACATTGGTATAGAGTTTGATATGAAACTATAACATTGGTATAGAGTTTGGTATGAAACTATAACATTGGTATAGAGTTTGATATGAAACTATAACATTGGTATAGTTTGATATGAAACTATAACATTGTTATAGAGTTTGATATGAAACTATAACATTGGTATAGAGTTTGATATGAAACTATAACATTGGTATAGAGTTTGATATGAAACTATAACATTGGTATAGAGTTTGATATGAAACTATAACATTGGTATAGAGTTTGGTATGAAACTATAACATTGGTATAGAGTTTGGTATGAAACTATAACATTGGTATAGAGTTTGGTATGAAACTATAACATTGGTATAGAGTTTGATATGAAACTATAACATTGGTATAGAGTTTGGTATGAAACTATAACATTGATATAGAGTTTGGTATGAAACTATAACATTGGTATAGAGTTTGATATGAAAAACTATAACATTGGTATATAGAGTTTGATATGAAACTATAACATTGATATAGAGTTTGATATGAAACTATAACATTGGTATAGAGTTTGATATGAAACTATAACATTGGTATAGAGTTTGATATGAAACTATAACATTGATATAGAGTTTGGTATGAAACTATAACATTGGTATAGAGTTTGATATGAAACTATAACATTGGTATAGAGTTTGATATGAAACTATAACATTGGTATAGAGTTTGATATGAAACTATAACATTGATATAGTTTGGTATGAAACTATAACATTGATATAGAGTTTGATATGAAACTATAACATTGGTATAGAGTTTGATATGAAACTATAACATTAATATAGAGTTTGATATGAAACTATAACATTGGTATAGAGTTTGGTATGAAACTATAACATTGGTATAGAGTTTGATATGAAACTATAACATTGGTATAGAGTTTGATATGAAACTATAACATTGATATAGAGTTTGGTATGAAACTATAACATTGGTATAGAGTTTGGTATGAAACTATAACATTGGTATAGAGTTTGATATGAAACTATAACATTGATATAGAGTTTGATATGAAACTATAACATTGGTATACAGGTTGATATGAAACTATAACATTGGTATAGAGTTTGATATGAAACTATAACATTGTTATAGAGTTTGGAATGAAACTATAACATTGGTATAAAGTTTGATATGAAACTATAACATTGGTATAGAGTTTGGTATGAAACTATAACATTGGTATAGAGTTTGGTATGAAACTATAACATTGGTATAGAGTTTGATATGAAACTATAACATTGGTATAGAGTTTGATATGAAACTATAACATTGGTATAGAGTTTGGTATGAAACTATAACATTGGTATAGAGTTTGATATGAAACTATAACAATGGTATAGCATTTGGTATGAAACTATAACATTGGTATAGATTTTGATATGAAACTATAACATTGGTATAGAGTTTGATATGAAACTATAACATTGGTATAGAGTTTGATATGAAACTATAACATTGGTATAGAGTTTGATATGAAACTATAACATTGGTATAGAGTTTGATATGAAACTATAACATTGGTATAGAGTTTGATATGAAACTATAACATTGGTATAGAGTTTGATATGAAACTATAACATTGGTATAGAGTTTGATATGAAACTATAACATTGGTATAGAGTTTGATATGAAACTATAACATTGGTATAGAGTTTGGTATGAAACTATAACATTGGTATAGAGTTTGGTATGAAACTATAACATTGGTATAGAGTTTGGTATGAAACTATAACATTGGTATAGAGTTTGATATGAAACTATAACATTGGTATAGAGTTTGATATGAAACTATAACATTGGTATAGAGTTTGATATGAAACTATAACATTGGTATAGAGTTTGATATGAAACTATAACATTGGTATAGAGTTTGATATGAAACTATAACATTGATATAGAGTTTGATATGAAACTATAACATTGATATAGAGTTTGGTATGAAACTATAACATTGGTATAGAGTTTGATATGAAACTATAACATTGGTATAGAGTTTGATATGAAACTATAACATTGGTATAGAGTTTGGTATGAAACTATAACATTGGTATAGAGTTTGATATGAAACTATAACATTGGTATAGAGTTTGATATGAAACTATAACATTGGTATAGAGTTTGATATGAAACTATAACATTGATATAGAGTTTGGTATGAAACTATAACATTGATATAGAGTTTGATATGAAACTATAACATTGAAACTATATTGGTATAGAGTTTGATATGAAACTATAACATTGGTATAGAGTTTGATATGAAACTATAACATTGGTATAGAGTTTGGTATGAAACTATAACATTGGTATAGAGTTTGATATGAAACTATAACATTAATATAGAGTTTGGTATGAAACTATAACATTGGTATAGAGTTTGGTATGAAACTATAACATTGGTATAGAGTTTGGTATGAAACTATAACATTGGTATAGAGTTTGATATGAAACTATAACATTGGTATAGAGTTTGATTGATATAGAGTTTGATATGAAACTATAACATTGGTATACAGGTTGATATGAAACTATAACATTGATATAGAGTTTGATATGAAACTATAACATTGATATAGAGTTTGGAATGAAACTATAACATTGGTATAGAGTTTGATATGAAACTATAACATTGGTATAGAGTTTGGTATGAAACTATAACATTGGTATAGAGTTTGGTATGAAACTATAACATTGGTATAGAGTTTGATATGAAACTATAACATTGGTATAGAGTTTGATATGAAACTATAACATTGGTACAGAGTTTGGTATGAAACTATAACAATGGTATAGAGTTTGGTATGAAACTATAACAATGGTATAGAGTTTGGTATGAAACTATAACATTCGTATAGAATTTGATATGAAACTATAACATTGGTATAGAGTTTGATATGAAACTATAACATTGGTATAGAGTTTGATATGAAACTATAACATTGGTATAGAGTTTGATATGAAACTATAACATTGGTATAGAGTTTGATATGAAACTATAACATTGGTATAGAGTTTGATATGAAACTATAACATTGTTATAGAGTTTGATATGAAACTATAACATTGGTATAGAGTTTGATATGAAACTATAACATTGATATAGAGTTTGGTATGAAACTATAACATTGGTATAGAGTTTGGTATGAAACTATAACATTGGTATAGAGTTTGGTATGAAACTATAACATTGGTATAGAGTTTGGTATGAAACTATAACATTGGTATAGAGTTTGGTATGAAACTATAACATTGGTATAGAGTTTGGTATGAAACTATAACATTGGTATAGAGTTTGATATGAAACTATAACATTGGTATAGAGTTTGATATGAAACTATAACATTGGTATAGAGTTTGATATGAAACTATAACATTGATATAGAGTTTGATATGAAACTATAACATTGGTATAGAGTTTGATATGAAACTATAACAGTGGTATAGAGTTTGATATGAAACTACAAAATTGATATAGAGTTTGATATCAAACTATAACATTGGTATACTGGTTGATATGAAACTATAACACTGATATACAGTTTCATATGAAACTATAACATTGATATAGAGTTTGGAATGAAACTATAACATTGGTATAAAGTTTGATATGAAACTATAACATTGGTATAGAGTTTGATATGAAACTATAACACTGATATAGAGTTTGGTATGAAACTATAACATTGGTATAGAGTTTGATATGAAACTATAACATTGGTATAGAGTTTGATATGAAACTATAACATTGGTATAGAGTTTGATATGAAACTATAACATTGATATAGTTTGGTATGAAACTATAACATTGATATAGAGTTTGATATGAAACTATAACATTCGTATAGAGTTTGATATGAAACTATAACATTAATAAAGAGTTTGATATGAAACTATAACATTGGTATAGAGTTTGGTATGAAACTATAACATTGGTATAGAGTTTGATATGAAACTATAACATTGATATAGAGTTTGATATGAAACTATAACATTGATATAGAGTTTGGTATGAAACTATAACATTGGTATAGAGTTTGGTATGAAACTATAACATTGGTATAGAGTTTGATATGAAACTATAAAATTGATATAGAGTTTGATATCAAACTATAACATTGGTATACAGGTTGATATGAAACTATAACACTGATATACAGTTTAATATGAAACTATAACATTGATATAGAGTTTGGAATGAAACTGTAACATTGGTATAAAGTTTGATATGAAACTATAACATTGGTATGGAGTTTGGTATGAAACTATAACATTGGTATAGAGTTTGGTATGAAACTATAACATTGGTATAGAGTTTGATATGAAACTATAACATTGGTATAGAGTTTGATATGAAACTATGACATTGGTACAGAGTTTGGTATGAAACTATAACAATGGTATAGAGTTTGGTATGAAACTATAACAATGGTATAGCATTTGGTATGAAACTATAACATTCGTATAGAATTTGATATGAAACTATAACATTGGTATAGAGTTTGATATGAAACTATAACATTGGTATAGAGTTTGATATGAAACTATAACATTGGTATAGAGTTTGATATGAAACTATAACATTGGTATAGAGTTTGATATGAAACTATAACATTGGTATAGAGTTTGATATGAAACTATAACATTGGTATAGAGTTTGATATGAAACTATAACATTGGTATAGAGTTTGATATGAAACTATAACATTGGTATAGAGTTTGATATGAAACTATAACATTGGTATAGAGTTTGATATGAAACTATAACATTGGTATAGAGTTTGATATGAAACTATAACATTGGTATAGAGTTTGGTATGAAACTATAACATTGGTATAGAGTTTGGTATGAAACTATAACATTGGTATAGAGTTTGATATGAAACTATAACATTGGTATAGAGTTTGATATGAAACTATAACATTGGTATAGAGTTTGATATGAAACTATAACATTGGTATAGTTTGATATGAAACTATAACATTGGTATAGAGTTTGATATGAAACTATAACATTGGTATAGAGTTTGATATGAAACTATAACATTGGTATAGAGTTTGATATGAAACTATAACATTGGTATAGAGTTTGATATGAAACTATAACATTGGTATAGAGTTTGATATGAAACTATAACATTGGTATAGAGTTTGGTATGAAACTATAACATTGGTATAGAGTTTGGTATGAAACTATAACATTGGTATAGAGTTTGGTATGAAACTATAACATTGGTATAGAGTTTGGTATGAAACTATAACATTGATATAGAGTTTGATATGAAACTATAACATTGGTATAGAGTTTGATATGAAACTATAACATTGGTATAGAGTTTGATATGAAACTATAACATTGGTATAGAGTTTGATATGAAACTATAACATTGGTATAGAGTTTGATATGAAACTATAACATTGGTATAGAGTTTGATATGAAACTATAACATTGGTATAGAGTTTGATATGAAACTATAACATTGGTATAGAGTTTGATGGAATATGAAACTATAACATTGATATAGAGTTTGATATGAAACTATAACATTGGTATAGAGTTTGATATGAAACTATAACATTGGTATAGAGTTTGATATGAAACTATAACATTGGTATAGAGTTTGATATGAAACTATAACATTGGTATAGAGTTTGATATGAAACTATAACATTGGTATAGAGTTTGATATGAAACTATAACATTGATATAGAGTTTGATATGAAACTATAACATTGATATAGAGTTTGATATGAAACTATAACATTGGTATAGAGTTTGATATGAAACTATAACATTAATATAGAGTTTGATATGAAACTATAACATTGATATAGAGTTTGGTATGAAACTATAACATTGGTATAGAGTTTGATATGAAACTATAACATTGGTATAGAGTTTGATATGAAACTATAACATTGATATAGAGTTTGATATGAAACTATAACATTGGTATAGAGTTTGGTATGAAACTATAACATTGGTATAGAGTTTGATATGAAACTATAACATTGGTATAGAGTTTGATATGAAACTATAACATTGGTATAGAGTTTGATATGAAACTATAACATTGATATAGAGTTTGATATGAAACTATAACATTGGTATAGAGTTTGATATGAAACTATAACATTGGTATAGAGTTTGATATGAAACTATAACATTGGTATAGAGTTTGGTATGAAACTATAACATTGGTATAGAGTTTGATATGAAACTATAACATTGGTATAGAGTTTGATATGAAACTATAACATTGGTAGAGAGTTTGATAAGAAACTATAACATTGGTATAGAGTTTGATATGAAACTATAACATTGGTATAGAGTTTGATATGAAACTATAACATTGGTATAGAGTTTGATATGAAACTATAACATTGGTATAGAGTTTGGTATGAAACTATAACATTGGTATAGAGTTTGATATGAAACTATAACATTGGTATAGAGTTTGAAACTATAACATTGGTATAGAGTTTGATATGAAACTATAACATTGGTATAGAGTTTGATATGAAACTATAACATTGGTATAGAGTTTGATATGAAACTATAACATTGGTATAGAGTTTGATATGAAACTATAACATTGGTATAGAGTTTGATATGAAACTATAACATTGGTATAGAGTTTGGTATGAAACTATAACATTGGTATAGAGTTTGGTATGAAACTATAACATTGGTATAGAGTTTGGTATGAAACTATAACATTGGTATAGAGTTTGATATGAAACTATAACATTGGATATAGAGTTTGGTATGAAACTATAACATTGGTATAGAGTTTGGTATGAAACTATAACATTGATATAGAGTTTGATATGAAACTATAACATTGGTATAGAGTTTGATATGAAACTATAACATTGGTATAGTTTGATATGAAACTATAACATTGGTATAGAGTTTGATATGAAACTATAACATTGGTATAGAGTTTGATATGAAACTATAAAATTGATATAGAGTTTGATATGAAACTATAACATTGGTATACTGGTTGATATGAAACTATAACATTGATATAGAGTTTGATATGAAACTATAACATTGATATAGAGTTTGGAATGAAACTATAACATTGGTATAAAGTTTGATATGAAACTATAACATTGGTATAGAGTTTGATATGAAATATAACATTGATATAGAGTTTGGTATGAAACTATAACATTGGTATAGAGTTTGATATGAAACTATAACATTGGTATAGAGTTTGATATGAAACTATAACATTGGTATAGAGTTTGATATGAAACTATAACATTGATATAGTTTGGTATGAAACTATAACATTGATATAGAGTTTGATATGAAACTATAACATTGGTATAGAGTTTGATATGAAACTATAACATTGGTATAGAGTTTGATATGAAACTATAACATTGGTATAGAGTTTGGTATGAAACTATAACATTGATATAGAGTTTGATATGAAACTATAACATTGATATAGAGTTTGATATGAAACTATAACATTGATATGGAGTTTGGTATGAAACTATAACATTGGTATAGAGTTTGGTATGAAACTATAACATTGGTATAGAGTTTGATATGAAACTATAACATTGATATAGAGTTTGATATGAAACTATAACATTGGTATACAGGTTGATATGAAACTATAACATTGATATAGAGTTTGATATGAAACCATAACATTGATATAGAGTTTGGAATGAAACTGTAACATTGGTATAAAGTTTGATATGAAACTATTACATTGGTATGGAGTTTGGTATGAAACTATAACATTGGTATAGAGTTTGGTATGAAACTATAACATTGGTATAGAGTTTGATATGAAACTATAACATTGGTATAGAGTTTGATATGAAACTATAACATTGGTACAGAGTTTGGTATGAAACTATAACAATGGTATAGAGTTTGGTATGAAACTATAACAATGGTATAGCATTTGGTATGAAACTATAACATTCGTATAGAATTTGATATGAAACTATAACATTGGTATAGAGTTTGGTATGAAACTATAACATTGGTATAGAGTTTGATATGAAACTATAACATTGGTATAGAGTTTGATATGAAACTATAACATTGGTATAGAGTTTGATATGAAACTATAACATTGGTAGAGAGTTTGATATGAAACTATAACATTGGTATAGAGTTTGATATGAAACTATAACATTGGTATAGAGTTTGATATGAAACTATAACAATGGTATAGAGTTTGGTATGAAACTATAACATTCGTATAGAATTTGATATGAAACTATAACATTGGTATAGAGTTTGGTATGAAACTATAACATTGGTATAGAGTTTGGTATGAAACTATAACATTGGTATAGTTTGGTATGAAACTATAACATTGGTATAGTTTGATATGAAACTATAACATTGTTATAGAGTTTGATATGAAACTATAACATTGGTATAGAGTTTGATATGAAACTATAACATTGATATAGAGTTTGGTATGAAACTATAACATTGGTATAGAGTTTGGTATGAAACTATAACATTGGTATAGAGTTTGGTATGAAACTATAACATTGGTATAGAGTTTGGTACGAAACTATAACATTGGTATAGAGTTTGGTATGAAACTATAACATTGGTATAGAGTTTGATATGAAACTATAACATTGATATAGAGTTTGATATGAAACTATAACATTGGTATAGAGTTTGGTATGAAACTATAACATTGATATAGAGTTTGATATGAAACTATAACATTGGTATAGAGTTTGATATGAAACTATAACATTGGTATAGAGTTTGATATGAAACTATAACATTGGTAGAGAGTTTGATAAGAAACTATAACATTGGTATAGAGTTTGATATGAAACTATAAAATTGGTATAGAGTTTGATATGAAACTATAACATTGGTATAGAGGTTGATATGAAACTATAACATTGATATAGAGTTTGATATGAAACTATAACATTGATATGAGTTTGATATGAAACTATAACATTGGTATAGAGTTTGATATGAAACTATAACATTGGTATAGAGTTTGATATGAAACTATAACATTGATATAGAGTTTGGTATGAAACTATAACATTGGTATAGAGTTTGATATGAAACTATAACATTGGTATAGAGTTTGATATGAAACTATAACATTGGTATAGAGTTTGATATGAAACTATAACATTGATATAGAGTTTGGTATGAAACTATAACATTGATATAGAGTTTGATATGAAACTATAACATTGGTATAGAGTTTGATATGAAACTATAACATTAATAAAGAGTTTGATATGAAACTATAACATTGGTATAGAGTTTGGTATGAAACTATAACATTGGTATAGAGTTTAATATGAAACTATAACATTGATATAGAGTTTGATATGAAACTATAACATTGATATGGAGTTTGGTATGAAACTATAACATTGATATGGAGTTTGGTATGAAACTATAACATTGGTATAGAGTTTGGTATGAAACTATAACATTGGTATAGAGTTTGATATGAAACTATAACATTGGTATAGAGATTGATATGAAACTATAACATTGGTATAGAGATTGATATGAAACTATAACATTGGTATGGAGTTTGGTATGAAACTATAACATTGGTATAGAGTTTGGTATGAAACTATAACATTGGTATAGAGTTTGGTATGAAACTATAACATTGGTATAGAGTTTGACATGAAACTATGACATTGGTATAGAGTTTGACATGAAACTATAACATTGATACAGAGTTTGATATGAAACCATAACATTGATATAGAGTTTGATATGAAACTATAACATTGATATAGAGTTTGGAATGAAACTATAACATTGGTATAAAGTTTGATATGAAACTATAACATTGGTATAGAGTTTGATATGAAACTATAACATTGATATAGAGTTTGGTATGAAACTATAACAATGGTATATAGTTTGGTATGAAACTATAACATTGATATAGAATTTGGTATGAAACTATAACATTGATATAGAGTTTGGTATGAAACTATAACATTGATATAGAGTTTGATATGAAAACTATAACATTGGTATAGAGTTTGATATGAAACTATAACATTGATATAGAGTTTGATATGAAACTATAACATTGGTATAGAGTTTGATATGAAACTATAACATTGATATAGAGTTTGATATGAAACTATAACATTGATATAGAGTTTGGATATGAAACTATAACATTGGTATAGAGTTTGATATGAAACTATAACATTGGTATAGAGTTTGATATGAAACTATAACATTGATATAGAGTTTGGTATGAAACTATAACATTGGTATAGAGTTTGATATGAAACTATAACATTGGTATAGAGTTTGATATGAAACTATAACATTGGTATAGAGTTTGATATGAAACTATAACATTGGTATAGAGATTGATATGAAACTATAACATTGATATAGAGTTTGGTATGAAACTATAACATTGATATAGAGTTTGATATGAAACTATAACATTGATATAGAATTTGGTATGAAACTATAACATTGATATAGAGTTTGATATGAAACTATAACATTGGTATAGAGTTTGATATGAAACTACAAAATTGATATAGAGTTTGATATCAAACTATAACATTGGTATACAGGTTGATATGAAACTATAACACTGATATACAGTTTCATATGAAACTATAACATTGATATAGAGTTTGGAATGAAACTATAACATTGGTATAAAGTTTGATATGAAACTATAACATTGGTATAGAGTTTGATATAAAACTATAACATTGATATAGAGTTTGGTATGAAACTATAACATTGGTATAGAGTTTGATATGAAACTATAACATTGGTATAGAGTTTGATATGAAACTATAACATTGGTATAGAGTTTGATATGAAACTATAACATTGGTATAGAGATTGATATGAAACTATAACATTGATATAGAGTTTGGTATGAAACTATAACATTGGATATAGAGTTTGATATGAAACTATAACATTGGTATAGAGTTTGATATGAAACTATAACATTGGTATAGAGTTTGATATGAAACTATAACATTAATAAAGAGTTTGGTATGAAACTATAACATTGGTATACAGGTTGATATGAAACTATAACATTGATATAGAGTTTGGAATGAAACTATAACATTGGTATAAAGTTTGATATGAAACTATAACATTGATATAGAATTTGGTATGAAACTATAACATTGGTATAGAGTTTGATATGAAACTACAAAATTGATATAGAGTTTGATATCAAACTATAACATTGGTATAAAGTTTGATATGAAACTATAACATTGATATAGAGTTTGGTATGAAACTATAACATTGATATAGAGTTTGGAATGAAACTATAACATTGGTATAGAGTTTGATATGAAACTATAACATTGGTATAGAGTTTGATATGAAACTATAACATTGGTATAGAGTTTGATATGAAACTATAACATTGGTATAGAGATTGATATGAAACTATAACATTGGTATAGAGATTGATATGAAACTATAACATTGGTATAGAGTTTGATATGAAACTATAACATTGGTATAGAGATTGATATGAAACTATAACATTGGTATAGAGTTTGATATGAAACTATAACATTGGTATAGAGTTTGATATGAAACTATAACATTGAAACTATATGAAACATAGTTTGATATGAAACTATAACATTGATATACAGTTTGATATGAAACTATAACACTGATATAGAGTTTGGTGTGAAACTATAACATTGGTATAGAGTTTGATATGAAACTATAAAATGATTCTTTGATATATAATCACGTTTTTTATCGACTTCTTTACCCTTAATTATTCATATTTTAACTGTACCATGTAGGCCTAGTTGTGAGATCAAATCAGAATGATAATATACTTTTAAGCCTAAAGTACAAATCGAAATTTATTATAACATTCTAGGCGGAAGACCATTTTAAATTACACTAAAGCAACGTAAGTTTTTTAGAACAGAAACTCTTAACTCCAGCGGTTTCAGAGAATGGACCTTTCTTGTTCACGAACAAACTGGGCTTTTTCTCCACAGATTTCATTAGCCATTATCATTTACTGCCACTAGATGGCACTAAAATCAAGTGTATAAAATCAACTTTAAGATAAGGCTCAGAAATAGAACGATGACGGTTATTTGATGACGTGAACCCCACTTTTAGAACATAAAGTTTGAAGATAGGCTTAACGAGTGATTAATGAAACGTTGTATGTTGATAAAAAAACGTCTGTATTATTTACATTGACAAATGGATACTAAAGTACCCATGAGACTATAAATAGTATGATCGGACATCTTGTTCTCAACGTTTGGACAACACGCCTTCTTCAGGAAATTAATATAGACGAAACGCTGGGAACAAAAGTCCAGTCATAACATTCACAGTATCCGTGTTACTTTACCCACAATAAAGGACATCTTATTTAAAACGGTCTATTATTACAACCAACACTTGTGAGTATGACCAACATTTCAAAAAACATAGGTTATGGTGTTTATAACCAAAAATAAATATTTTGTTTGTTTTGAATTTCTCTCAAAACTACACGAGGCCTATCTACGCTCGCTGTCCCTAATTTAGCAGTGTAAGACAAGAAGGAAGGCAGCGAGTCATCACCACCCACCGCCAACTCTTGGGCTACCCTATAACCAATGAATAGTGGGATTGATAGTAATGTTATTACGCCCTCAGGGCTGAAAGGGCGAGCATATTTGGTGTGAAGGGGATTCGAAGCCGCTACCCTCGGATTACCAGTCGAGTGCGTTAACCACGTGGCTATGCTGGGCCGAATAAATATTAAAATATGAATGTCAGTTATCTTGTGATGGACGTTATCTGGTTCAAGATAAAGGTCAGCTAGGTGTGAGTTGAATCTTGTAATGGCAATTGATGATGAATACAGCATTCGTAGTTTCATTCATGCATTATTAACAATGTCTGTCATTCCGGACAACAATAACTCTGGTCTAGTAGCGTGTATTCCAGGAAATGACGTCAGTTCGTATACTTACCCTCTTCCTTTGTCTGCACAGCTAGTTTCCGACTAGGGTTACCACGTCCTAATGAGTTTTCAGCGACGACTTCGAAAATGTAGTTTGTCAGAGGAGACAAGCCATGAACGGTGGTTGTGGTTTTGATGCTGGGAATCGACTTGGTTTTGGTTTCAGTTTCACCATCTGCTCAATAATAAACACAATCCGGTGTATGATTGATTAATTACTATTTCAATGTGTGTACATATATATATATGTATTCATAATGCAACAGGAAGGACGTGTTTGACACAGTAGGAGACATAAAACGTAACACAACAGTTAGCTCACCTGTTTGTTTTCTGTACATCAACAAGTAACCTGTTATGGGCAAGTTTCCGCTATAGGGCTGATCCCAAGAAACCCTAACAGAACGACTGTCAACATCTTCAGTTCTCAGGTTATGAATAGGGTGTGGTTTCTCTGTAAAACCAAGACAGATCCATTAATAACAGTAACAGTAAACCAGACTGACTTCAAACGAACAATCAAATTACCGTACGTTTACATATTTCCTAAGGGGAACAGATGAAAGTTTGTATTAAGAAGGATTTCGTTACTACATTATAAAGATCGTTTGTCTGAAGAAGGATTGAGTAACCACATTATAAAAAGGGTTGTCTAAAGAAGGAATTAGTTACTACATTATAATGATGGTTTGTCTGAAGAAGGATTTAGTTACTACATTATAAAAATTGTTTGTCTAAAAAACTTAGTTACTACATTATCAAAATTGTTTGTCTGAAGAAGGACTTAGTCACTACTTTATAAAGGTGGTTTGTCTAAAGGACTTAGTTACTACATTATAAAGATGGTTTCTCTGAAGAAGATTGAGTGACTACATTATTAAGATGGGTTGTCTGATGAAGGATTTAGTTACTACATTATAAAGATGGTTTGTCTCAAGAAGGATTGAGTGACTACATTATAAAGACGGTTTGTGAAAGGATTTAGTTACAACATTATAAAGATGGTTTGCCTAAAGGTCTTAGTTACTACATTATAAAGATGGTTTGTGAAAGGAGTTAGTTACTGCAATATAAAGATGGTATGTCTAAAAAGTTAGTTACTACATTATAAACATTGTTTGTCTGAATAAGTATTTATTTACTAAATTATAAAGATGGTTTGTCTGAAGAAGGATGTAGTTACTACATTATAAAGATCGTTTGTCTGAAGAATGATTTAGTGACTACATTATAAAGATGGTTTGTCTAAAGGACTTAGTCACTATTTTATAAAGATGGTTTCTCTGAAGGATTTAGTTAATACATTATAAAGATCGTTTGTCTGAATAAGTACTTATTTACTAAATTATAAAGACGGTTTGTCTGAAGAAAGATTTAGTTACTACATTATAAAGATGGCTTGTTTGAAGAAGGACTTAGTTACTGCATTATAAAGATGGTTTGTCTGAAGAAAGATTTAGTTACTACATTATAAAGATGGCTTGTTTGAAGAAGGACTTAGTTACTGCATTATAAAGATGGTTTGTCTGAAGAAAGATTTAGTTACTACATTATAAAGATGGCTTGTTTGAAGAAGGACTTAGTTACTGCATTATAAAGATGGTTTGTCTGAAGAAAGATTTAGTTACTGCATTATAAAGATGGCTTGTTTGAAGAAGGACTTAGTTACTGCATTATAAAGATGGTTTGTTTGAAGAAGGACTTAGTTACTGCATTATAAAGATGGTTTGTCTGAAGAAGGATTTATTTACTACATTATAAAGATGGCTTGTCTGAAGAAGGATTTAGTTACTACATTATAAAGATGGCTTGTCTGAAGGATTTAGTTACTACATTATAAAGATGGTTTGTGTGAAGAAGGATTGAGTGACTACATTATAAAGATGGCTTGTATGAAGGATTTAGTTACTACATTATAAAGATGGCTTGTCTGAAGAAGAACTTATTTACTACATTATAACGATGGCTTGTCTGAAGAAGGATTTAGTTACTACATTATAAAGATGGCTTGTCTGAAGAAGAACTTATTTACTACATTATAACGATGGCTTGTCTGAAGAAGGATTTAGTTACTACATTATAACGATGGCTTGTCTGAAGAAGGATTTAGTTACTACATTATAAAGATGGCTTGTCTGAAGAAGAACTTATTTACTACATTATAAAGATGGCTTGTCTGAAGAAGGATTTAGTTACTACATTATAAAGATGGCTTGTCTGAAGAAGGACTTATTTACTACATTATAAAGATGGCTTGTCTGAAGAAGGACTTATTTACTACATTATAAAGATGGCTTGTCTGAAGAAGGACTTAGTTACTACATTATAAAGATGGTTTGTGAAAGGATTCAGTCACTACATTATAAAGTGGTTTGTCTAAAGGACTTAGTTACTACATTATAAGGATGACTTGTCTGAAGAAGGACTTAGTTACTACATTATAAAGATGGCTTGTCTGAAGAAGGACTTAGTTACTGCATTATAAAGATGGTTTGTCTAAAGGACTTAGTTACTACATTATAAAGATGGCTTGTCTGAAGAAGGACTTAGTTACTACATTACTAGCTATTTAGTAATTCACAGAAACTGGTCTTCACTCGGCAAGACTGAACGTGTAGTAGTTATTCACAGAAACTGGTCTTCACTCGGCAAGACTGAATGTGTAGTAGTTATTCACAGAAACTGGTCTTCACTCAGCAAGACTGAACTTGTAGTAGTTATTCACAGAAACTGGTCTTCACTCAGCAAGACTGAACTTGTAGTAGTTATTCACAGAAACTGGTTATCACTCGGCAAGACTGAACTTGTAGTAGTTATTCACAGAAACTGGTCTTCACTCAGCAAGACTAAACTTGTAGTAGTTATTCACAGAACTGGTCTTCACTCGGCAAGACTGAACTTGTAGTAGTTATTCACAGAAACTGGTCTTCACTCAGCAAGACTGAACGTGTAGTAGTTATTCACAGAAACTGGTCTTCACTCGGCAAGACTAAACTTGTAGTAGTTATTCAGAGAAACTGGTCTTCACTCAGCAAGACTGAACTTGTAGTAGTTATTCACAGAAACTGGTCATCACTCAGCAAGACTGAACTTGTAGTAGTTATTCACAGAAACTGGTCATCACTCAGCAAGACTGAACCTGTAGTAGTTATTCACAGAAACTGGTCATCACTCAGCAAGACTGAACTTGTAGTAGTTATTCACAGAAATTGGTCATCACTCAGCAAGACTGAACTTGTAGTAGTTATTCACAGAAACTGGTCATCACTCAGCAAGACTGAACCTGTAGTAGTTATTCACAGAAACTGGTCTTCACTCAGCAAGACTGAACTTGTAGTAGTTATTCACAGAAACTGGTCATCACTCAGCAAGACTGAACTTGTAGTAGTTATTCACAGAAACTGGTCATCACTTAGCAAGACTGAACCTGTAGTAGTTATTCACAGAAACTGGTCTTCACTCAGCAAGACTGAACTTGTAGTAGTTATTCACAGAAACTGGTCTTCACTCAGCAAGACTGAACTTGTAGTAGTTATTCACAGAAACTGGTCTTCACTCAGCAAGACTGAATGTGTAGTAGTTATTCACAGAAATTGGTCATCACTCAGCAAGACTGAACTTGTAGTAGTTATTCACAGAAACTGGTCATCACTCAGCAAGACTGAACCTGTAGTAGTTATTCACAGAAACTGGTCTTCACTCAGCAAGACTGAACTTGTAGTAGTTATTCACAGAAACTGGTCATCACTCAGCAAGACTGAACTTGTAGTAGTTATTCACAGAAACTGGTCATCACTCAGCAAGACTGAACCTGTAGTAGTTATTCACAGAAACTGGTCATCACTCAGCAAGACTGAACTTGTAGTAGTTATTCACAGAAATTGGTCATCACTCAGCAAGACTGAACCTGTAGTAGTTATTCACAGAAACTGGTCATCACTCAGCAAGACTGAACTTGTAGTAGTTATTCACAGAAACTGGTCATCACTCAACAAGACTGAACTTGTAGCTATTTATTTATCCAAATTTAATGTATTAGGGAACTATGGGTGTAGCTAACTGATGGAGGCCATCTCTTATCTGATATAAAACATGGTATATATTTAATGTAACCTTGTAAGTGATTGTGAACTATGGGTGTAGCTAACTGATGGAGGCCATCTCTTATCTGATATAAAACATGGTGTATATTTAATGTAACCTTGTAAGTGCTTGTGAACTATGGGTGTAGCTAACTGATGGAGGCCATCTCTTATCTGATATAAAACATGGTGTATATTTAATGTAATCTTGTAAGTGATTGTGAACTATGGGTGTAGCTAACTGATGGAGGCCATCTCTTATCTGATATAAAACATGGTATATATTTAATGTAACCTTATAAGTGATTGTGAACTATGGGTGTAGCTAACTGATGGAGGCCATCTCTTATCTGATATAAAACATGATATATATTTAATGTAACCTTGTAAGTGATTGTTGACATTTTAAAAGACAATATTTGTTTGTTGGTTTATAAGTAAACACTAGCTACAAAACAGGCTATATGTGCCCTGCCTACCACGGGTAACAAAACATGGTTTCTAGTATTGTAATCCACAGAAATTCCGCTATGCCATTAAGGGAGTTGTAAAAAGAAATATGCCATTAGGTAATGCATTGTCACCCCCTCCAACATCCAGATTTAACTGAGTGTGACGGGTTTAGTTTCAAGCAGGTTTCACTATGAAAACGAAGCTGTCTTTACCTTGTGTTTTATACTGACGTTTGTGAAATGCCCCGCTTTGATTGAGGGTAAATAACTTGTTAACGACAACTTACATAGTCAGATAATTCTCAAATAAAGCACAATACCTTGAACAAGTACTTGGAAGTTGGACTTGTCTGTTCCATGAGCATTGGACGCTATGCACGAGAACAAAGATGAGTCTTGGCGGTCACTGAAGAGAATCTTCAAGATAGATATAATTCTATAATCTGTCATCTCTGTGACTTCTGAGTACCTGTGTGTAGTGATATATGATTAGTGCGACATATTTAGGTCATAAACTGGACAACTGGATAGATATAATTCTATAATCTGTCATCTCTGTGACTTCTGAGTACCTGTGTGTAGTGATATATGATTAGTGCGACATATTTAGGTCATAAACTGGACAACTGGATAGATATAATTCTATAATCTGTCATCTCTGTGACTTCTGAGTACCTGTGTGTAGTGATATATGATTAGTGTGACATATTTAGGTCATAAACTGGACAACTGGATAGATATAATTCTATAATCTGTCATCTCTGTGACTTCTGAGTACCTGTGTGTAGTGATATATGATTAGTGCGACATATTTAGGTCATAAACTGGACAACTGGGGTTACCTCTGTTTAACCTAAACTAGACAACTGGTGTTACCTCTGTTTAAACTGAACTAGATAAGTTGTGTTATCTTTGTTTAAACTGAACTGGATTCACTTGTATCAAAATTATTCCCCTAGCTTGTGAATACTGATACCAACATTGTGTCATACATACTGTCCCTGGACAGGGAATGGAGACAGAGGTACATAAAGACACAAACCATAAACAGCAACTCTTGAAACCTACTGTTGGATATCCATCTTGCTTGGTAACCAATGAGGTGTTTTAGCCCCGTTTATTCAGGGATTTTCACCATGTAGATAAAGTCATCCTAAAGTAACCCTGAAAATCTCAGATGTACACCTTGTCTGGAGACTTTCTGGGAATATTTAAGCCAACTCGAGTACAACTATCAAGCTTGCTAGTTCCAGAACTGTGAAAGGATTTAGTTGGATGCACATGTATTTACAGTAAGCTACAAACTGAATTATTATAGAGTATGTGGTACCTTTACTGTCATATGAAACTGGTTAAACAAAGCACTGTTGGGAGAAAATATTGTTAAGGTATTACTTGTTTATTTATATACATAACATAGATGACAACAAGATACAAATATTTTAAAATAACACCAACCTGGACTTGTGTCTCTCTATGGTGAGGGGCTGTCTATCTTTGTGCCACTTAATGACCACAGGTCTCTCACCAAAAGCTTCACATGTTAAATTTACAGATGCCCCCTTCCTTACTGTGATGGATTGGAACTCTGTTGCCACATGTGCAGGGACTATAAGGTAAAGTGAAAAGTCAATGACACTAAAATTTACATTTGCTAAAAAGAATAAAAGTTGACTCACATTTTCAAACTGACAACCTGTTATTAACATGTTAAACTTGTTAACAGGTTAAAGTAAACAGTGAATCTTTTACTAGAAATTAAAATATATATATATGAGTAAACAGTGCAAAGTTAACAGTGGATCCATTACTAGAAGTTACAACAGACATATATATATATATATATATATATCAGTAAACAGTGTTAACAGTTAATCTATTAGTGTATATATATATATATATATCAGTAAACAGTGTTAACAGCTAATCTATTAGTGTGTATATATATATATATCAGTAAACAGTGTTAACAGCTAATCTATTAGTGTATATATATATATTAGTAAACAGTGTTAACAGTTAATCTATTAGTGTGTATATATATATCAGTAAACAGTGTTAACAGTTAATCTATTAGTGTATATATATATATATATCAGTAAACAGTGTTAACAGCTAATCTATTAGTGTATATATATATATTAGTAAACAGTGTTAACAGTTAATCTATTAGTGTGTATATATATATCAGTAAACAGTGTTAACAGTTAATCTATTAGTGTATATATATATATCAGTAAACAGTGTTAACAGTTAATCTATTAGTGTATATATATATATATCAGTAAACAGTGTTAACAGCTAATCTATTAGTGTATATATATATATATATATATCAGTAAACAGTGTTAACAGTTAATCTATTAGTGTATATATATATATATATATTAGTAAACAGTGTTAACAGTTAATCTATTAGTGTATATATATATATATATCAGTAAACAGTGTTAACAGTTAATCTATTAGTGTATATATATATCAGTAAACAGTGTTAACAATTAATCTATTAGTGTACATATATATCAGTAAAGGGTGCTGACTAATCGCCTTCCCTTTAGTTCTACACTGCTAAGTTAGGGATAGCTCGTGTAGTTTTGTGTGAAACTGAGACAAAGCTAGTTACCGTGAACTTCAAGCTGTATTACAACACTAAGACTTGGTGTTATTCCGTTGTTTGCTTGACACATAAAGCTTCCAGAATCCCCCACGGCTACTTCTCTCAATACTAGGGATCCATTTTCAAGGATCTGTATGTGAGGGTTACTGATTACTGTCCTAAACGATCCTGAAGTACCTATTCAGAGAAAATCAACATGAAACATCGATTATGGAGAAAACATCTCAAGTGTACAGACAAAAACAAATACAAGTAACTTATAACGTGACGAGAAGAAGGAATGACAAAAAAAATCGAACACAAAAAACGTAAAAGGCTGAACGTTTTGGGATTACTGAAACTTCTTGTATAGAACCAATAAAAAGTGTAGTCGTCTATTCTAAAGCGCGCAAGCCTCTGGATCTTTTCAAGTCTATAAGTGATAATGCGGAAATTGACGACTTACGTCATTGTTCAATGTTCCATATTTTGAACACATTACATATATATAATATAATATAATATAATATTACATATAAATCGCAGTATATAATACTACGGTTTAAAAAGTTGAAAACTGTGTTAACATTGTACGAATTAAGAATATTCATTTTGTTTTATAGTTTAGTGATGGAATATTATGCTATATGTTATGGATCGTACTAGCTAATTATAGTTTATCTCAATGTTCGACATAATCTAACGAGTCTTGTTATGAAGTAATTCCAATAATTATTACTGAAAAAGGAACTTAAGAGACTCACAAATGGTAAAGATATCTTACGAGAAGTTTAGAAAGTATTCAACCAATGGACATATTTAGGTCAGAACTTCCTACCCTACAGGGACTTAATGGTATGTCAGGGAAGAAGGTAAGTATATGTTAGATGGTGCTGACATCTATCGGGTAAAGTGATCTCTATATCGGGTAAAAATGACTAAAAAAAGTTCAAAGTTTCTTCACATTTACAGTACAACATAGGCTTTACAAACTGTTTGAAACACCAAATTCCATCTTTAATAAAACTAACGTTCTAGTGTAACGACTGATCGATTCGCAGGTATTAGTTCATCTGTAGACAACGTTTCATATTTATAGTTTTGTTTGTTTCGGATGTTATGTTCAACTACTCGTCTCTATTTTTAACCGATAGATTTAAAAAGAAGGCACCTAACCAAAAGTACTTCCCGCCAATCTTTGTACTACACTGATCAAATTACCAGATTTGACTGTCACTCTTATAACAAATCTACGATCCCAACGAGCGCAGCGCGATTTTGCAGCGTAATTTTGTGAACCGTGTACCATCGCATTCAAATTTAAGCACGTGTACCTGTCGGTTAATCCTGGATCAACGTTAACAGGAAGTTAGAATGTAAGTTAATAATGCGTGAAAAAATTATCACATTAGGCCTAAAATCTATCCAACAAACGTTTTAAGGTGTTACTAGCCTTGTTTTTTCTTCCACCTGATTTGAGGGCTGGGGAATCCTCCGGCCTGACAGTCAATGGTTACTGTTTCTCCTTTGACTGCTGATTGGTCGGTTGGTTGAATTTTCCAAAATGGTGGAACTAGAAAACAATAGTTATATGAGAAAGTTCCAAGTCAACTATTTAATTTTCAACAAGAGTGTTTCACATAATAAAAGTAAGCGTACTTACGGGCGACACCTACTAAGTAATGAGACACATCTGATTGGACAGCGAGAAATGCCGAAAAACAGTTCTCATAAAGTCACGTTTAGGATCACTTAACCGTTAAGAAAGTTATTCATAATAAATGAAATGTAAAAGTTGCTACTGTAAACAACGAAAACATTTACCATTAACAACTGAACATAACCACTGTAAACATTTACAATTAACAACTAAACAAAGAACACAGCTAATCTGAACTTGTGTTGAACAGGTGGTACCATTCACGACCATTGTGGCTGTGTATTGGACAGTGGCCACGGAATTACTTGCTACACAGGTATAGTTCCCGCTGTGTTTGAAATGGGCCGATTGGAACACCAGAGTGGAGGTAAAATCGTTCAACATCTCCACTGTGACACCTTCGGGCTGTAAAGGTTCCCCGTCTTTTAACCAGGTTAGAGAGATGGGAGGGTCTCCTGCCACCACGGCGCAGAACACAACGCTTCTCATGCCCTCCTCCAGGTCCTCCGAGAAACGAAATGGGTCAATCTTCGGTGGAACTAGGGAAATAATGGATCTAACTTTATACCTCATCGAAAGTGTTTGCAAGTTATTAATACAGAATATCAGTTAACGTTAGTAATGTCTGCCACTAAAAAACAACAGAATAATACACAACCATATGCACGTGACCACGCTACGTTTCGACCTTCTATTTTGAGCTTTATCAAACATGAGAATAAAACGATAACTAGGCACATTAGAAGTGAAATAAAAACAGCATAAAGTTACTTTATCTACAAACGTTATCTGTGGAGATGAAAAAATGAAATTAAACTTATTTATTTTTAAATAATCATTCTATTTATATGGCAAGTTATTAGAAAAGTCATTTTATAGTTAAAGTTGCTTCAAAATATATTATAAGTGTTGAGGAACTGTATTGTACTTAAAACATCATAATGTGATAAGCCTAACTATCTGCATCAGAAAAACCAACAGTTAAACTCGCATTTTTAACAGCAGTCACAATATTCAAGTTAATGCCGAAAAGTTAAAACTTGTATTTTGTGAAAACAATTTATTTTAACAGTAGTAAAAGTTCGTTTTTATAATGATACTTTGATTAACGCCACTAAAGTTTTCTTAATTATAAAATGTCGAGTATTGAACACATAAAACAATTATAGATACTGATATAACAAATCACCGTTATATTTGAAATAACGAGTACAACAAATTTAACTCTCAATTAGGCCTAAATATATTTACTCTGACGTTTGCAAAACGATTCTTCAAAACTAATATAAAAAGTTGTTAAGGAAATAACCTATATTTCCAAGACTATTATTTCCAATGACTTACCAATGACTTCAACAATTAGATCATTCTTATCTGTCTGCCCTTTATCGTTTTCTGCAAAGCAACGGTAAACACCCTCATCACCTTTCCTGTTGATGTTTTTCACCACTAGGGTTCCATTATTGAACACTTTTTGACGGTGATTTTGAGGGAGTTTACGGCCATCTGTGTGTATAAATATATATTATGTGTTAGAAATAATTAATTTCAAATAGAAGGAAAATAAAAAAGTTCATTATTTTGAAAATGTCCTTTAAGTAACGGACCCGAGAAAAAAGAAACAAAAAGACGGACAGCAGACGAAAATAACAAATAAACGGTCACTAGAAGAAATTAACAAATAAACGGATCATAGAATAAGGAATTCTTGAATGTTGAAACCGATTTCCTTTCTTGTGCGCAGAAGCAGGTCTGGAAGACCGGGGTGTAGTTACACCAACATTTTATCACAAGTAATTGTAGAGCTTTTTAAGCTTTAACATAACAAATTGTTTTTCGGAGACTATGTAAATAGATAGACTTACAATAGTTACGTATGAGTAAACTACATGTGTAATCTACTAGTGTACATGCTTGTGGTTGCTTATTGCTATGGTGAGTTTAAGTGACAGTAAACACCTATTATCGATAATTATAAAGAGATACTTGTAATTGATTAATTTCAATAAATTATAGTAAAACTAGTATAAAATCCAATCTCAGAGCATTTCTATTTACAGATTTTCGTGGGTGGCCTCCTAACACTAACACGTGTTCCACTGAGTGGCTTGACCAAAGTTACTTTTTTCTACACCTGAATTTTACAACAAATAGTTTTTCAAATTATTTTTTTGTTTTGTTTTCTATTTCCGGTAAATTTTACTCATTTTGCATTAATTCGCGAGAGAAGAAAAACTATTCTATTGGTAAAATGAATTTATTGAATTATAATAAATTGTTTTTCAGGTATTGTCCAATCAATTTTCACGTTTTGACACGAGCGTGCGTGTTCTCACATGCAAACTGAGTGGGATCTGAAATTACACTCCGAGATCATATATGTTGTTAATGCATTCACAGCGGAACTAGTTAGATTATGGTGCTGATTTAAAGCAGTTGATTGTTAATTGATTAAATTCATTGTGGATTCGTAAGTCCTCATGATATAACGTATCGTATAGCAGTATATAAGGGATTTATAAAGCTTAACAGCTTATTTGTCGTAACACCAACCAGCAGCTACTGAAGAAAAGACGATTTTCGCACACAAAATGAAAACGCTCAATTCTTTACGATAAACACAGAGGGCGCTTTACAATAAACTCATAGTGTTTTTAATATTAAGGTCCTTAAACTAACAAGAGGGAATGCTCAATAGCTGCGGCACTTGAAATTGTTTTAGGCAGGATTAGAGTAAATTAATCCATGAATCTCTCCCCCCCCTATTTTTATTAGCCACAATGCGATATTCTTATTCATTAGCATCTCCAATAGGCTACCTCAAATTGAAATTATTTTAGACAGGATTAAAGAACATTAATCTAGGGCCCGGCATGGCCAGATGGTTAAGGTACTCGACTCGTAATCCGAGGGTCGCGGGGTAGCATCCCTGTCTTACCAAAGATACTCGCCCTTTCAGCCGTGGGGGCTTTATAATGGTACGGTCAATCCCTCTATTCGTTGGTAAAAGAGTAGCCCAAGTGGTGACGACTAGTTGCCTTCCCTCTAGTCTTACTCTGCTAAATTAGGGACGGCTGGTACAGGTAGCCCTAGATACTTTGCGCGAAATTTAAAACAAACAAACATTAACATATCGAGAAGGTTTAACCTCTGGAGTTTAAAACTCTAATTAGTTATAAAATAAGTCAAAAGGTGACGGAGATACGAAATAAAAGTTCGTGCTTGAAAAACTCAAAGCCATTCTATGAGCCTCGGCTGAAAACAATGCTATATTAAAGTAAAACCAAGGTATGTTATTCAAATAAAAACATAAGTATTTTGGGAATGTAATCAGAATCTATTTTTAAAGTAAGTTTAAGAGCTGCTTGTTTGAGAAAAACGGGAACTCATTTACAAAGTAAACATAACGACCAATTTTCAATGAAAATAAAAGTTTTGGGGAATATTTTAAGTAACATAAAAGAAAATATAAAAAGGTTGTTATTTGTTGTTTTGTATTAAGCACAAAACTACACAATGGGCTATCTGCGCTCTGCCCACCAGGGGTATCGAAACCCGGTTTTTAGCGTTGTAAATCTGCAGATAATATTAAAGGAAAAACAAGTTAGTCTCTGAATTAAACTGTTGTCTGTAAAGTAAGAACTGGGTCTGTCTTTAAGCAAACTCAAGGTTTGTTTGTTTTTTCAACAGAATTGTTTTGTTAAATAAGAAACAGGAGTTACCTTTAAAGTAAACGTAGGAGTTGTTTTATATGTAAATATGTCCCCTGAGGTTAAACTCAGCGAGTGTCATAATAAATAAACTTAGTATTCGGAAAACTGTTTAATCTCGAGCTTTAAGTTCAATTCAATTTACGCTTGGATCACGTGTGTTACTGGATTATACCGGTTTTGGTAAACTTCACTCATCTGCAATAACCCTAAACACAAGTTAACCAAAGTTTTGTCGTACAAAATATTGATCTTTGTGGAAAGAGCTGGTTCCTACAATACAAGCCGTTGATTATTTAATTAAACATTTTAAAAATACAGAGCAACAGTTTAAGAACTTTTTAATGAACGTTTCGGATTTGCATATATTCCATTTTCAGTAAATCTATGAAAATAACCAGTTTGACAATATATGAAGAATACACAGTAGATATACATAATATATATGTTTATAATATATAACTTATATTATTATAATTATTAATATAAAAATGCAGTTAACAGTGTCAGGAAATTACGAAACGGTCCATTGAAAAGAGTTTTGTTTGTTTTGAATTTCGCGCAAAGCTACATGAGGGCTATCTACGCTAACCATCCCTAATTTAGCAGTATAAGACTTGAAGTAAGGCAGCTAGTCATCACCACCTACCGCCAACTCTTGGGCTACTCTTTTACCAACGAATAGTGGAATTTATCGTAACATAATAACGCCCATACGGCTGAAAGGGTGAGCATGTTTGGTGGGACGGGGATTCGAACCCGCGAATTAAAAAGAGAGAAATCTATTTTAATAAATCAAAGGGGGAAGAAAATGTTAATTTTGATTGAGGCTTCGGTGTTTTTTCTCATAATTTTCTTTTCTCAACAGTTTGTCATCATTGGATACATGTTTGAAAAGTATTCTATGTAAATGGGGTTCGATGACGTTTCGTGGTGACGTTTCGTAGTGAGAATACATAGAAGAATGAGGCAGTGTTTAAACTTTAAGTCCAGTTCTGTCAGATACTTTCGTACGTTTCAAGACGCGTATTTATAAGTGGCGAGAAGTCTTATCTATGTAGTTGGCCTTAAAGTTAACATGTGTACATTTAAATACGGTCCCTGAAGGTAAAATATGTTTAGTTCTAAAAACAGTAATTAATTAAAAATGATTTTAATCTAGGAGTTGATAGTGTGTTTATGCTTTTCTTATAGAAAAGCCATGGAGGGCTGTTTGCTGTGTTTTGATTTTAGCGTTGCAAATCCGCAGACTGACCGCTGTCCCAGCGGGGTGCAGGCGTTGAAGGATCTGATTACTTGAACAAAAATCCAAACTAGTAGCCCCCTGCTTTCTTCAAATTTCTCTTTCTCTCTTTGTAATAGAATGTTTCACAATTTACTAACACTATTACTTCTATTTTTACATTAATAATTTTACTGCAGCCTGTTCAATGTGTTATTTTCGTAGATTTGTGGAAGATGATATATATGTAATCCCGAAACGTTAATTAAAAATGTTTAAAATTCTAGTTGTGGCTTTACGAGACTTCGTTTTTCATCAAATGTATCAATTTGAAACAATTTATGGTGGATGTAATGTAAAAAACCAAAAGAAACAAGTATGTAATCTAACACAAAGTAAACTTATAAATATGAATAAGTAATATAACCATTTACTGCTAACCTTTCTCCCACGTGATGAATGTTAAAGGATAACCTCCAGCTGGACACTGGACAGTAAAGCTGTGGCTTGAAAGCACGGTCATGTTGGGCATTTTACGAACTACAGGTGGTCCAATAACGTTTAGTTTTCCCTGATGCAAGACCTTTCCAACTTCATTACTGGCTATGCACGTGAAGTACCCCCCATCTTCAGGTTTAATCATACTGATGTTGACGTGACTGACCACTTGATTGGATTGAGTGACGTAGTCTCCAACTCGAAAACGTAACAAGTTAGGAGGAGGAAAGCCATCAAGTTGCCACGTGACTTGTGGGAGAGGTGTACCGGTGGCGCTACATCTCAATGACACAGATGATCCTGGTTCCAGAGTACTTTCAGGAAAAACCTCTTCCAGAACTGGCTTTTCGTCTATAAGGAAGAAAAATAAAATACGACCAGTGGAGAATATAAGTAAAAGGCCTAACTAATGTAACGTCAAAGTGTCCCAAGTATTCTAAGTTTCTTTCAGTTACGTATAAATTATTTTGTTTAAAAACTAAAATTATATATATACGTTAACAAAGAACTACTTTACACTGAGGTGATCAGTAAGAAAGAATACATGAGTTTACCTGTAAGTAAAACCAAATACTTCAGTGGAGTATCGCAAATTACTTATTCATACATTTATTGTGAGTTGGCGAAGCTTTAACTACTATTTAGCTAAAACCCCTGAAGAACGTTTTAGCATACTTTAAAGCATCTCAGAAGTCGCGACAAAAATGTTGTCTTATATCTCAAACAAGAGCCTAAATATGGCCTGGTAACTAGAGGGTGCTCGACTCTCAGTCTGTGAGTCGCGAGCTCAAATCCTCTCACAGAACATGCTTGTCTTTTCAGATATTGGCTGTAAAATGTAAGGGTCAATTCTAATTTTCGTTGGTAAAAGGTCAGTCCTATAGTTGGCAGTTAGTGACGTAGATAATTAACAGTACAAACAACCGCTGGTAAGGTGGCTTTTTTTCTAGCATTATTAATAGAAGCTGTATGGAGCTGAATGGAAAATAAAACATCATATAAAGACGTGTACTGTCTGTATATATTTTATAACGTACAGTCTGTAGAAGTTTTACAGCATACAGTTTGTATATGTTTTACAACGTGCAGTTTGTACATATTTACAATTTACAGAGTACAAAAAGTCTTACAGTGTACAATATGGGTACGTTTTAAAACATACAAACTGTGAGTGTGTGGCGTACAGCCTGTGTAGACTTTACAAAGTGCAGTGTGTATAAGATTTCCTATGTATTATCTATATATGTTCTAAAGTCTGTATAGGTTTCACAACATGCAGTTTGTGAAAGTTTTCTGTTAAAAATATAGCAAGGAACAAAATGAATTGTACTGATTTCTGCTTTTTCTTTTCTTATCGGACTCATTGTCGTAAATTATAACTTTAAACAAAGAATTGTGTCATTAACGTTATAACTGGTTCTCATGTTCATCTTAATTTGGCTACGGAATCAGTAGAAATCTAAGATCCAGTGGTTGTATGTCAGATTGTGAGTTCTATTGTTAAAGTCTGCTGATGGTGTACTTGTATTTATTTAATAGCCCCCCAGTGTCTCAGCGGTATGTCTGCGGACTTACAACGCTAAAAACCGGGTTTCGATACCCGTGGTGGGCAGAGCACAGATAACCCATTGAGTGGCTTTGTGCTTAATTCAGAACAACAATAATTTATTTAATAAAACTGTATTCATATAATCATTAATTTTAACCAAACTGGAACTCTGTCCCCATATTTTTGTTTTTTACATGCTCTGGGTAAGGGTGATTGGATTAGTCGGTAATACAAATCACAATATCTCTCTTGACTTTCTCAAAGTTTTTGTCACTTGGAACTCATAGTTATTTCTTTCAAATTTATCATCTTCACGAAAAGAGTAAATTTATAAAAACTTTATCGAACTTAAATTATCGATTCATTTTAAAATGTAGGGTTTTGAATACTTTAAGTTCAATTAAAAATAATTTAAGCTTAATTAAAATTTTTCATGGAAAATCTGTTTTAAAAGGATGGCCCTTATTAAAACATTTTTTTCAAAATTCTAGTAATGTATTGGAAGTCAGTAAATATTTTAGGTATGAATTTACAGAAAAACATGTTATACACACAGACATACGCATAATATTTATAATTTTCTTTGGATTTTTTATAGGCGAAAAAGTACTGATAAATGAAAAATATAAGAATACAGATAACAATATGAATTTTTGATACTTAAAAAATGTTATTACATTTTCATCATTCATGGGAGATTTATGTTTTGAAGTCATGAATAATAAAAGTTATTTTTATCAAATTACTTGATATTATGATTTTTTTTATCCGGGACTTCCTCCAGCTATTCAAGAAATCTGAACTTGGTATTAAAGTCTCACAACTTTCGTTTTAGCGCTGTGTTGTGAGTGCAGTACAATTTGTGTTAAAAAGATGAAAAAAAATGCGAAGTTTGGTTTTATGTTTTGCTTTAAGGTTAGTTATTTTAGAACTTGGTGTTATATGTTTTAATTCTCTCTGTGTATATAAATGTTTTACTTTTTTAATTATCTTACTTTCTCTTTCTGTGTATAAGATTTTAAGAACTTTGCGTTTTTCGTTTTTAGGCTTAATTCTCTTTTTGTTAGGCCTATATCAGCAGTGTAGCGCTTGGTTCGCATTAGTTATAAATTGGTAGCTTGCTTTCAGTTAGGTATATAAATTAATTACCTGTAGACTATTAGGGGTCCAGAGAACCTTATTAGAAATATCAAGGATTCTGCTGGATTAAAATCTTCCAACACGAGTTGAGATTGGTATCTTGGGTTCGGTAACAATGACATCCGTAGGAGATAACTAGTAATACAACTAGTACACCGAGAAACTTACGTATTGTAACGAGGGTAGCTATGGTGTTTTGAAGAAGTTTATACTTAATTAACTTTAATCAGTAACTTTGTTGATGACACACAATCTATAGCACATAGATAGTGTGCACTTAGCCTCGAATATACTTTAATATCACCAATTTAATTCAGTGCAAAAGGAAAAATGAGGTTAACAAATAATTCAGACGTAAGGAGAAAATAACACCGTGTATCCAACACGAGATACACCTATTATTGTACTTTGAAGGATGGTTTGTTCTCTTATGAGAGTAAAGATAACCCAGTTTGTGTTATTGATATATATATATATTATCTTGACAAAAGGATATGAAATATGGTACAATGTACAATGTTCTACAAAATTTACCTTCCACATTAATAGAGGAAGTAATATTAATTGAATTAGCTGTAAAATAGGATAGAAACGCTCACCTGCGAGTAAGAGAGTTCCAGACGCTTGCGCAGAATCAAAACTGTTCTCAACAAAACACTGGTATACTCCAGTGTCTTGTTTTCTAACTGAACTGATAGAAAGGATGTTACTGTAGAGAATGTTGAATCTACCCTGAGAAACAAGGGGTCTCATATCCTTCATCCACGTAATCATCTGAACAGGATAACCCGATATTGAACAATTAAAGGTAACAGACTGACCAGTAATCACCTTTTGTTCAGCTGGGAAGACCTTTACCCTAAGATGTTCTATTGGAAAAAAATGTTACTTTAAAGTTGTACCTTTTTAATGGCTTAAAGTAGTGTTAGAGTTTACAAAAGGAAACTTGAAACACATTACAGAACATTGGTATAGGGTAGTGTTAGAGTTTATAAAAGGAAACTTGAAACACATTACAGAACATTGGTATAGGGTAGTGTTAGAGTTTATAAAAGGAAACTTGAAACACAGTATAGACATTGGTATGAGGTAGTGTTAGAGTTTATAAAAGGAAACTTGAAACACAGTATAGACATTGGTATGAGGTAGTGTTAGAGTTTATAAAAGGAAACTTGAAACACATTACAGAACATTGGTATAGGGTAGTGTTAGAGTTTATAAAAGGAAACTTGAAACACAATATAGAACATTGGTATAAGGTAGTGTTAGATTTTATAAAAGGAAACTTGAAACACAGTATAGACATTGGTATGAGGTAGTGTTAGAGTTTATAAAAGGAAACTTGAAACACATTACAGAACATTGGTATAGGGTAGTGTTAGAGTTTATAAAAGGAAACTTGAAACACATTACAGAACATTGGTATAGGGTAGTGTTAGAGTTTATAAAAGGAAACTTGAAACACAGTATAGACATTGGTATGAGGTAGTGTTAGAGTTTATAAAAGGAAACTTGAAACACAGTATAGACATTGGTATGAGGTAGTGTTAGAGTTTATAAAGGAAACTTGAAACACATTACAGAACATTGGTATAGGGTAGTGTTAGAGTTTATAAAAGGAAACTTGAAACACAATATAGAACATTGGTATAAGGTAGTGTTAGATTTTATAAAAGGAAACTTGAAACACAGTATAGACATTGGTATGAGGTAGTGTTAGAGTTTATAAAAGGAAACTTGAAACACAATGTAGAACATTGGCTATTTATTCGTGGAACATTGTTTATTTTTACCTTAGATTAGATAGGCTTAGAAGATTTTGTAAGAGTCAAAGTAGTTATGCCATTCTAAGCTTTCGTTTATTTACTTTCCAGAACTTAGTGATAGATATCTGGAAAGTTTAAATGCTAGTTTATATTTCTTCTTTTCGTTCTTGTAAATATGAATCTACATTTTGTCAGCTTATTATAATGTATGAGAAGGTCATATTTCCAAAACTTTGCTAAACCAATTGAAGTACATCAGAAATTCATTGTTAGCTTCTGAGGTCACAACGTCATGGATAAGCCTCCCTTAACTCCATTTTCAAGTGTTCAAAGTTCATACGGTAGGGTTAAAGGCCCGTCAGTGACGGAATAAAAATATCGGTATTGACAAACACAGTTAATTATCAAAGTAACTCACACGATGACACATGACATAATGCAATTAATATTTTACGAGATGTGTTAAATTAATAAGCTACAGTTGTTTTCTCAGGATAAGTTAGATTAATAGTCGTTTTTTCGAGATGTGTTAAACGAACATTTTACAGTTGTTGTAAATGAACAGTTTACCGTTTCCTCACGATATGTTACATTAACATTTTACGGGTGTTTTCTCGAGATGTGTTAAATCAGTAACACTGTGTAACAGAATTTTTACTTTTTCTTGTTCCTGGACAGAAAGTGTTATTTCCCAATTGCTTATGTCTAAAGTAAATATAAAAGACCTATTTGTCTCTTCAAACTTTGATTTTGTGACCTGGGAGCGTATAACGAAAACATGATGGGAGACTATGTTTGAGGGTTGATAGGTGAAAGTGATTTGCATTATAGTCGCAAATCTCGAAAAACTACTCACTTCTAAACATTTTTGTATAACTTCAGTATAAATACATGTAAATCTTGATTCATATGTTGTTTTATTCAGACCTTATGTAAACGAAAACGTGCAAATTTGCCCGTTTTTACATATAAAATAGGTTAATTTCTAAATTTCATTTTCCGGGTCACAAAAACAAAGTTTGAAGGGAATAATGGCCATTTTCTGTACTTTTACAACATAAGTAATTAAGAAACAACACATACTATCCAGGAACAAAATTTGTGTTACGTAGTGTAATTTACAGTTGTATTTTCCACAGTGCCTTTTGTGTGACTTACCGTACACAAGTAATTCAGTCTCGGCCTTGTCTGTTCCAACAGTATTATTAGCGAAACAAGTGTATTTTCCACTATACCGTACACCAGGTTCTCTCACCACAAGGCTACATCCAACAACTTCAAGATGAGGATCTCGACCGATGTATATTTGTCGTCCATTTTGGTTCTTGAACCAACTACAGGAAGGAATAGGGTAACCCTGGGCCACGCACGGCAGCAGGACCTTTCTGCCTCTAGGTGTCCGCACGTGTGTCTCCCTGTGAATGATTTTGGCAGGAATCACGTTCTGGGATTCTGAAACATTCGAGACCACTATCACATTTGAGCGGGTAACGTTCTAACAAGATATGACTGTAATGAGTCAATTTACGTAGCCTATAACACAAATCAGCTAATTTTGAACGTGGATTTCTCATGATATAAAAAGACTGTTTAGTGTAAATGTCATTAATTAATTTATGTGTATTTTATGATTGATTAATATAGTTCATAACAGTTAGAAGCAATTATTTTAAAGTGAATATTATGGCAAATTCAGTTACGTATGTAGTTAAGAGTCGTAAATTGTGTTTATAAGTAATTGATGTCGAGATTATAGAACGTCGCGTGAAATTTGTTGATGTCGAGGATATACAGCGAGTAGACGATTGAGTAATAAACATGTAAATAGTACGAAGTGATCTGGAAAAGCAGACAAACAGACAAAGACGAGAAACAAAGTAAGTGGTAACGTAAAAGAGATATTCAGATTGAAAAGAAAGGCCTAATGATTTATATAGACTTTATGGTTGATATTAAAGTGTTGAAACAGATTAAAAACAATTGTTTATTTCGTCAAAGAGAGTTCCAAAGAAATTGAGCCTGCCTGTATGAGGTTTGACAAAAACTGGTTGTTTATTAAAAGTAGGCCTGACAATTTTAGAAGTATAGGATACAATCGTAGTAACTTGACGAAACGTAAGTGAACCATATAGTGTTTATGTTAATCTACATGTAAAGAAGGTGCTTTTCGTACGTTTAAATAGTTTCGAATATACATATTATTTTCAGAACAAGTTGAATGAATGCTTGATGTTGACTATTGAATTTGTCACCAACAAGTCACAGGCACTTACTGTAATAGAATCTTAAGACATATTATTAAACCTACTTTCAAAATAGTGCTATTGTATATATGTAGTATTAATAACAATAAGTCTCATTATTTTATTACTATTTTTACTATTTTAATGTCTGGCTCAGTTTTTTATCTTAATTTTTTGATTAATAGAACTTATAGTTAATTTTAAAAATGTTAAGATCTGTTTAAGGAAAATGAGTGGTTGAATCTAATTACTATATGTTATTAGAGGTTTAATATATTATCAGGTTTACAATAATAAGCAGTTATGTCACTTCCTTAACGCTTTATCTAACTTATATAATGTGTTTTTACATATCGATGAAGTTTCAACCTTTAAAATATAAATAGTGTTAAACATTGTCCATCTTTAACGATGCATTATTAAAATAACTTAGGTTATTTCTTATTTTCTAGAATTTAAAAAATATAAAATTATAAATGTGCTGACGAAAATGTTAAACTAATTTCAGTTTCTGCGTTAAGTAACTTACGTTTAGTGGACTGGTTTTAACGAGGTTCATTCTATGTAAATAGTGTTTGTTCATACTTTGGAATTAATATAATCAAAGTTGGTATTCTGTGAAGGGTTACAATCTATCAATATTAAATTTTCAATTATTATCTTATACTTTGCATTAAATTAACATATTTGAAATTATGTCGTGTTTTGTTCTTATCCAATCAGAATTCATAATTATTTTAAAATCCTTTCGTCATTAGTGATTGTTAGTATATTATTGTGGTTCAACAATACAAAACAACGAAGTCCTTTGTAACTACACTAGTTTTATATCGTACATATATATATGCGTATAATAATTTAGCAGTGTTCTGTAATAATTGAATATTTTAAAAACAGTTTAAGGGTAAGAAAACGGTCAACCAATCTCTATATACCATAATCGTTCAGGAAACTTTAAACTATTATTTTGGTTTCGTTTTCAGACTCAGTTTTTAATATTAATATAAACTCAGTGGATTTCAGTTTTCTCTTGTTGGCTGCTCTCTGATATTATCAGGTTTTAACTTTACGTTTAATGTATCGAATGAGCAAATTAGTTCGTGTCTTATAGCCGTCTATAGCCCGATAACTCCCTTATTAAACAAAATATGGTTTTAGGTTACGCTACGTGTGTAGAACATTACAAGTCACTTTAATTGAACATATCAGTGAATAACTGTATTCTTATTATGTATACATGGTGTTAGGAAGATGTCAATATTAACAATCATACGTCACTTCTGGTTTGTTGCTAAGCTATCCAAGGTTTGCATCTTATGAATCAGTAACGGTTAAAGTGAAATACGAAACTATTTATGTTAAACATTGTTAACACATCCAACAGTGTCTTCTGTTTCAAAGTTACTGTTAGTCATGATACTTTAATATTTCGTTATTTTAGAAAAAAAATAACAACATTAACAATGAGTAGAAACTATGATACATTAACACGTTAATCTGTTGTTATGTTACAAAACATTAACAGTTAGTAGAAACTATGGTACATTAGTCTAACACGTTAATATTTTGTTATGTTACAAAAACATTAACAGTTAGTAGAAACTATGGTACATTAGTCTAACACGTTAACAATAAACATTAACAATCAGGTTAAATTTTATGGCATAAAAATGAAGTGTTAACATTGCTTTTTATTTGAGAAAGAATCGTTCGCTGTTACTGTATGCTTTTATATGTAATTTACATGTTAATATGTTTTATATTATACAAACCGTTAAAAAGTAGGGTATTCCCCGTTGCGTATGACTAAAGTGTTAATTGTGTTTCGTGTTTGGCAACATTTGTTAACATAAAGTGGTATCTGTAACAAGAACTATAACACTGTGTTTAATATGTTGTTTTAACCTATCTTTACCTATCAGCTAATAATTAACTTATGGATTACAGGTACTCTGAACTAGTACAGACAGGTGAAGATATCTGGTATTGGTTTGGCTTACCTGTAACTATACTTATGGATTGCAGATACTCTGAACTAGTACAGACAGGTGAAGATATCTGGTATTGGTTTGGCTTACCTGTAACTATACTTATGGATTACAGGTACTCTGAACTAGTGCAGACAGGTGAAGATATCTGGTATTGGTTTGGTTTACCTGTAACTATACTTATGGACTACAGGTACTCTGAACTAGTGCAGACAGGTGAAGATATCTGGTGTTGGTTTGGCTTACCTGTAACTATACTTATGGACTACAGATACTCTGAACTAGTGCAGACAGGTGAAGATATCTGGTATTGGTTTGGCTTACCTGTAACTATACTTATGGACTACAGATACTCTGAACTAGTGCAGACAGGTGAAGATACTCTGAACTAGTGCAGACAGGTGAAGATAGCTGGTGTTGGTTTGGCTTACCTGTAACTATACTTATGGACTACAGGTACTCTGAACTAGTACAGACAGGTGAAGATACTCTGAACTAGTACAGACAGGTGAAGATACTCTGAACTAGTACAGACAGGTGAAGATACTCTGAACTAATGCAGACAGGTGAAGGTACTCTGAACTAATGCAGACAGGTGAAGATACCCTGAACTAGTGCAGACAGGTGAAGATATCTGGTGTTGGTTTGGCTTACCTGTAACTATACTTATGGACTACAGGTACTCTGAACTAGTGCAGACAGGTGAAGATATCTGGTATTGGTTTGGCTTACCTGTAACTATACTTATGGACTACAGGTACTCTGAACTAGTGCAGACAGGTGAAGATATCTGGTGTTGGTTTGGCTTACCTGTAACTATACTTATGGACTACAGATACTCTGAACTAGTGCAGACAGGTGAAGATATCTGGTGTTGGTTTGGCTTACCTGTAACTATACTTATGGACTACAGGTACTCTGAACTAGTGCAGACAGGTGAAGATACTCTGAACTAGTGCAGACAGGTGAAGATATCTGGTGTTGGTTTGGCTTACCTGTAACTATACTTATGGACTACAGGTACTCTGAACTAGTGCAGACAGGTGAAGATATCTGGTGTTGGTTTGGCTTACCTGTAACTATACTTATGGACTACAGGTACTGTGAACTAGTGCAGACAGGTGAAGATATCTGGTGTTGGTTTGGCTTACCTGTAACTATACTTATGGACTACAGGTACTCTGAACTAGTGCAGACAGGTGAAGATATCTGGTGTTGGTTTGGCTTACCTGTAACTATACTTATGGACTACAGGTACTCTGAACTAGTGCAGACAGGTGAAGATATCTGGTGTTGGTTTGGCTTACCTGTAACTATACTTATGGACTACAGGTACTCTGAACTAGTGCAGACAGGTGAAGATATCTGGTGTTGGTTTGGCTTACCTGTAACTATACTTATGGACTACAGATACTCTGAACTAGTGCAGACAGGTGAAGATACTCTGAACTAGTGCAGACAGGTGAAGATACTCTGAACTAGTGCAGACAGGTGAAGATACTCTGAACTAATGCAGACAGGTGAAGATATCTGGTATTGGTTTGGCTTACCTGTAACTATACTTATGGACTACAGATACTCTGAACTAGTACAGACAGGTGAAGATATCTGGTGTTGGTTTGGCTTACCTGTAACTATACTTATGGACTACAGGTACTCTGAACTAGTGCAGACAGGTGAAGATATCTGAACTAGTGCAGACAGGTGAAGGTATCTGGTGTTGGTTTGGCTTACCTGTAACTATACTTATGGACTACAGGTACTCTGAACTAGTGCAGACAGGTGAAGATACTCTGAACTAGTGCAGACAGGTGAAGATACTCTGAACTAGTACAGACAGGTGAAGATATCTGGTGTTGGTTTGGCTTACCTGTAACTATACTTATGGACTACAGGTACTCTGAACTAGTGCAGACAGGTGAAGATACTCTGAACTAGTACAGACAGGTGAAGATATCTGGTGTTGGTTTGACTTACCTGTAACTATACTTATGGACTACAGATACTCTGAACTAGTGCAGACAGGTGAAGATACTCTGAACTAGTGCAGACAGGTGAAGATATCTGGTATTGGTTTGGCTTACCTGTAACTATACTTATGGACTACAGATACTCTGAACTAGTGCAGACAGGTGAAGATACTCTGAACTAGTACAGACAGGTGAAGATATCTGGTGTTGGTTTGACTTACCTGTAACTATACTTTTGGACTACAGATACTCTGAACTAGTGCAGACAGGTGAAGATACTCTGAACTAGTACAGACAGGTGAAGATATCTGGTGTTGGTTTGGCTTACCTGTAACTATACTTATGGACTACAGATACTCTGAACTAGTGCAGACAGGTGAAGATACTCTGAACTAGTACAGACAGGTGAAGATATCTGGTGTTGGTTTGACTTACCTGTAACTATACTTATGGACTACAGATACTCTGAACTAGTGCAGACAGGTGAAGATACTCTGAACTAGTACAGACAGGTGAAGATATCTGGTGTTGGTTTGACTTACCTGTAACTATACTTATGGACTACAGATACTCTGAACTAGTGCAGACAGGTGAAGATACTCTGAACTAGTGCAGACAGGTGAAGATATCTGGTGTTGGTTTGGCTTACCTGTAACTATACTTATGGACTACAGATACTCTGAACTAGTGCAGACAGGTGAAGATATCTGGTATTGGTTTGACTTACCTGTAACTATACTTATGGACTACAGGTACTCTGAACTAGTGCAGACAGGTGAAGATACTCTGAACTAGTGCAGACAGGTGAAGATACTCTGAACTAGTGCAGACAGGTGAAGATATCTGGTGTTGGTTTGACTTACCTGTAACTATACTTATGGACTACAGATACTCTGAACTAGTGCAGACAGGTGAAGATATCTGGTGTTGGTTTGGCTTACCTGTAACTATACTTATGGAGTACAGATACTCTGAACTAGTGCAGACAGGTGAAGATATCTGGTGTTGGTTTGACTTACCTGTAACTATACTTATGGACTACAGATACTCTGAACTAGTGCAGACAGGTGAAGATACTCTGAACTAGTACAGACAGGTGAAGATATCTGGTGTTGGTTTGGCTTACCTGTAACTATACTTATGGACTACAGATACTCTGAACTAGTACAGACAGGTGAAGATATCTGGTGTTGGTTTGACTTACCTGTAACTATACTTATGGACTACAGGTACTCTGAACTAGTGCAGACAGGTGAAGATACTCTGAACTAGTGCAGACAGGTGAAGATACTCTGAACTAGTACAGACAGGTGAAGATACTCTGAACTAGTGCAGACAGGTGAAGATATCTGGTGTTGGTTTCGCTTACCTGTAACTATACTTATGGAGTACAGATACTCTGAACTAGTGCAGACAGGTGAAGATAGCTGGTGTTGGTTTGACTTACCTGTAACTATACTTATGGACTACAGATACTCTGAACTAGTGCAGACAGGTGAAGATATCTGGTGTTGGTTTGGCTTACCTGTAACTATACTTATGGACTACAGGTACTCTGAACTAGTGCAGACAGGTGAAGATACTCTGAACTAGTGCAGACAGGTGAAGATACTCTGAACTAGTGCAGACAGGTGAAGATACTCTGAACTAGTGCAGACAGGTGAAGATACTCTGAACTAGTGCAGACAGGTGAAGATACTCTGAACTAGTGCAGACAGGTGAAGATATCTGGTGTTGGTTTCGCTTACCTGTAACTATCAGTTTGGCCGAAGAACTTTCCACGATGAAACCCGTGAGACGGTTTCTCGTTTGACATTTGTAACTGTGGTAAGTATCCTTGCGTTGAACGTCTGTTACTATCAGTTCTCCAGATGGAAGGAGGCTGTGTTTACCACCTGCAGAGTACAATGTTTACAGCAATAAATACCCACTACTAACGTAGTAATATACTGGGTTGATAGATACCCGTTTTATTATACCTAAGTTCGTACTTCGGTCTTGGATCGAGTAGTTCCATTTGTTGAATGCATGTTTTGCTTAGCATACGTTGTTATTATAATCTTTAATTTCTTCAAGTGAACAACAAGTTCTTTTCTTGCTGTGTAAGACGGCCCCCACTTGTCGTTTAATGAAAGATAAAGCAATGGTGTTTGTTTAAAAACAAAGGTTAGCTTTGTGAACACGTAAGTTCACATTTCATGTATTAGTTAGTTGTAAGAATCTAAACACATTGCAAATGCTATATTTAGGTAATTTTTAAGTTATAAAGTTTAGACATTTTTATTCTATTCATGAAGCTTATTGTAAGTGTTTGCTCACTGTGTGGACTTAGAACTAATGTAAACTTGAGTGATATTACTGGAATTATGGTGCGAGAGTACCATTAGGAGTTATATCACCCAACTTATTACTGAAAACCAGTTAAATCAGTTTATTGATATATTAAAGTTATTATATTTATAAGTATTACAGTGCTTGTTGTCTGTTTATGTAACTACTTCGCAGGTTGTAGATGGATCTTAATCGAAACTAGTATGAAGGTCCATACGGGGGGGGGGTGCATACAAACTTTCAGTTTGCGGTTTTTATCTTTATTACCACTACGTCGCCCCTCGTGCCTTCTAGATCTTCATCAAATATGACATGAAGGTTTATTTTTTATCCATATGCAAACTTATAATTTTACATTTTATGTTTTGAAGCTGTGATGGACGTTTTTGTGTTGTTTTTTTTACACATGACGGAAACGACTGTTGAAGCCCTAAAACAAACTTTCATTAATCACGAACTTACATGACTTCCATCCAGGGGACGGGTATTCCAGCTAGTTTCTAATAAAGTATTGTTTCATTAAATTATTTAAACAGCTCTCGCAAGCTGTCATATTATTATCATAATGAGAAGTAACAATAAGCGATTTATTTCTGTCATCTTAGGCCCGGCATGGCCAAGCGTGTACAGGCGTGCGACTTCTAATCTGAGGGTCGCGGGTTCGCATTCCGGTCGCGCCAAACATGCTCGCCCTTTCAGCCGTGGGGGCGTTATAATGTGACGGCCAATCCCACTAGTCGTTGGTAAAAGAGTAGCCCAAGAGTTGGCGGTGGGTGGTGATGACTAGCTGCCTTTCCTTTAGTCTTACACTCTTAAATTAAGGACGGCTAGCACAGATAGCCCTCGAGTAGCTTTGTGCGAAATTCAAAAACAAACAAAACTGTCATCTTAATAATACTTCCATAATATGATAACCAAATTATACATTTACTAGTCTGAGGATTTCCTCAAGTTCATTGTCTTCTGTATCGTATTACCATACCGTTGTATAGACATGCTGTTCACTTTGAACTGTTGACCTGTTAATGTAGTTGATGTTTGATATTGTTATATAACTTTTTATACGGTTGTCAATCCCTCTCGTATTGTGATATTGTGATTCACAATTGAACTATTAATGTAGTTGATGTTTGATATTGTTATATAACTTTCTCTACGGTTGTCAATCCCTCTCGTATTGTGATATTGTGATTCACAATTGAACTGTTAATGTAGTTGATGTTTGATATTGTTATACAACTTTCTATACGGTTGTCAATCCCTCTCGTATTGTCATATTGTGATTCACAATTGAACTGTTAATGTAGTTGATGTTTGATATTGTTATATAACTTTCTATACGGTTGTCAATCCCTCTCGTATTGTCATATTGTGATTCACAATTGAACTGTTAATGTAGTTGATGTTTGATATTGTTATATAACTTTCTATACGGTTGTCAATCCCTCTCATATTGTCATATTGTGATTCACAATTGAACTGTTAATGTAGTTGATGTTTGATATTGTTATATAACTTTCTATACGGTTGTCAATCCCTCTCGTATTGTCATATTGTGATTTTCTTTTCTGGTTTGTAAGGTAAGTGATGTCAAAGTTGATAGCTGTTGTATCTTTTTTGTCATATGGATCTTACTTCTCTAGACAGCTCCAAAACTAGGATTTATTTTATATTTCCCATCACATAATTCGTGTACTTTAAACTACGTGTATTTTTTCTTCGCGAAAATTTTTTTGACTACCTCTATATATACTTCCATCAACAGTGGTCAGGACTCGATTGTTTGAACCAATGCAGATGGTAAAAATTGTTATATTTTACAGACGATACTAGTCGAAAATAACGTATTTTGGATGCAAACAGAAAAGAACAAATGTTTGTTTGTTTGTTTGTTTGTTTTTAATTTCGCGCAAAGCTGCACGAGGGCTACCTGAGCTAGCCATCCCTAATTTATTAGTGTAAGACTAAATGGAAAGCAGCTAGTCATCACCACTCTCTGACAACTCTTTTATCAACTAATAGTCACATTATATCGCCCCACGGCTGAAAGGGCGAGCATGTTTGGTGTGAAAGGGATTCGAACCCACCACTCTCAACTAAGATTCGATCGCCCTAACCATCTGGACATACTAGTCCTGAGAACAAATTACAGGACCGTAATGCATAAGCTATAACTGTGGGGTGAAGATATGAAAACATTTCATGAATTACTTACCCCTTCTGTACAAGCAACGGGGGCGTAGGGTAATATAATACAGAGTATATAACTTTTGTCATATGGTTAGTTCATCTGATTCCTTCAGAAGATGGAACACCACGAAGAGCGTGGCTCAACTTTATTTCAAATCATCCTTACTAAGGTGCATTTCCACCCTGTTGGAGAAGGGCTTTGTCACGATACTAATTTAATAACTTATTCATAACTAGTTCAAGGGACATTACAGTGGTTTCCTTCGACAGAAATATTATGGATTTTTCATCGAATTGAAAAACAATTCGAGCATCGTATTTGGTAACTAATTATCTGTCAATATCTGTCAAACAATCGCTGTTTATGTTATACAACATAACAAGACACCTTGAGATATTACATGGTGTATTATGGGGTGAAGAACATCTAATACTAGATGGAGAGGTGCTCCAATAAAGTGGTCGGTCATTGTTTGTTATAAGATTGTATTAAACCAACTTACCATACTGTTCATCCGCATGAATAACGACGCCATCATCACGAGTCCACGATGTTACCATGACAACCCCTTTCAGAAAGGGTGGTATTTGACATCTGAGAACTGCTGTGTTTCCCTGAGTGATATAATCGCTGTATACTCGTACGATGTACTTGTTGTCAAGAGCTAACAGGAGAATTGAATTGAAATATTTTTAGCTAAGCCTAATGAAATTTACTAATACATAATTATTAATGATAATTATCAGCAGGGAAGATGAACAAGGTATAACAAGCTATTGTTTAATGAAATAAAACAATAAAGACAATTAAAACAAATTGTATTGTAAATTTGTATCTCATTGTTTTCTATTTTTAGAAGATATTTTTCCCAATCAGAAATTGTTGTACAACCAGAGAATGTCTTAGATAGTTTAAATAAACACCTTAAACGATATGATTTATTATCTTTACCAATGAGAAGGGTAGAAACATCAATTAGAGCAGCTCGCGGTGACGAACGAGGCATTATTGTGGTCAACCATCGGACCAGGCCAGACACTTTGGTCTGAAGACTAAACAGTTATAATACTCCATCAATCATTAGTGTTAGAACGATGTTGTTTCTTGAAACCAAAGGAACCGCTAACACTCGCTAATTTTTAACAAAAGAAACTATAGTTATATATAAATTAATTTTATTAACTACATTACAAACTGTCTATGGTATAATCGACGTTTTATTTAAATTGTAACTTCTAGTAAATACAACTGCATTATATCAATAACACATTAAATATAGTAAACATAGCCAACGTACGAGCAGCAGAAAACATTACATTCAATCACTTGAAGAACAGTAAATATTACTTTCAGCCAGTATAAGAACAGTGAACATTACATTTAGTCAGTATAACAGCAGTGAACATTACATTCAATCAGTATAACAACAGTGAACATTACATTCAGTCAGTATAACAACAGTGAGCAATACATTCAGTCACTATAAAAACAGTGAACATTACATTCAGTCAGTATAACAACAGTGAACATTACATTCAGTCAGTATAACAACAGGGAACATTACATTTAGTCAGTATAACAACAGTGAACATTACATTCAGTCAGTATAACAACAGTGAACATTACATTTAGTCAGTATAACAAGAGTGAACATTACATTCAGTCAGTATAACAACAGTGAACATTACATTTAGTCAGTATAACAGCAGTGAACATTACATTCAGTCAGTATAACAACAGTGAACATTACATTTAGTCAGTATAACAGCAGTGAACATTACATTTAGTCAGTATAACAACAGTGAACATTACATTTAGTCAGTATAAAAACAGTGAACATTACATTCAGTCAGTATAACAGCAGTGAACATTACATTTAGTCAGTATAACAACAGTGAACATTACATTCAGTCACTATAAAAACAGTGAACATTACATTCAGTCAGTATAACAACAGTGAACATTACATTTAGTCAGTATAACAACAGTGAACATTACATTCAGTCAGTATAACAGCAGTGAACATTACATTTAGTCAGTATAACAACAGTGAACATTACATTCAGTCAGTATAACAACAGTGAACATTACATTTAGTCAGTATAACAACAGTGAACATTACATTCAGTCAGTATAACAACAGTGAACATTACATTTAGTCAGTATAACAACAGTGAACATTACATTCAGTCAGTATAACAACAGTGAACATTACATTCAGTCAGTATAACAACAGTGAACATTACATTTAGTCAGTATAACAGCCGTGAACATTACATTCAGTCAGTATAACAACAGTGAACATTACATTTAGTCAGTATAACAGCAGTGAACATTACATTTAGTCAGTATAACAACAGTGAACATTACATTCAGTCAGTATAACAACAGTGAACATTACATTCAGCCAGTATAACAACAGTGAGCATTACATTTAGTCAGTATAACAACACTGAACATTACATTTAGTCAGTATAACAAGAGTGAACATTACATTCAGTCAGTATAACAACAGTGAACATTACATTCAGTCAGTATAACAACAGTGAACATTACATTTAGTCAGTATAACAGCAGTGAACATTACATTCAGTCAGTATAACAACAGTGAACATTACATTTAGTCAGTATAACAGCAGTGAACATTACATTCAGTCAGTATAACAACAGTGAACATTACATTCAGTCAGTATAACAACAGTGAACATTACATTTAGTCAGTATAACAACAGTGAACATTACATTCAGTCAGTATAACAACAGTGAACATTACATTCAGTCAGTATAACAACAGTGAGCATTACATTCAATCAGTATAACAACAGTGAACATTACATTCAGTCAGTATAACAACAGTGAGCATTACATTCAGTCAGTATAACAACAGTGAGCATTACATTTAGTCAGTATAACAGCAGTGAACATTACATTCAGTCAGTATAACAACAGTGAGCATTACATTTAGTCAGTATAACAACAGTGAACATTACATTCAGTCAGTATAACAACAGTGAACATTACATTCAGTCAGTATAACAACAGTGAGCATTACATTCAGTCAGTATAACAACAGTGAACATTACATTCAGTCAGTATAACAACAGTGAACATTATATTTAGTCAGTATAACAACAGTGAACATTATATTCAGTCTGTGTAACAACAGTGAACATTATATTTAGTCAGTATAACAGCAGTGAACATTACATTCAGTCAGTATAACAACAGTGAGCATTACATTTAGTCGGTATAACAACAGTGAACATTACATTCACTCAGAATAACAACAGTGAACATTACATTTAGTCAGTATAACAACAGTGAACATTATATTTAGTCAGTATAACAACAGTGAACATTAAATTCAGTCAGTATAACAACAGTGAACATTATATTCAGTCAGTATAACAACAGTGAACATTACATTTAGTCAGTATAACAGCAGTGAACATTACATTTAGTCAGTATAACAGCAGTGAACATTACATTCAGTCAGTATAACAACAGTGAGCATTACATTTAGTCGGTATAACAACAGTGAGCATTACATTCAGTCAGTATAACAACAGTGAACATTACATTTAGTCAGTATAACAGCAGTGAACATTACATTCAGTCAGTATAACAACAGTGAACATTACATTTAGTCAGGATAACAACAGTGAATATTACATTCACTCAGAATAACAACAGTGAACATTACATTTAGTCAGTATAACAACAGTGAACATTACATTCACTCAGAATAACAACAGTGAACATTACATTCACTCAGAATAACAACAGTGAACATTACATTCACTCAGGATAACAACACTGAACATTACATTTAGTCAGTATAACACAGAGAACCAATATAGAGAGGTATGTTAGCAATTGGAGTTTGTGTTTGTTTCTAGAAAGGATTGTTCGCTATTTGAAAGAACGAATCACTTGGTTTTAGAATTCCTACCAAAATCAACCAACACAACACGACTTTGTGAATTTCACACACGATAAAAAAACAACACAACAGGTTGTGTTCCAGTGCAATTTTAGCGTGATCGTGTTCTAGTGCAGTTTTACCTTTTGGATGTTTTTGTTAAACATGAAAAACAATCTGGTTTCTCTGAGAAATATCTCTCTTCACCAAAACTTATGAGTGATTCCTATGGGCCACCCGCTAGTACAGCGGATTTAGAACACTAAAATTATGGGTTCGATTCCCCTCGGTGGGCTCAGGAGCTAGCCCGATGTGAGTTTGCTATAAGAAAATACACACACACACATTCAGGTACATGGTGAGTGGTACCTGAATTCTGTGTTTTTCTAACAAAAAGGTACATGGTGAATGGTATTTGAATTCTGTCTTTTTCTAACAAAAAGGTACATGGTGAGTGGTACCTGAATTCTGTGTCTTTCTAACAAAAAGGCACATGGTGAATGATACCTGAATTCTGTGTTTTTCTAACAAAAAGGCACATGGTGAATGGTATTTGAATTCTGTGTTTTTCTAACAAAAAGGTGCATGGTGAACGGTACCTGAATTCTGTGTTTTTCTAACAAAAAGGTGCATGGTGAATGGTACCTGAATTCTGTGTTTTTCTAACAAAAAGGAACATGGTGAACGGTACCTGAATTCTGTGTTTTTCTAACAAAAAGGTACATGGTGAGTGGTACCTGAATTCTGTGTTTTTCTAACAAAAAGGTGCATGGTGAACGGTACCTGAATTCTGTGTTTTTCTAACAAAAAGGTACATGTCGAGTGGTACCTGAATTCTGTGTTTTTCTAACAAAAGGAACATGGTGAACGGTATTTGAATTCTGTGTTTTTCTAACAAAAAGGTACATGGTGAGTGGTACCTGTGTGATATTCACCATTATGTTTGTTATTAGAAATCCAAAATCTATAATTTTGTTTTTCCAAATGTTCTTACTTATTCATTATCTATAAAATTGTTCCAAACGAGATGTATGGTTTGATAGATAAGACAACCTCTGGGAAATCCAACTTTATAGCTCCTTGAAACGTACTGAATTACAGTGTTTAATGTGCAGCTAATTGTCTCTTGTCCACCCTCTCGTGTTTCTCTTCATGTTAAATACAAAGTTAAGAAAAGCAAAACTTTAAATTTCTGAAATGTAGAAACGATTTTCCAACGCACTAGATTCTCATTTTTAGTAAATGGAATTTTTATGGTAATCCCGTCTTTTTCTAGTTACAAATCGAATATTCAGTAACGATCTAGGCTTGTAGTAATCCAATAATGTCACATCGGTTTGACTCCCTTATTGACAATAACGTAGTAATATAAGCACTGGAGTGCCACTCTTCTCCGCGAGGAGTCGCTCTGCTGGGAAATAGAATTTTCGTCAAAGCAATTAGTAAAGTATTCTGGAAAATCAGGTCAAATCTATCGCACGTGTCTAAGTAAGAAGAGAAGCCAATAATGGAGCAATCAGATCAGCTAACTTAAGGATCGAAATCTGTCTCCTAATGGTGAAGTTAGGCGGTGGTGGAAGCTAACCGGTTGGGTTAGTAAGCAAGTAATCGATGCTTCCTCAGGCAACTCGAAAATTGCATTTCAGAACTGACATCAGTCAGCCGTAAAAGAAGAGCTGGACGAACTGCTAAACACCCTCTTTTCTCCACCTACCCTTCGCCTCTCAAATTTGTTACACTCAGTAGCTACAAAGCAAAGAGAAGTGAAGTTGACGTCCAACTTGGTTTTATATGTGTTTTATGTGTGTTTTGGGGTAAAAGTAGGCGGCAGGGTTGTGGTTCTTACTGCTTTTAAAATGTGTGTAAGCAACAACTGTAAGAGTATCCTGAGAGAAATACAATTATATACAGAGTGGTTGATAAATGGATGTAATAGTGTCCCAAACTGCGTCTATTAAAACTAAAGAATCTCCCAATGTAAAAAAATCAACAGCGAAAAGAAAATTGATAGTCTAAATCGATTAAAATGAAATACATAGAAGTGTCACTTGTTTTTGTATTCCTCCAGTTCCCAGCTGTTTGACAACGAACAGAGAACAGATTGAAATCATAAATAACCATTTGTTCGTTTAAAGCCTAATTGTTGTGTTAAATAAAATATTTAATAACATGAATAAGTTAGGTTCTGTATTCAGAAATTTGAAATGTTAATAATCCTGGTACGATATATGCTTCATCAGGTAAAGAAAGATATGACGTAATGTAACGACCAACCAAGTTAACATTAGTTAAAAATATGACACGACAATAGACCAGAATAGAAATCAACACTAATTGTATAGAATAACACAAAAAGCATGCATTATATGTTAGGTCACTAACGAATAGTTACAAACAAGGTCAGATATGACATCAACGTGGGTATTACATTAACCCAAACAGATAACCTATATTGATTGTTTAATAGACCAACTAAACAACAACACTGGTTGTACACCAGCCCAGACAGCGAACCAACATCCACTGTCTTATAGACCACTTAAAGAACAACACTGGTTGTACACCAACCCAGACAGAGAACCTATGTTCACTGTTATGTAGACCAGTTAAAGAACAACACTGATTGTACACCAACACAGACAGAGAACCTATGTTCACTGTTATGTAGACCAATTAAAGAACAACACTGATTGTACACCAACACAGACAGAGAACCAATATTGACTATTTTATAGACCAATTATAAAACAACATTGGTTGTATAACAGCGCAGACAGAGAAACAACATTCACTGTTTTATAGAACACTTAAAGAACAACACTGGTTTCACACCAACACAGACAGAGAACCTATATTGACTGTTATATAGACCAATTAAAGAACAACAATGGTTGTACACCAACGGAGACAGAGAACCAATATTGAGTTTTCATACACCAATTAAAGAACAACACTGGTTGTACACCAACCCAGACAGAGAATCTATGTTGACTGTTATATAGACCAATTAAAGAACAACACTGGTTTCACACCAACACAGAGAACCAATATTGACTGTTTTATAGACCACTTAAAGAACAACACTGGTTGTACACCAACCCAAACATAGAACCAATATTGACTGTTTTATAGACCAACCAAAGAACAGCACTGGTTGTATACCAACAGAGACAGAGAACCAATATTTACTGTTTTATAGACCAACTAAAGAACAACACTGGTTGTACACCTAAAGAGAAAACCAATATTCACTGTTTTATAGACCAACAAAGAACAGCACTGGTTGTACACACCTCTAGAAGAGAGAAGCAATATTGACTGTTTCATAGACCAACAAAAGAACAGTACTGATTGTACACCAACATAGACAGAGAAGCAATATTGACTGTTTCATAGACCAACAAAAGAACAGTACTGATTGTACACCAACATAGACAGAGAAGCAATATTGACTGTTTTATAGACCAACAAAAGAACAGCACTGTTTGTAATTACTGTTACTTACTATCAATGTTATTTGTACACATTTAATTTTGTTTTTATTCGAGACAAACATAAATTCCTTTGGGTGATGTTGGAGTCCCGTTCTCACACTATCTGTTAGTCTATTTAAATAGAGAAATGATGATATTGGTACATCCACTGTGCACCTTAGGCAATTACAGTTTACGAGTTGTTAGCGTTATTTAGTGGTTATTTGAAGATTTTAAAACGCTTTGAATTTTTCTTTAAGAGTTGTTTTCCGCCAACATTAATGTTGTTATATTGAGTTGTTACGTAGGGTTGTTGTTACGAAAATTTAAGAATGACAATTCCATGCATAAAGATTTTCTTTTATCACGAAAGCTTTCAAATACGGCCGCTTAGTACTTATGATAAACAGTTTTCTCGCGGGTCCCTATGATTTTCCGTTGGCACTAGTAAACTCCGTAGTTTGTTTTTTTCTATAGAAGTAATTTACGTAAAGTATCTCTAGTGTCGTGAAATTGCAAGAGGTGTTTTATTGTAAGGGAAAAACTTTCTGAATAAATATTTAAATATGGACCATAAAGATATGGTAATTTATGTAATTTTTACTTTCCATTTCATGTTAATAAGTAACATAATTTCCAAAATTAAATACCTTGGTTGGAATAAAACTGATAGACTTTGTAGTAAATAAAAATTGATCGTGTATCGTGTGAGTTCACAAGTGTTATTTATTTACTTGTTACAACATTTAAAATGTTTATATCACAGGCCCGGCATGGCCAAGCGTGTTAATCCGAGCGTCGTGGGTTCGAATCCCCGTCGCACCAAACATGCTCGCCCTTTAAGCCGTGGGGGCGTTATAATGTGACGATCAATCCCACTATTGGTTGGTAAAAGAGTAGCCCAAGAGTTGGCTAGCTACCTTCCCTCTAGTCTTACACTGCTAAATTAGGGACGACTAGCGCAGATAGCCCTCGAGTAGCTTTGAGCGAAATTCAAAACAAAACAAACACAGTATAAACAGCTGTTTTCAAAAATATCGACAACGGTTTATGTTCGTTACCTCCTATTTGGTCCACCGCATTAGCTCCTCCAATTAGCTCTATCGATTAATTTTGTGCGATTAATGCTCTGCATTAGTTCTCTGGATTAGGTTAAAATGAAATTCGGGCTTGTTGGTGGTACGGTTAAAACTACGAGATTTGTTATTAGGGCTTGGTGACAAGGTATTGCGTAACTGTGGTAATCTATTTTCATATAATCAAAATTGTATACAATAACACTGTTTTAATATTGGTTAAAAACAATGTTTTCTATCTATCTATCTACGGAATTGTCACTGGAAAAACTTATGAAACGACACGTTGTTACTTATTGTTTAATATATATTATACAATTAGGAATGTTCTTAAATCGACTCCACTTACAACTAAACCTTGGCATAGTGCAGTAGAGTTTTGAATATTACGTCGCTGTACCCTTGTTTATCAGTCTATAAATTCTTTTTGTTTTTCAGTTACGTCGCTACGAAAGCAGATTCGTTAGTGATGCACTGGTCGCATCGTGACCACTGTTTCATTTTCTAATTACGTTGGTGACTGTGGTACTGATACATGATTTTCTGCTGTCAACGTTGTCATGGTGATCACGTGACTGTTGTCTCGCTCGCTAACCGACCCTAAGTTTCGAGACACACCCTTGTGTCCGTGATAATGCCGGATATTAATGCTAATAACACCGAACAACTTACTAGAAATACGATATGGACCACGCACTACATTCGTTGTAATAACTCTGGCCTTTATGCGTGTGATTCTAACAGTCAATGTTTATGTTACACAACTAAAGTTCTGACAGTCAGTGTTTATGTTACGCAACTAAAGTTCTGACAGTCAATGTTTATGTTACACAACTAAAGTTCTGACAGTCAATGTTTATGTTACACAACTAAAGTTCTGACAGTCAGTGTTTATGTTACACAACTAAAGTTCTGACAGTCAATGTTTGTTACACAACTAAAGTGTTGACGGATAATGTTTATGTTACACAACTAAAGTTCTAACAGTCAATGTTTATGTTACACAACTAAAGTTCTGACAATCAATGTTTGTGTTACAGAACTAAAGTGTTGACAGTTAATGTTTATGTTACACAATTAAAGTGTTGACAGTCAATGTTGTTTATGTTACACAACTACTTTCGACAGTCAGTGTTTATGTTACACAATTAAAGTGTTGACAGTCAATGTTGTTTATGTTAAACAACTAGTTTCGACAGTCAGTGTTTATGTTACACAACTAAAGTTCTGACAGTCAATGTTTGTTACACAACTAAAGTGTTGACGGATAATGTTTGTGTTACACAACTAAAGTTCTAACAGTCAATGTTTATGTTACACAACTAAAGTTTCGACAGTCAATGTTGTTTTTCTTACACAATTAGTTTCGACAGTCAGTGTTTATGTTACACAACTAAAGTGTTGACAGATAATGTTTATGTTACACAACTAAAGTGTTGACGGATAATGTTTGTGTTACAGAACTAAAGTGTTGACAGTCAGAGTTTATGTTACACAACTAAAGTTCTGACAGTTAATATTTGTGTTACAGAACTAAAGTGTTGACAGATAATGTTTGTGTTACAGAACTAAAGTGTTGACAGTTAGAGTGTATGTTACACAACTAAAGTTCTGACAGTTAATATTTATCTTACCCAAGCCATTCTTAAACCACAACATAACAGGGCTTGTGGATGTTATCTGTCTGGCCAGCTTAGATTCTTTGAATAAAACAATCCAACAATCTTATTATTTCGTTCATTTTATCTCAAGAACATGGAAGTAACTTCAGTCGTCATTTTTGGTCAGTTTAATGAACTGTTTCTGCCTGAACAAACATCTTGGAATGAACTTGAATGTCAGGTCGCTACTGTAATTTTTGGCAACATTTGTGAAAAATTACAGACTAAACATCTTGACAAACTGGTACGAATGGAACACGGACTTCTTCAGGCCTATTCTAGAACCAAATCTAGGCTATTACTGGTTTTACAACCGGATGATAGGTGGCAGGCCCTAATAATAGTGGCTGACAAAGTGTTAACGAGCCATATTCGAGGCAAGTAATGGGCCCATTATACAACTGATATGGTTCATGTCGTAATTGTATTTTACTTTATTAGACAGCAAGCAGATTGTTTTGAAGGATAATATATATTTATTAGTTTATTACTACAATAAAGTCGTGTAGCCTAATTAAGCCATGATATTTCATCTAATTATGTTGAACGTCATTACTGATACGATACATGCTTATGTATTATAATCTATAGATAATAGTGTTGGTGTTTGTGTAAATACTGAGTTACTAAACACGGTCCGTGTTTGTGTACCTACTGAGTTAATGCATTACAAGAGAAATTCGTTTTATTTACACAGCCCACAGGTCTGTATAAATGTGGAAATAGTGTCACTTGTATGTCCGTCTGACTACTTCGCAGTATGTGGATGGTTCTTTGCCAAACTTGATATGAAGGTTTATTTGGTCCATGAGGAGATAAAAACAGAACTTTGGTTTCATATTTTTAAGTTTCTATGGGCATTTTTGCATTTTATTTATCACTACTTCGTTTCCTATTGACGAATCTTCACCAACTTTGATATGAAAGTTTGTTGGGCCCATGGGGAGAGAAATGCAAAATTACGGTTTCACAGTTCTTGTTTTTATGCAGTTTTTAGGGCTTTTTTTCAATGCAGTTACAAATAAGCGAAACACCTTTTCATGCCCTAAGATAGCCTTTCATTAATCATGAATTTATATAGCTTTCTTCCAGGGGACGGGTCCCCCAGTTAGTAGAAATAAATCCAGGTTTTACTGCACTACATAATAGCTTCAAGAAAGTCCAGATTTTTTTATCCAAATGCTCTCATTCAAGCTTATGTCATTAACTGAACGATTTTTTGTTGTTCAAATACAAAGATTATTATCTTTCTTAATAATGTCTCGGATTATTTATCACTTCACTGAAATTCTTTAATTTGTCTCATTATCTGTTGATTTGTGTTCTTTAACCGTTCACCTGTGGTTTTGTTTATTAAGCTGTCTTGGTTAATTGTTAATCTGTTTTTTTTATTTATTAATAGTCTTTATTTGCTGACACGGCCAAGTGGTTAGGGCACTCGACTCGTAATCTGAAGGTGGAAGGTTCGAATCCCCTTCACACCAAATATGTTCTCCCTTTTAGCCGTGGTGGCGTTAAAACGTAACGATCAATCCCACTATTCGTTTTTAAAAGAGCAGCCCAAGAGATGGCGGTGGTGCCTTCCCTCTAGTTTTACACTGCTAAATTAGGTACGGCTAGAGCAGATAGCCCTCGTGTAGTTATTGTTGAGTCATTGGTGTGTGTGTGTGTGGGGTGATAAAAGAAACATTATTGTTTTATCTTATCGATGTGTTAAAATGTCATTTTTATTTATCCTAGAAGATGCTCCTCCTTACGTTTCACCATCTGCACCAAACCTCTCTGTACTGATGAGCACTGATTTTGAAGTGATACGGACGTATTCAATAGCATCTACAGCCAACTTTTGGGATATTCTAAATGAATGGCACGAATTGACTGTCACTCTTATAACTCTAAGAGGGTAGTGTTGAAGCAACGGAAATAAGCTAACATCCCTCGGATTGACAGACCCAATAAATAAATAAAAAGACTGTTTGTAAAGTATTGTCAAGCTGTAAGTATAAGTGGTAGTGGAAACGGTCGAATTGATGTCAGGATGTCAGTATAACTGGTATAGAAAACGGTCGAATTGATGTCATGTTGACCGTATAAGTGGTAGTGGAAACGACCGAACAATGTCAAGATTGTCAGTATAACTGGTAATACAGGGTGTTCGGAAAGTCACTGTGCAGTTTTGTAATCATATATCTATTCAGTCTATTTCAAGCCAGCAACTGATAGCGGTGTTTAGAAACAAAATAAGAAGGATCCAGGCCTGTACTGATGCCAACGGGGGTCACTTTCAACATTGTTTATAATTGTCATTCATATTTACCTCCTGTATTCTATATTGAAACATGTCTGTTAATAAGTATACAAGTGCACAGTGACCTTCCGAACATCCTGTAGAAACGGTCGAACTGATGTTAAGATGTCAGTATATCTGGTTGTAGAAACGGTCGAATTGATGTTAAGATGTCAGTATATCTGGTTGTAGAAACGGTCGAACTGATGTTAAGATGTCAGCATAAGTGGTAGTGGAAACGGTCGAACTGATGTCAAGATGTCAGTATAACTGGAATTAGAACTAATTGTTTTTGTGTTTGCATTTATGATGAAAAAAGTGACCAATAATATAGCCAAACTGATCTAAAATCAAAGTGTGAACTCATTAAAATATATGAGAACAAAGCAGACTTGTTTAGTTGGACTAAAAATACTTTATATTAAAGAAACTGGAAAGAAATAATGAAGTTTCTTCTCCGAAGTCTAGAAACTTTATCGATACTTTAGTGTTTTACATATAAATGTGGTTTTAAGCTTCATTAGAAACCACAGAAACGATCGAATAGTGACGTAGATGGATTGGTTGATGTTACTAATTATAGATTCGGCTTGATGGAGTTCGCCAACAAACCCCTAATCTTACCATACACGGCACATGATTTGTTTTACGCTGGTGATTACAAGTCATATTATTTCTCTAACATATCCGCGAGGTGGAGGATAAATGACTGGGCAGTAATGGTATTAAGCTGGACTCTCACATAAACCGGTTGTGCTGGTTAATAGCAGAACGGTACTGTGGTAGTTTCTACCTTTCAAGTTCAATATACTAATACGTTTTCCACAATATTTTCCAATATAGTTAGGGCGTTTTCAAGATTTTGCACAATATATTTTTTAACCTATTAGTTTTCTCATTAAATAGGGTTAGACTAATAATACTCATATTTTTACTGGAAACGCATCATCCACACGTGTTTTTTCAATTGTCGACGGACGTTAATTGTAAGACTACAACACTTATAAGTACTTGAAACCTTTGAAGTGTAGTGTTTCAAAGGTTGTATTTTGTAAAGACGTAGAAACGCTAGATTCAATTTATTGCTTTTATCTTTTACTGTCTTTTTCATCTGATTTTTCTTCAAACATTTTATTTTTACGAATTTCATGGTTAACTTTAGAAACAAAAATTTTGTTCGAATGTAGAGTGCTCAAATAAACAAACAAACACTTGTGCTTCAGTTGTTAGAAATTTTCTTCTCGCAGAAGCAAAGATTTATGGATTCTGAATGATCTGGTAAGTGCAATAACACACGGACGTCAAACAGTCTGTGAAACAATAAGACACGGACTTACAAAGATTTATGGATTCTGAATGATCTGGTAAGTGCAATAACACACGGACGTCAAACAGTCTGTGAAACAATAAGACATGGACTTACAAAGATTTATGGATTCTGAATGATCTGGTAAGTGCAATAACACACGGACGTCAAACAGTCTGTGAAACAGAAAGACATGGACTTACAAAGATTTATGGATTCTGAATCATCTGGTAAGTGCAATAACACACGGATGTCAAACAGTCTGTGAAACAGAAAGACATGGACTTACAAAGATTTATGGATTTTGAATCATCTGGTAAGTGCATTGACTCACGGACGTCAAACAGTTTGTAAAACGGTAAGACATAGCCTTCAAAGAATGCAGGTGCTGGGTCGTTTTAAATTTATTTGTCTATTAAGTAAATATTCATATACAGAGTAACTTGTATTTAAATTACATGAACTCACCAGGAGCTCCATGTGTGCAATAAAAATGTCCATGATACAAATACACTACACTTAATATACACATTTTATTGTATACAGTTCTTATAATGTTTGCAGAAGAGAGGTTGTTGAAACAGTAGAGGATAGCGTGACTTGAAGAGAAACAGAGAAAATTAAATTGTTTTTATAAGTTTATTGTGTAGACAGTTATTCTGTTTGTGTAGACAGTTATTCTGATTGTGTAGACAGTTATTCTGTTTGTGTAGACAGTTATTCTGTTTGTGTTGACAGTTATTCTGATTGTGTTGACAGTTATTCTGTTTGTGTAGACAGTTATTCTGTTTGTGTTGACAGTTATTCTGATTGTGTAGACAGTTATTCTGATTGTGTAGACAGTTATTCTGTTTGTGTAGACAGTTATTCTGTTTGTGTTGACAGTTATTCTGATTGTGTAGACAGTTATTCTGATTGTGTTGACAGTTATTCTGATTGTGTAGACAGTTATTCTGTTTGTGTAGACAGTTATTCTGATTGTGTAGACAGTTATTCTGTTTGTGTAGACAGTTATTCTGTTTGTGTTGACAGTTATTCTGATTGTGTTGACAGTTATTCTGATTGTGTTGACAGTTATTCTGATTGTGTAGACAGTTATTCTGTTTGTGTAGACAGTTATTCTGATTGTGTAGACAGTTATTCTGTTTGTGTTGACAGTTATTCTGTTTGTGTAGACAGTTATTCTGATTGTGTAGACAGTTATTCTGATTGTGTAGACAGTTATTCTGTTTGTGCTGACAGTTATTCTGATTGTGTTGACAGTTATTCTGATTGTGCAGACAGTTATTCTGGGTTTGTGTAGACAGTTATTCTGATTGTGTAGACAGTTATTCTGTTTGTGCAGACAGTTATTCTGATTGTGCAGACAGTTATTCTGTTTGTGCTGACAGTTATTCTGATTGTGCTGACAGTTATTCTGATTGTGTAGACAGTTATTCTGTTTGTGTAGACAGTTATTCTGATTGTGTAGACAGTTATTCTGATTGTGTAGACAGTTATTCTGTTTGTGTAGACAGTTATTCTGATTGTGTAGACAGTTATTCTGTTTGTGTTGACAGTTATTCTGTTTGTGTAGACAGTTATTCTGATTGTGTAGACAGTTATTCTGATTGTGTAGACAGTTATTCTGTTTGTGTTGACAGTTATTCTGATTGTGTTGACAGTTATTCTGTTTGTGTAGACAGTTATTCTGATTGTGTAGACAGTTATTCTGATTGTGTAGACAGTTATTCTGTTTGTGTAGACAGTTATTCTGATTGTGTAGACAGTTATTCTGTTTGTGTTGACAGTTATTCTGTTTCTGTAGACAGTTATTCTGATTGTGTAGACAGTTATTCTGATTGTGTAGACAGTTATTCTGATTGTGTAGACAGTTATTCTGTTTGTGTTGACAGTTATTCTGATTGTGTTGACAGTTATTCTGATTGTGTAGACAGTTATTCTGTTGTTTGTGCAGACAGTTATTCTGATTGTGCAGACAGTTATTCTGTTTGTGTAGACAGTTATTCTGATTGTGTAGACAGTTATTCTGATTGTGTAGACAGTTATTCTGTTTGTGTAGACAGTTATTCTGTTTGTGTAGACAGTTATTCTGATTGTGTAGACAGTTATTCTGATTGTGTAGACAGTTATTCTGATTGTGTTGACAGTTATTCTGATTGTGTAGACAGTTATTCTGTTTGTGTAGACAGTTATTCTGATTGTGTAGACAGTTATTCTGTTTGTGTAAACAGTTATTCTGATTGTGTTGACAGTTATTCTGATTGTGTAGACAGTTATTCTGTTTGTGTAGACAGTTATTCTGATTGTGTTGACAGTTATTCTGATTGTGTTGACAGTTATTCTGATTGTGTAGACAGTTATTCTGTTTGTGTAGACAGTTATTCTGATTGTGTAGACAGTTATTCTGATTGTGTTGACAGTTATTCTGAACAGTTATAATACATTCACGAGACATTATACCAACACACACACATACTACACTCCACAAACTTAGCAGATGACGAAACTATAAAACTCGACGTTTTTTTTTTTGTTCACTTCTCGCCATGTTTCATCGTTGCCATGACTACTGGATGTAGGTCCTCGAGGGACAAGTTACAGAGCATGTTTATGATAGCAAAACCTAAAGCACTTCGTCAGCTTTTGTGTGTCCTAGCGGTTGGTCTCTTACACAACATACTAACACGAACTCATAAATATCAAATATTGTGCTACCTCTACAGCTGCTGCGAATAACTGGTCGCGGTGGACGTCAAGTAGAAGATAAAAATATTTTGCTTGTTTATGCCAACCCCGAGTGTGGTGAAATCGTGGGAACACCACCGACGTGGAGAACTGAGAAGAAGAATTTCGGAAATTGGACGTGTTGCCCGTGGCAAAGACTATTAATTGCAATTCAAGTGTCTTTTTGCGGCGGGGAAGAAGCCAATGGTTACTAGACTGCCGTACTTACTGGGCACGAGACGACACGAACCCACAGTTAAGAGATGAATATTTCAATGTCGAGCTGGTAACTTTGAGGCTTGAGAAGTCATAATTTCGCGCCGTTGCTAACGTTCAGAGGACAGGGTCGACTTTACAGCCGTGAAATAATGATCAATAAGCACTTACTGCGAAACTTAAGCACTTTGGGGTCGTCGAATAAGGTAATTTAGTTGTTAGTAAGAGGTGTTAGAAAAAACTTCATTAACGAAAATCGTTTCAGCCCCAGTTCCACTACAGCCATCATTATGCTCCGCGTGCACTGTAAACTTACTCTGAATATATTCTATCAGACATTTACATCCAAAGTCCGCAATAAAGAGTTGAAAAGGAAATATAAGATACGTTACTCTCTACCGACAACATGTTTAACTACTAAAGCAACTTGTAGGTGGGACAACAGTTTGAAACAGTCAACAAGGCTGTAACAATGTGGAACTACAGTTTGAAACAGTCAACAAGGCTGTAACAATGTGGGAAGTTTAGGACTACAGTTTGAAACAGTCAACAAGGCTGTAACAATGTGGGAAGCTATTGGTCTTGCTTTATTGATACATATCGAGACTAGTTTAGGATAAACGTAACTAAAACACATCTCAACCTCACTCTTAAAAACAGTTGTATTATAAAACTAAAATACCTTAAGTAACTAGTTGATGGTTATATATTCTTTACTGGTGGAGGTTTTATAATACCAAAATATAGTAAGTGACTGGTTTACTGGTGGAGGTTTTATAAAACCAAAATATACTAAGTGACTAGTTGATGGTTATATATTTTCTAACCAAAGTAAGCAGGGTTGATAATCCTAGCTACGTTAAGGGAAATATTCGTCACTATATTATTGCTGTTAGAGATTGTAAAATTACAGAGTTGAATACATTAAAATAAATCGATTCAGATCAGAAGTCTTGTAACAAGAGGTGGTATAAAAGTGGTGGAACAGAAGTTATCAAATTTCACATTGCTAATATTTGGTGTTACATGATTACTCTAGAACTTGGACGATTATGCAAGGGATAAAGAATGCTTTTAGACTCAATACACTTAGATCATAAAACGTGACGTGCACAGATCGGAGATATCCTTTATTATACTTATTAATATTTAATAATAATATATGAATCATACAGTAAGAGACTTTACGACAAGTCGTGCCCCTGTTGTTGTAACAAAGTATGGCGTCTCGTAACAAACGAGAAACCGCGAATAGAAAGGACAATGGCACAAGACTTCCACGTGCAACATAATTAAGAAGGATATTGATATGGAGACGCCATAGTTTACGAGTACGTGTTTAAATAACACTAGGTAACAAAATTTTTACTTTTTCTTGTTCCTGGACAGAAAGTATTATTTCCCAATTGTTTATGTATAAAGTAACAGGAAAAGACCTATGTTTGTCTCTTCAAACTTTGCTTTGCGACCTGGGTAACGAAAAATTCAAACTTACCTATTTTCCAGAACATTCCAGGTAGATTGAGTGCTGAGTATTTTATAGAGAATTTTCTCGAACTTACAAGAATTTTCAAGTACTTTCTATAATGTTGTAGAACTTACGAGAATTTTCTAGAACTTTCTATAATGTTGTAGAACTTACGAGAATTTTCTAGAGCTTTCCGTAGTAATATATATATATATATAGGCGCTCACCACTCACACTTCAGTTTAGTTCTAGCTGCTTAAGTGTACATAGACTTATCTGATTTTATCAGAGATGGCATCAAGAAGCTGCAAGCTTCTCCAGACATATTCTGCTATTTATGTGGCCGATTTATCAAGAAAAGAACGAAAAAGTACTCTGACAGCATCTGCTAAAACGTGTGAAGCCTACAAGGTATATTTCGGCATGTCTGTCAGTGATCAAGACACACCCTGAGCACTTCACTTTATCTGTGAGCACTGCAAAAAACTCTAGAAGGTAAGACGAACAGTTTTGCTTGCTCGAATAGTAAGATTTTATATTATACAAATTTTAGACCTTTAAATTTAAATATCTTACGGTGGACCTCAAAGAGGAATACAACAACGTCAAGACCTTGCTAGAAGTCTTGAAATAAGATGAATATGGCTGGGAAGTTATCGGAGACTTCAAAATGGTGACGTTCCTGATGGGTCTCCAAGGAGGCTTCACCAAGTTTCACTGTTATCTTTGTCTTTGGGACAGTAGGGACATCGCAGCGCACTACAACAGGAAGCACTGGCCACAACGGACCGAGTGCTCTGTGTGGAGGCACAATGTCAAGTGTGAGCCACTAGTGGACCTCCAGAAGGTGTTATTCCTACCATTGCACATAAAATTGGGTCTTATGAAACAATTCATCACAGCTCTTGATAAGGAGTCTGCAGCCTTCAAGTACCTTCGAGACTTCTTCCCTAAGTTGTCTGAGGTAAAGGTCAAAGCTGGTGTATTTGTTGGACCACAAATAAAGAAGATCTTGGAGTGCACAGAATTCCCCAAGAAGCTCAGTAGGAAGGAGAAAAAAAAGCTTGGGGCAGCTTTGTAACAGTGGTTTGGGGCTTCTTGGGCAATCATAAGGCCGAAAATTATGTGGAACTGGTGAGGAACTTCGGCAAAATGGGCTGCAATATGTCTCTGAAAGTCCATGTCCTTGACGCTTATTTTGATAAATTCAAGGAGAACATGGAAAAGTACTGAGAGGAGCAAGGCGAGCGCTTCCACCAAAATATACTGGACTTTGAATGTCGCTACCAAGGAGCGTATAACGAAAACATGATGGGAGACTATATTTGGGAGCTGATATGTGAAAGTGATTTATATTACAGTCGCAAATCTTGAAAAACTACTCACTTCTAAACATTTTTGTATAACTTTAGTTTTAATACATGTAAATCTTGATTCATATGTTGTTTTATTCAGACCTTATGTAAATGAAAATGTGTAAATTTGACCGTTTTTACATATAAGATAGGTTAATTTTTAAATTTCATTATCCAGGTCACAAAAGCAAAGTTTGAAGGGAATAATGGCCATTTTCTGTACTTTTACAACATAAGCAATTAAGAAATAACACATACTATTCAGAAACAAAATTTGTGTTACATAGTGTAATTTGCTTCAATGCCTTATTCGTTTGACATTAATTATCGAATGAAACAGGGATTCATGCTATTTCGTACCGTATACATTGCATATAGATTTTACATACCGGAATACTGTCGTTACTGTATAAAGGATCTATTAGAGAACGCCCGCAATGGGGAACGGTGTACTTGGGATATAAAAGCCTTATGAAGGAGCTTTTTGGAATAGAAATCACGCTGCATCGTTGTCAGACAGAGAATGACCGGACACAGACTGTAAGGACATTGTGAGGCTTCAAAATCGTTTTAATAGCAGCGTATTCATCCTTTATATAGTTGAAAAACGTAGTTTCTCCTCTAACAGGCTTTATCAATATTTGAATGAAAATATGCATTAATGTTATGAAGAAAGGAACAAACTTTAAAGCAATGTATGTACCTAAATTGAAACCTGGATACGTCAAGTGAAATCTTCACGTTACCCGCACGATGATCCATTTGTTCGATTATGTTGGGACACACTCTAGCATTTTCAGGATCGATGAATTAAAAAAAAATCACATATATATTCTCCTTCCAACTCCTACAAAGTGTCAACTGGTCAATCATACTTTGACCTCACTCCCTCCATCACATTGCCTCGTATAGATAAACTGTAAAGTCACTGGTTCCTCATATACTGGAGTAAGACCCTACAAGAAGTTGATGATTGTAGATCTCGTGTTGGAATTTTATTAATACCCCAAGTTGT
>NC_134827.1:47898473-48006221 GCF_004210375.1 Tachypleus tridentatus | reverse complement strand
AAACTATAACATTGGTATAGAGTTTGATATGAAACTATAACATTGGATATGGAGTTTGGATATGGAAACTATAACATTGGTATAGAGTTTGGTATGAAACCTATAACATTGATATATAAGTTTGATATGAAACTATAAATACTGGATATAGAGTTTGATATGAAACTATAACATTGGTATAAGAAGTTTGATATGAAACCATTGTTATACAGTTTGATATGAAATATACTGGTATAGAGTTTGATATGAAACTATAACATTGTTATAGAGTTTGGTATGAAACTATAACATTGGTATAGGGAGTTTGATATGAAACTATAACATTGGTATAGAGTTTGATATGAAACTATAACATTGGTATAGAGTTTGGTATGAAACCATAACATTGGTATAGAGTTTGATATGAAACTATAACATTGGTATAGAGTTTTGAAACCATAAATATGAAACTATAACCATAACACTGGTATAGAGTTTGATATGAAACCATAACATTGGTATAGAGTTTGGTATGAAACTATAACATTGGGTATAGAGTTTGATATGAAACTATAACAATGGTATAGAGTTTGATATGAAACCATATAACATTGGTATAGAGTTTGATATGAAACTATAACATTGGTATAGAGTTTGATATGAAACCATAACATTGGTATAGAGTTTTGATATGAAACTATAACAATGGTATAGAGTTTGATATGAAACCATAACATTGGTATAGAGTTTGATATGAAACTATAACATTGGTATAGAGTTTGGCATGACATGAAACTATAACATTGGTATAGAGTTTGGTATGAAACTATAACATTGGTATAGTTTGGTATGAAACTATAACATTGGTATAGAGTTTGATATGAAACTATAACATTGGTATAGAGTTTGATATGAAACTATAACATTGTTATAGAGTTTGATATGAAACTATAACATTGGTATAGAGTTTGATATGAAACTATAACATTGATATAGAGTTTGGTATGAAACTAATAACATTGGTATAGAGTTTGATATGAAACCATAACATTGATATAGAGTTTGGTATGAAACCTATAACATTGGTATAGAGTTTGGTATGAAACTATAACATTGGTATAGAGCTTTGGTATGAAACTATAACATTGGTATAGAGTTTGGTATGAAACTATAACATTGGTATAGAGTTTGATATGAAACTATAACATTGATATAGAGTTTGGTATGAAACTATAACATTGGTACAAGTTTGGATATGAAACTATAACATTGATATACAGTTTGATATGAAACTATAACATTGGTATAGAGTTTGATATGAAACTATAACATTGGTATAGAGTTTGATATGAAACTATAACATTGGTATAGAGTTTGATATGAAACTATAACATTGGTATAGAGTTTGATATGAAACTATAACATTGATATAGAGTTTGATATGAAACCATAACATTGGTATAGAGTTTGATATGAAACTATAACATTGGATATAGAGTTTGATATGAAACTATAACATTGATATAGAGTTTGGATATGAAACCATAACATTGGTATAGAGTTTGATATGAAACCATAACATTGGTATAGAGTTTGATATGAAACTATAACATTGATATAGAGTTTGGTATGAAACTATAACATTGGTATAAGAGTTTGATATGAAACTATAACATTGGTATAGAGTTTGATATGAAACTATAACATTGGTATAGAGTTTGATATGAAACTATAACATTGTTATAGAGTTTGATATGAAACTATAACATTGATATAGAGTTTGATATGAAACTATAACATTCGTATAGAGTTTGATATGAAACTATAACATTGATATAGAGTTTTGATATGAAACTATAACATTGGTATAGAGTTTGGTATGAAACTATAACATTGGTATAGAGTTTGATATGAAACTATAACATTGGTATAGAGTTTGGATATGAAACTATAACATTGGTATAGAGTTTGGTATGAAACTATAACATTGGTATAGAGTTTGGTATGAAACTATAACACTGGTATAGAGTTTGATATGAAACCATAAAACTGTATAGACTGGATATAGAGTTTGATATGAAACTATAACAATGGATATAGAGTTTGATATGAAACTATAACATTGGTATAGAGTTTGATATGAAACTATAACATTGGTATAGAGTTTGATATGAAACTATAACATTGGTATAGAGTTTGATATGAAACTATAACATTGGTATTAGAGTTTGATATGAAACTATAACATTGGTATAGAGTTTGATATGAAACTATAACATTGGTATAGAGTTTGGATATGAAACTATAACATTGGTATAGAGTTTGATATGAAACTATAACATTGGTATAGAGTTTGATATGAAACCATAACATTGGTATAGAGTTTGGTATGAAACTATAACATTGGTATAGAGTTTGATATGAAACTATAACATTGGTATAGAGTTTGGTATGAAACTATAACATTGGTATAGAGTTTGATATGAAACTATAACATTGGTATAGAGTTTGGTATGAAACTATAACATTGGTATAGAGTTTGATATGAAACTATAACATTGGTATAGAGTTTGATATGAAACTATAACATTGATATAGAGTTTGATATGAAACTATAACATTGGTATAGAGTTTGATATGAAACTATAACATTGGTATAGAGTTTGATATGAAACTATAACATTGGTATAGAGTTTGATATGAAACTATAACATTGGTATAGAGTTTGGATATGAAACTATAACATTGGTATAGAGTTTGATATGAAACTATAACATTGGTATAGAGTTTGGTATGAAACTATAACATTGGTATAGAGTTTGATATGAAACTATAACATTGGTATAGAGTTTGATATGAAACTATAACATTGGTATAGAGTTTGATATGAAACTATAACATTGGTATAGAGTTTGATATGAAACTATAACATTGGTATAGAGTTTGATATGAAACTATAACATTGGTATAGAGTTTGATATGAAACTATAACATTGGTATAGAGTTTGATATGAAACCTATAACATTGGTATAGAGTTTGATATGAAACCATAACATTGATATAGAGTTTGATATGAAACTATAACATTGGTATAGAGTTTGGTATGAAACTATAACATTGGTATAGAGTTTGGTATGAAACTATAACATTGGTATAGAGTTTGATATGAAACTATAACATTGATATAGAGTTTGATATGAAACTATAACATTGGTATAGAGTTTGGTATGAAACTATAACATTGGTATAGAGTTTGATATGAAACTATAACATTGGTATAGAGTTTGATATGAAACTATAACATTGGTATAGAGTTTGATATGAAACTATAACATTGGTATAGAGTTTGATATGAAACCATAACATTGGTATAGAGTTTGATATGAAACTATAACATTGGTATAGAGTTTGATATGAAACTATAACATTGGTATAGAGTTTGATATGAAACTATAAAACATTGGTATAGAGTTTGATATGAAACTATAACATTGGTATAGAGTTTGATATGAAACTATAACATTGTATAGAGTTTGATATGAAACTATAACATTGGTATAGAGTTTGATATGAAACTATAACATTGGTATAGAGTTTGATATGAAACTATAACATTGATATAGAGTTTGATATGAAACTATAACATTGGTATAGAGTTTGATATGAAACTATAACATTGGTATAGAGTTTGATATGAAACTATAACATTGGTATAGAGTTTGATATGAAACTATAACATTGGTATAGAGTTTGATATGAAACTATAACATTGGTATAGAGTTTGATATGAAACTATAACATTGGTATAGAGTTTGATATGAAACTATAACATTGGTATAGAGTTTGGTATGAAACTATAACATTGGTATAGAGTTTGATATGAAACTATAACATTGGTATAGAGTTTGATATGAAACTATAACATTGGTATAGAGTTTGATATGAAACTATAACATTGGTATAGAGTTTGGATATGAAACTATAACATTGGTATAGAGTTTGATATGAAACTATAACATTGGTATAGAGTTTGATATGAAACTATAACATTGATATGTTTGATATGAAACTATAACATTGGTATAGAGTTTGATATGAAACTATAACATTGGTATAGAGTTTGGTATGAAACTATAACATTGGTATAGAGTTTGATATGAAACTATAACATTGGTATAGAGTTTGATATGAAACTATAACATTGGTATAGAGTTTGATATGAAACTATAACATTGGTATAGAGTTTGATATGAAACTATAACATTAGAGTTTGATATGGTATAGAGTTTGATATGAAACTATAACATTGGTATAGAGTTTGATATGAAACTATAACATTGGTATAGAGTTTGATATGAAACTATAACATTGGTATAGAGTTTGATATGAAACTATAACATTGGATATAGAGTTTGATATCAAACTATAACATTGGTATACTGGTTGATATGAAACTATAACATTGGATATACAGTTTCATATGAAACTATAACATTGATATAGAGTTTGGATATGAAACTATAACATTGGTATAAAGTTTGATATGAAACTATAACATTGGTATAGAGTTTGATATGAAACTATAACATTGATATAGAGTTTGATATGAAACTATAACATTGGTATAGAGTTTGATATGAAACTATAACATTGGTATAGAGTTTGATATGAAACTATAACATTGGTATAGAGTTTGATATGAAAACTATAACATTGATATAGTTTGGTATGAAACTATAACATTGATATAGAGTTTGATATGAAACTATAACATTGGTATAGAGTTTGATATGAAACTATAACATTAATATAGAGTTTGATATGAAACTATAACATTGGTATAGAGTTTGGTATGAAACTATAACATTGGTATAGAGTTTGGTATGAAACTATAACATTGATATAGAGTTTGATATGAAACTATAACATTGATATAGAGTTTGATATGAAACTATAACATTGGTATAGAGTTTGGTATGAAACTATAACATTGGTATAGAGTTTGATATGAAACTATAACATTGATATAGAGTTTGATATGAAACTATAACATTGGTATAGAGGTTGATATGAAACTATAACACTGATATACAGTTTGATATGAAACTATAACATTGATATAGAGTTTGGATATGAAACTATAACATTGGTATAGAGTTTGATATGAAACTATAACATTGGTATAGAGTTTGGTATGAAACTATAACATTGGTATAGAGTTTGGTATGAAACTATAACATTGGTATAGAGTTTGATATGAAACTATAACATTGGTATAGAGTTTGATATGAAACTATAACATTGGTATAGAGTTTGATATGAAACTATAACATTGGTATAGAGTTTGGTATGAAACTATAACATTGGTATAGAGTTTGGTATGAAACTATAACAATGGTATAGAGTTTGGTATGAAACTATAACATTGGTATAGAGTTTGATATGAAACTATAACATTGGTATAGAGTTTGGTATGAAACTATAACATTGGTATAGAGTTTGATATGAAACTATAACATTGGTATAGAGTTTGATATGAAACTATAACATTGGTATAGAGTTTGATATGAAACTATAACATTGGTATAGAGTTTGATATGAAACTATAACATTGGTATAGAGTTTGATATGAAACTATAACATTGGTATAGAGTTTGGATATGAAACTATAACATTGGTATAGAGTTTGATATGAAACTATAACATTGTATAGAGTTTGATATGAAACTATAACATTGTTATAGAGTTTGATATGTGGTATAGATATGAAACTATAACATTGGTATAGAGTTTGGTATGAAACTATAACATTGGAGTTTGATATGAAACTATAACATTGGTATAGAGTTTGATATGAAACTATAAACATTGGTATAGAGTTTGGTATGAAACTATAACATTGTATATAGAGTTTGGTATGAAACTATAACATTGGTATAGAGTTTGATATGAAACTATAACATTGGTATAGAGTTTGATATGAAACTATAACATTGGTATAGAGTTTGGTATGAAACTATAACATTGGTATAGAGTTTGATATGAAACTATAACATTGGTATAGAGTTTGATATGAAACTATAACATTGGTATAGAGTTTGATATGAAACTATAACATTGGTATAGAGTTTGATATGAAACTATAACATTGGTATAGAGTTTGATATGAAACTATAACATTGGTATAGAGTTTGATATGAAACTATAACATTGATATAGAGTTTGATATGAAACTATAACATTGGTATAGAGTTTGATATGAAACTATAACATTGATATAGAGTTTGATATGAAACTATAACATTGATATAGAGTTTGATATGAAACTATAACATTGATATAGAGTTTGATATGAAACTATAACATTGGTATAGAGTTTGGATATGAAACTATAACATTGGTATAGAGTTTGATATGAAACTATAACATTGGTATAGAGTTTGATATGAAACTATAACATTGGTATAGAGTTTGGTATGAAACTATAACATTGGTATAGAGTTTGATATGAAACTATAACATTGGTATAGAGTTTGATATGAAACTATAACATTGGTATAGAGTTTGATATGAAACTATAACATTGGTATAGAGTTTGGTATGAAACTATAACATTGGTATAGAGTTTGATATGAAACTATAACATTGGTATAGAGTTTGATATGAAACTATAACATTGGTATAGAGTTTGATATGAAACTATAACATTGGTATAGAGTTTGGTATGAAACTATAACATTGGTATAGAGTTTGGATATGAAACTATAACATTGGTATAGAGTTTGGTATGAAACTATAACATTGGTATAGAGTTTGATATGAAACTATAACATTGGTATAGAGTTTGGTATGAAACTATAACATTGGTATAGAGTTTGATATGAAACTATAACATTGGTATAGAGTTTGATATGAAACTATAACATTGGTATAGAGTTTGATATGAAACTATAACATTGGTATAGAGTTTGATATGAAACTATAACATTGGTATAGAGTTTGATATGAAACTATAACATTGGTATAGAGTTTGATATGAAACTATAACATTGGTATAGAGTTTGATATGAAACTATAACATTGATATAGAGTTTGATATGAAACTATAACATTGGTATAGAGTTTGATATGAAACTATAACATTGGTATAGAGTTTGATATGAAACTATAACATTGGTATAGAGTTTGATATGAAACTATAACATTGGTATAGAGTTTGGTATGAAACTATAACATTGGTATAGAGTTTGGTATGAAACTATAACATTGGTATAGAGTTTGATATGAAACTATAACATTGTATATAGAGTTTGATATGAAACTATAACATTGGTATAGAGTTTGATATGAAACTATAACATTGGTATAGAGTTTGATATGAAACTATAACATTGATATAGAGTTTGATATGAAACTATAACATTGGTATAGAGTTTGGTATGAAACTATAACATTGGTATAGAGTTTGATATGAAACTATAACATTGGTATAGAGTTTGATATGAAACTATAACATTGGTATAGAGTTTGATATGAAACTATAACATTGGTATAGAGTTTGATATGAAACTATAACATTGATATAAAGTTTGATATGAAACTATAACATTGGTATAGAGTTTGATATGAAACTATAACATTGGTATAGAGTTTGATATGAAACTATAACATTGGTATAGAGTTTGATATGAAACTATAACATTGGTATAGAGTTTGGTATGAAACTATAACATTGGTATAGAGTTTGATATGAAACTATAACATTGGTATAGAGTTTGGTATGAAACTATAACATTGGTATAGAGTTTGATATGAAACTATAACATTGGTATAGAGTTTGATATGAAACTATAACATTGGTATAGAGTTTGATATGAAACTATAACATTGGTATAGAGTTTGATATGAAACTATAACATTGGTATAGAGTTTGATATGAAACTATAACACTGGTATAGAGTTTGATATGAAACTATAACATTGGTATAGAGTTTGATATGAAACTATAACATTGGTATAGAGTTTGATATGAAACTATAACATTGGTATAGAGTTTGATATGAAACTATAACATTGGTATAGAGTTTGATATGAAACTATAACATTGGTATAGAGTTTGATATGAAACTATAACATTGGTATAGAGTTTGGTATGAAACTATAACATTGATATAGAGTTTGATATGAAACTATAACATTGGTATAGAGTTTGATATGAAACTATAACATTGGTATAGAGTTTGATATGAAACTATAACATTGGTATAGAGTTTGATATGAAACTATAACATTGGTATAGAGTTTGGTATGAAACTATAACATTGGTATAGAGTTTGATATGAAACTATAACATTGATATAGAGTTTGATATGAAACTATAACATTGATAAGAGTTTGATATGAAACTATAACATTGGTATAGAGTTTGGTATGAAACTATAACATTGGTATAGAGTTTGATATGAAACTATAACATTGGTATAGAGTTTGATATGAAACTATAACATTGGTATAGAGTTTGATATGAAACTATAACATTGATATAGAGTTTGATATGAAACTATAACATTGGTATAGAGTTTGATATGAAACTATAACATTGGTATAAAGTTTGATATGAAACTATAACATTGGTATAGAGTTTGGTATGAAACTATAACATTGGTATAGAGTTTGGTATGAAACTATAACATTGGTATAGAGTTTGATATGAAACTATAACATTGGTATAGAGTTTGATATGAAACTATAACATTGGTATAGAGTTTGATATGAAACTATAACATTGGTATAGAGTTTGATATGAAACTATAACATTGGTATAGAGTTTGATATGAAACTATAACATTGGTATAGAGTTTGGTATGAAACTATAACATTGGTATAGAGTTTGATATGAAACTATAACATTGGTATAGAGTTTGATATGAAACTATAACATTGGTATAGAGTTTGATATGAAACTATAACATTGGTATAGAGTTTGGTACGAAACTATAACATTGGTATAGAGTTTGATATGAAACTATAACATTGGTATAGAGTTTGATATGAAACTATAACATTGGTATAGAGTTTGATATGAAACTATAACATTGGTATAGAGTTTGATATGAAACTATAACATTGGTATAGAGTTTGATATGAAACTATAACATTGGTATAGAGTTTGATATGAAACTATAACATTGGTATAGAGTTTGATATGAAACTATAACATTGGTATAGAGTTTGATATGAAACTATAACATTGGTATAGAGTTTGATATGAAACTATAACAATGGTATAGAGTTTGATATGAAACTATAACATTGGTATAGAGTTTGGTATGAAACTATAACATTGGTATAGAGTTTGATATGAAACTATAACATTGGTATAGAGTTTGGTATGAAACTATAACATTGGTATAGAGTTTGATATGAAACTATAACATTGGTATAGAGTTTGGTATGAAACTATAACATTGGATATAGAGTTTGATATGAAACTATAACATTGGTATAGAGTTTGGTATGAAACTATAACATTGGTATAGAGTTTGATATGAAACTATAACATTGGTATAGAGTTTGATATGAAACTATAACATTGGTATAGAGTTTGATATGAAACTATAACATTGGTATAGAGTTTGATATGAAACTATAACATTGGTATAGAGTTTGATATGAAACTATAACATTGATATAGAGTTTGATATGAAACTATAACATTGGTATAGAGTTTGATATGAAACTATAACATTGGTATAGAGTTTGATATGAAACTATAACATTGATATAGAGTTTGAAATGAAACTATAACATTGGTATAAGTTTGATATGAAACTATAACATTGGTATAGAGTTTGATATGAAACTATAACATTGGTATAGAGTTTGGTATGAAACTATAACATTGGTATAGAGTTTGATATGAAACTATAACATTGGTATAGAGTTTGATATGAAACTATAACATTGGTATAGAGTTTGATATGAAACTATAACATTGATATAGAGTTTGGTATGAAACTATAACATTGGATATAGAGTTTGATATGAAACTATAACATTGGTATAGAGTTTGATATGAAACTATAACATTGGTATAGAGTTTGATATGAAACTATAACATTGGTATAGAGTTTGGTATGAAACTATAACATTGGTATAGAGTTTGATATGAAACTATAACATTGATATAGAGTTTGATATGAAACTATAACATTGGTATAGAGTTTGGTATGAAACTATAACATTGGTATAGAGTTTGATATGAAACTATAACATTGGTATAGAGTTTGATATGAAACTATAACATTGATATAGAGTTTGATATGAAACTATAACATTGGTATAGAGTTTGATATGAAACTATAACATTGGTATAGAGTTTGATATGAAACTATAACATTGGTATAGAGTTTGATATGAAACTATAACATGGTATAGAGTTTGATATGAAACTATAACATTGGTATAGAGTTTGATATGAAACTATAACATTGGTATAGAGTTTGATATGAAACTATAACATTGGTATAGAGTTTGATATGAAACTATAACATTGGTATAGAGTTTGATATGAAACTATAACATTGGTATAGAGTTTGATATGAAACTATAACATTGGTATAGAGTTTGATATGAAACTATAACATTGGTATAGAGTTTGATATGAAACTATAACATTGGTATAGAGTTTGATATGAAACTATAACATTGGTATAGTTTGATATGAAACTATAACATTGGTATAGAGTTTGATATGAAACTATAACATTGGTATAGAGTTTGATATGAAACTATAACATTGGTATAGAGTTTGATATGAAACTATAACATTGGTATAGAGTTTGATATGAAACTATAACATTGGTATAGAGTTTGATATGAAACTATAACATTGGTATAGAGTTTGGTATGAAACTATAACATTGGTATAGAGTTTGATATGAAACTATAACATTGGTATAGAGTTTGATATGAAACTATAACATTGGTATAGAGTTTGATATGAAACTATAACATTGATATAGAGTTTGATATGAAACTATAACATTGGTATAGAGTTTGATATGAAACTATAACATTGGTATAGTTTGATATGAAACTATAACATTGGTATAGAGTTTGATATGAAACTATAACATTGGTATAGAGTTTGATATGAAACTATAACATTGGTATAGAGTTTGATATGAAACTATAACATTGGATATAGAGTTTGGTATGAAACTATAACATTGGTATAGAGTTTGATATGAAACTATAACATTGGTATAGAGTTTGATATGAAACTATAACATTGGTATAGAGTTTGATATGAAACTATAACATTGGTATAGAGTTTGATATGAAACTATAACATTGGTATAGAGTTTGATATGAAACTATAACATTGATATAGAGTTTGATATGAAACTATAACATTGGTATAGAGTTTGGTATGAAACTATAACATTGGTATAGAGTTTGGTATGAAACTATAACATTGGTATAGAGTTTGATATGAAACTATAACATTGGTATAGAGTTTGATATGAAACTATAACATTGGTATAGAGTTTGATATGAAACTATAACATTGGATATAGAGTTTGATATGAAACTATAACATTGGTATAGAGTTTGATATGAAACTATAACATTGGTATAAAGTTTGATATGAAACTATAACATTGGTATAGAGTTTGGATATGAAACTATAACATTGGTATAGAGTTTGGTATGAAACTATAACATTGGTATAGAGTTTGATATGAAACTATAACATTGGTATAGAGTTTGATATGAAACTATAACATTGGTATAGAGTTTGATATGAAACTATAACATTGGTATAGAGTTTGATATGAAACTATAACATTGGTATAGAGTTTGGTATGAAACTATAACATTGGTATAGAGTTTGATATGAAACTATAACATTGGTATAGAGTTTGGTATGAAACTATAACATTGGTATAGAGTTTGATATGAAACTATAACATTGGTATAGAGTTTGATATGAAACTATAACATTGGTATAGAGTTTGATATGAAACTATAACATTGGTATAGAGTTTGGTATGAAACTATAACATTGGTATAGAGTTTGGTATGAAACTATAACATTGGTATAGAGTTTGATATGAAACTATAACATTGGTATAGAGTTTGATATGAAACTATAACATTGGTATAGAGTTTGGTATGAAACTATAACAGAGTTTGGTATGAAACTATAACATTGGTATAGAGTTTGATATGAAACTATAACATTGGTATATAGAGTTTGATATGAAACTATAACATTGATTTATAGAGTTTGATATGAAACTATAACATTGGTATAGAGTTTGATATGAAACTATAACATTGATATAGAGTTTGGTATGAAACTATAACATTGGTATAGAGTTTGATATGAAACTATAACATTGGTATAGAGTTTGATATGAAACTATAACATTGGTATAGAGTTTGATATGAAACTATAACATTGGTATAGAGTTTGATATGAAACTATAACATTGATATAGAGTTTGATATGAAACTATAACATTGATATAGAGTTTGGAATGAAACTATAACATTGGTATAAAGTTTGATATGAAACTATAACATTGGTATGGAGTTTGGTATGAAACTATAACATTGGTATAGAGTTTGGTATGAAACTATAACATTGGTATAGAGTTTGATATGAAACTATAACATTGGTATAGAGTTTGATATGAAACTATAACATTGGTATAGAGTTTGGTATGAAACTATAACATTGGTATAGAGTTTGGTATGAAACTATAACATTGGTATAGAGTTTGATATGAAACTATAACATTGGTATAGAGTTTGATATGAAACTATAACATTGGTATAGAGTTTGGTATGAAACTATAACATTGGTATAGAGTTTGATATGAAACTATAACATTGGTATAGAGTTTGATATGAAACTATAACATTGGTATAGAGTTTGATATGAAACTATAACATTGGTATAGAGTTTGATATGAAACTATAACATTGGTATAGAGTTTGATATGAAACTATAACATTGGTATAGAGTTTGATATGAAACTATAACATTGGTATAGAGTTTGATATGAAACTATAACATTGGTATAGAGTTTGATATGAAACTATAACATTGGTATAGAGTTTGGTATGAAACTATAACATTGGTATAGAGTTTGGTATGAAACTATAACAATGGTATAGAGTTTGGTATGAAACTATAACATTCGTATAGAATTTGATATGAAACTATAACATTGGTATAGAGTTTGGTATGAAACTATAACATTGGTATAGAGTTTGATATGAAACTATAACATTGGTATAGTTTGGTATGAAACTATAACATTGGTATAGAGTTTGATATGAAACTATAACATTGGTATAGAGTTTGATATGAAACTATAACATTGGTATAGAGTTTGATATGAAACTATAACATTGGTATAGAGTTTGATATGAAACTATAACATTGGTATAGAGTTTGGTATGAAACTATAACATTGGTATAGAGTTTGGTATGAAACTATAACATTGGTATAGAGTTTGGTATGAAACTATAACATTGGTATAGAGTTTGGTATGAAACTATAACATTGATATACAGTTTGATATGAAACTATAACATTGGTATAGAGTTTGATATGAAACTATAACATTGGTATAGTTTGATATGAAACTATAACATTGGTATAGAGTTTGATATGAAACTATAACATTGGTATAGAGTTTGATATGAAACTATAACATTGGTATAGAGTTTGATATGAAACTATAAAATTGATATAGAGTTTGATATGAAACTATAACATTGGTATAGAGTTTGATATGAAACTATAACATTGATATAGAGTTTGATATGAAACTATAACATTGATATAGAGTTTGGAATGAAACTATAACATTGGTATAAAGTTTGATATGAAACTATAACATTGGTATAGAGTTTGATATGAAACTAACACTGATATAGAGTTTGGTATGAAACTATAACATTGGTATAGAGTTTGATATGAAACTATAACATTGGTATAGAGTTTGATATGAAACTATAACATTGGTATAGAGTTTGATATGAAACTATAACATTGGATATAGTTTGGTATGAAACTATAACATTGATATAGAGTTTGATATGAAACTATAACATTGGTATAGAGTTTGATATGAAACTATAACATTAATATAGAGTTTGATATGAAACTATAACATTGGTATAGAGTTTGTATGAAACTATAACATTGGTATAGAGTTTGATATGAAACTATAACATTGATATAGAGTTTGATATGAAACTATAACATTGATATAGAGTTTGGTATGAAACTATAACATTGGTATAGAGTTTGGTATGAAACTATAACATTGGTATAGAGTTTGATATGAAACTATAACATTGATATAGAGTTTGATATGAAACTATAACATTGGTATACAGTTTGATATGAAACTATAACATTGATATAGAGTTTGATATGAAACTATAACATTGATATAGAGTTTGGATATGAAACTATAACATTGGTATAAAGTTTGATATGAAACTATAACATTGGTATAGAGTTTGGTATGAAACTATAACATTGGTATAGAGTTTGGTATGAAACTATAACATTGGTATAGAGTTTGATATGAAACTATAACATTGGTATAGAGTTTGATATGAAACTATAACATTGGTATAGAGTTTGGTATGAAACTATAACATTGGTATAGAGTTTGGTATGAAACTATAACAATGGTATAGAGTTTGGTATGAAACTATAACATTGGTATAGAGTTTGATATGAAACTATAACATTGGTATAGAGTTTGATATGAAACTATAACATTGGTATAGAGTTTGATATGAAACTATAACATTGGTATAGAGTTTGATATGAAACTATAACATTGGTATAGAGTTTGATATGAAACTATAACATTGGTATAGAGTTTGATATGAAACTATAACATTGGTATAGAGTTTGATATGAAACTATAACATTGGTATAGAGTTTGATATGAAACTATAACATTGGTACAGTTTGATATGTATAACATTGGTATAGAGTTTGATATGAAACTATAACATTGGTATAGAGTTTGGTATGAAACTATAACATTGGTATAGAGTTTGGTATGAAACTATAACATTGGTATAGTTTGGTATGAAACTATAACATTGGTATAGTTTGATATGAAACTATAACATTGGTATAGAGTTTGATATGAAACTATAACATTGGTATAGAGTTTGATATGAAACTATAACATTGGTATAGAGTTTGATATGAAACTATAACATTGGTATAGAGTTTGATATGAAACTATAACATTGGTATAGAGTTTGATATGAAACTATAACATTGATATAGAGTTTGATATGAAACTATAACATTGGTATAGAGTTTGGTATGAAACTATAACATTGGTATAGAGTTTGATATGAAACTATAACATTGGTATAGAGTTTGGTATGAAACTATAACATTGGTATAGAGTTTGATATGAAACTATAACATTGGTATAGAGTTTGATATGAAACTATAACATTGGTATAGAGTTTGATATGAAACTATAACATTGGTATAGAGTTTGGTATGAAACTATAACATTGGTATAGAGTTTGGTATGAAACTATAACATTGATATACAGTTTGATATGAAACTATAACATTGGTATAGAGTTTGATATGAAACTATAACATTGGTATAGAGTTTGATATGAAACTATAACATTGGTATAGAGTTTGATATGAAACTATAACATTGGTATAGAGTTTGTATGAAACTATAACATTGATATAGAGTTTGGTATGAAACTATAACATTGGTATAGAGTTTGATATGAAACTATAACATTGATATAGAGTTTGATATGAAACTATAACATTGGTATAGAGTTTGATATGAAACTATAACATTGATATAGAGTTTGATATGAAACTATAACATTGATATAGAGTTTGGATATGAAACTATAACATTGGTATAGAGTTTGATATGAAACTATAACATTGGTATAGAGTTTGATATGAAACTATAACATTGGTATAGAGTTTGGTATGAAACTATAACATTGGTATAGAGTTTGATATGAAACTATAACATTGGTATAGAGTTTGATATGAAACTATAACATTGGTATAGAGTTTGGTATGAAACTATAACATTGGTATAGAGTTTGGTATGAAACTATAACATTGGTATAGTTTGATATGAAACTATAACATTGGTATAGAGTTTGATATGAAACTATAACATTGGTATAGAGTTTGATATGAAACTATAACATTGGTATAGAGTTTGATATGAAACTATAACATTGGTATAGAGTTTGATATGAAACTATAACATTGATATAGAGTTTGGTATGAAACTATAACATTGTTATAGAGTTTGATATGAAACTATAACATTGGTATAGAGTTTGATATGAAACTATAACATTGGTATAGAGTTTGATATGAAACTATAACATTGGTATAGAGTTTGATATGAAACTATAACATTGGATATAGAGTTTGATATGAAACTATAACATTGGTATAGAGTTTGATATGAAACTATAACATTGGTATAGAGTTTGGAATGAAACTATAACATTGGTATAGAGTTTGATATGAAACTATAACATTGGTATGGAGTTTGATATGAAACTATAACACTGATATAGAGTTTGGTATGAAACTATAACATTGGTATAGAGTTTGATATGAAACTATAACATTGGTATAGAGTTTGATATGAAACTATAACATTAATAAAGAGTTTGATATGAAACTATAACATTGGTATAGAGTTTGGTATGAAACTATAACATTGGTATAGAGTTTGATATGAAACTATAACATTGATATAGAGTTTGATATGAAACTATAACATTGATATAGAGTTTGGTATGAAACTATAACATTGGTATAGAGTTTGGTATGAAACTATAACATTGGTATAGAGTTTGATATGAAACTATAACATTGATATAGAGTTTGATATGAAACTATAACATTGGTATAGAGTTTGATATGAAACTATAACATTGATATAGAGTTTGATATGAAACTATAACATTGATATAGAGTTTGGAATGAAACTATAACATTGGTATAGAGTTTGATATGAAACTATAACATTGGTATAGAGTTTGGTATGAAACTATAACATTGGTATAGAGTTTGGTATGAAACTATAACATTGGTATAGAGTTTGATATGAAACTATAACATTGGTATAGAGTTTGATATGAAACTATAACATTGGTATAGAGTTTGGTATGAAACTATAACATTGGTATAGAGTTTGGTATGAAACTATAACATTGGTATAGAGTTTGGTATGAAACTATAACATTGGTATAGAGTTTGATATGAAACTATAACATTGGTATAGAGTTTGGTATGAAACTATAACATTGGTATAGAGTTTGATATGAAACTATAACATTGGTATAGAGTTTGATATGAAACTATAACATTGGTATAGAGTTTGATATGAAACTATAACATTGGTATAGAGTTTGATATGAAACTATAACATTGGTATAGAGTTTGGTATGAAAGTATAACATTGGTATAGTTTGATATGAAACTATAACATTGGTATAGAGTTTGATATGAAACTATAACATTGGTATAGAGTTTGATATGAAACTATAACATTGGTATAGAGTTTGATATGAAACTATAACATTGGTATAGAGTTTGATATGAAACTATAACATTGATATGGAGTTTGGTATGAAACTATAACATTGGTATAGAGTTTGGTATGAAACTATAACATTGGTATAGAGTTTGATATGAAACTATAAAATTGATATAGAGTTTGATATCAAACTATAACATTGGTATACAGGTTGATATGAAACTATAACACTGATATACAGTTTAATATGAAACTATAACATTGATATAGAGTTTGGAATGAAACTGTAACATTGGTATAAAGTTTGATATGAAACTATAACATTGGTATAGAGTTTGGTATGAAACTATAACATTGGTATAGAGTTTGGTATGAAACTATAACATTGGTATAGAGTTTGATATGAAACTATAACATTGGTATAGAGTTTGATATGAAACTATAACATTGGTATAGAGTTTGGTATGAAACTATAACAATGGTATAGAGTTTGGTATGAAACTATAACAATGGTATAGCATTTGGTATGAAACTATAACATTCGTATAGAATTTGATATGAAACTATAACATTGGTATAGAGTTTGGTACGAAACTATAACATTGGTATAGAGTTTGATATGAAACTATAACATTGGTATAGAGTTTGATATGAAACTATAACATTGGTATAGAGTTTGATATGAAACTATAACATTGGTATAGAGTTTGATATGAAACTATAACATTGGTATAGAGTTTGATATGAAACTATAACATTGGTATAGAGTTTGATATGAAACTATAACATTGGTATAGAGTTTGATATGAAACTATAACATTGGTATAGAGTTTGATATGAAACTATAACATTGGTATAGAGTTTGGTATGAAACTATAACATTGGTATAGAGTTTGGTATGAAACTATAACATTGGTATAGAGTTTGGTATGAAACTATAACATTCGTATAGAGTTTGATATGAAACTATAACATTGGTATAGAGTTTGGTATGAAACTATAACATTGGTATAGAGTTTGGTATGAAACTATAACATTGGTATAGTTTGATATGAAACTATAACATTGTTATAGAGTTTGATATGAAACTATAACATTGTTATAGAGTTTGATATGAAACTATAACATTGGTATAGAGTTTGATATGAAACTATAACATTGGTATAGAGTTTGATATGAAACTATAACATTGGTATAGAGTTTGGTATGAAACTATAACATTGGTATAGAGTTTGGTATGAAACTATAACATTGGTATAGAGTTTGGTATGAAACTATAACATTGGTATAGAGTTTGGTATGAAACTATAACATTGATATACAGTTTGATATGAAACTATAACATTGGTATAGAGTTTGATATGAAACTATAACATTGGTATAGTTTGATATGAAACTATAACATTGTTATAGAGTTTGATATGAAACTATAACATTGGTATAGAGTTTGATATGAAACTATAACATTGGTATAGAGTTTGATATGAAACTATAAAATTGATATAGAGTTTGATATCAAACTATAACATTGGTATACTGGTTGATATGAAACTATAACACTGATATACAGTTTCATATGAAACTATAACATTGATATAGAGTTTGGAATGAAACTATAACATTGGTATAAAGTTTGATATGAAACTATAACATTGGTATAGAGTTTGATATGAAACTATAACATTGATATAGAGTTTGGTATGAAACTATAACATTGGTATAGAGTTTGATATGAAACTATAACATTGGTATAGAGTTTGATATGAAACTATAACATTGGTATAGAGTTTGATATGAAACTATAACATTGATATAGTTTGGTATGAAACTATAACATTGATATAGAGTTTGATATGAAACTATAACATTCGTATAGAGTTTGATATGAAACTATAACATTAATAAAGAGTTTGATATGAAACTATAACATTGGTATAGAGTTTGTATGAAACTATAACATTGGTATAGAGTTTAATATGAAACTATAACATTGATATAGAGTTTGATATGAAACTATAACATTGATATGGAGTTTGGTATGAAACTATAACATTGGTATAGAGTTTGGTATGAAACTATAACATTGGTATAGAGTTTGATATGAAACTATAAAATTGATATAGAGTTTGATATCAAACTATAACATTGGTATACAGGTTGATATGAAACTATAACACTGATATACAGTTTAATATGAAACTATAACATTGATATAGAGTTTGGAATGAAACTATAACATTGGTATAAAGTTTGATATGAAACTATAACATTGGTATGGAGTTTGGTATGAAACTATAACATTGGTATAGAGTTTGGTATGAAACTATAACATTGGTATAGAGTTTGATATGAAACTATAACATTGGTATAGAGTTTGACATGAAACTATGACATTGGTACAGAGTTTGGTATGAAACTATAACAATGGTATAGAGTTTGGTATGAAACTATAACAATGGTATAGCATTTGGTATGAAACTATAACATTCGTATAGAATTTGATATGAAACTATAACATTGGTATAGAGTTTGGTATGAAACTATAACATTGGTATAGAGTTTGATATGAAACTATAACATTGGTATAGAGTTTGATATGAAACTATAACATTGGTATAGAGTTTGATATGAAACTATAACATTGGTATAGAGTTTGATATGAAACTATAACATTGGTATAGAGTTTGATATGAAACTATAACATTGGTATAGAGTTTGGTATGAAACTATAACATTGGTATAGAGTTTGATATGAAACTATAACATTGGTATAGAGTTTGATATGAAACTATAACATTGGTATAGAGTTTGGTATGAAACTATAACATTGGTATAGTTTGGTATAAAACTATAACATTGGTATAGTTTGATATGAAACTATAACATTGTTATAGAGTTTGATATGAAACTATAACATTGTTATAGAGTTTGATATGAAACTATAACATTGTTATAGAGTTTGATATGAAACTATAACATTGTTATAGAGTTTGATATGAAACTATAACATTGGTATAGAGTTTGATATGAAACTATAACATTGATATAGAGTTTGGTATGAAACTATAACATTGGTATAGAGTTTGGTATGAAACTATAACATTGGTATAGAGTTTGGTATGAAACTATAACATTGGTATAGAGTTTGGTATGAAACTATAACATTGGTATAGAGTTTGGTATGAAACTATAACATTGATATAGAGTTTGGTACGAAACTATAACATTGGTATAGAGTTTGGTACGAAACTATAACATTGATACAGAGTTTGGTACGAAACTATAACATTGGTATAGAGTTTGGTATGAAACTATAACATTGGATATAGAGTTTGATATGAAACTATAACATTGGTATAGAGTTTGATATGAAACTATAACATTGGTATAGAGTTTGATATGAAACTATAACATTGGTATAGAGTTTGATATGAAACTATAACATTGGTATAGAGTTTGATATGAAACTATAACATTGATATAGAGTTTGATATGAAACTATAACATTGGTATAGAGTTTGATATGAAACTATAACATTGATATAGAGTTTGATATGAAACTATAACATTGATATAGAGTTTGGAATGAAACTATAACATTGGTATAAAGTTTGATATGAAACTATAACATTGGTATAGAGTTTGATATGAAACTATAACATTGATATAGAGTTTGGTATGAAACTATAACATTGGTATAGAGTTTGATATGAAACTATAACATTGGTATAGAGTTTGATATGAAACTATAACATTGGTATAGAGTTTGATATGAAACTATAACATTGATATAGAGTTTGGTATGAAACTATAACATTGATATAGAGTTTGATATGAAACTATAACATTGGTATAGAGTTTGATATGAAACTATAACATTGATATAGAGTTTGATATGAAACTATAACATTGGTATAGAGTTTGGTATGAAACTATAACATTGGTATAGAGTTTGATATGAAACTATAACATTGGTATAGAGTTTGATATGAAACTATAACATTGATATAGAGTTTGGTATGAAACTATAACATTGGTATAGAGTTTGGTATGAAACTATAACATTGGTATAGAGTTTGATATGAAACTATAACATTGGTATAGAGTTTGGTATGAAACTATAACATTGGTATAGAGTTTGATATGAAACTATAACATTGATATAGAGTTTGGTATGAAACTATAACATTGGTATAGAGTTTGATATGAAACTACAAAATTGATATAGAGTTTGATATCAAACTATAACATTGGTATAGAGTTTGATATGAAACTATAACATTGGATATAGAGTTTGATATGAAACTATAACATTGATATAGAGTTTGGAATGAAACTATAACATTGGTATAAAGTTTGATATGAAACTATAACATTGGTATAGAGTTTGATATAAAACTATAACATTGATATAGAGTTTGGTATGAAACTATAACATTGGTATAGAGTTTGATATGAAACTATAACATTGGTATAGAGTTTGATATGAAACTATAACATTGGTATAGAGTTTGGTATGAAACTATAACATTGGTATAGTTTGGTATAAAACTATAACATTGGTATAGTTTGATATGAAACTATAACATTGTTATAGAGTTTGATATGAAACTATAACATTGGTATAGAGTTTGATATGAAACTATAACATTGTTATAGAGTTTGATCTGAAACTATAACATTGGTATAGAGTTTGATATGAAACTATAACATTGATATAGAGTTTGGTATGAAACTATAACATTGTTATAGAGTTTGATATGAAACTATAACATTGTTATAGAGTTTGATATGAAACTATAACATTGGTATAGAGTTTGATATGAAACTATAACATTGGTATAGAGTTTGGTATGAAACTATAACATTGGTATAGAGTTTGATATGAAACTATAACATTGGTATAGAGTTTGATATGAAACTATAACATTGTTATAGAGTTTGGAATGAAACTATAACATTGGTATAGAGTTTGATATGAAACTATAACATTGGTATAGAGTTTGATATGAAACTATAACACTGATATAGAGTTTGGTATGAAACTATAACATTGGTATAGAGTTTGATATGAAACTATAACATTGGTATAGAGTTTGATATGAAACTATAACATTAATATAGAGTTTGATATGAAACTATAACATTGGTATAGAGTTTGGTATGAAACTATAACATTGGTATAGAGTTTGATATGAAACTATAACATTGATATAGAGTTTGATATGAAACTATAACATTGATATAGAGTTTGGTATGAAACTATAACATTGGTATAGAGTTTGGTATGAAACTATAACATTGGTATAGAGTTTGATATGAAACTATAAAATTGATATAGAGTTTGATATCAAACTATAACATTGGTATACAGGTTGATATGAAACTATAACACTGATATACAGTTTCATATGAAACTATAACATTGATATAGAGTTTGGAATGAAACTATAACATTGGTATAAAGTTTGATATGAAACTATAACATTGGTATAGAGTTTGGTATGAAACTATAACATTGGTATAGAGTTTGGTATGAAACTATAACATTGGTATAGAGTTTGATATGAAACTATAACATTGGTATAGAGTTTGATATGAAACTATAACATTGGTATAGAGTTTGGTATGAAACTATAACAATGGTATAGAGTTTGGTATGAAACTATAACAATGGTATAGCATTTGGTATGAAACTATAACATTGGTATAGATTTGATATGATATGAAACTATAACATTGGTATAGAGTTTGATATGAAACTATAACATTGGTATAGAGTTTGATATGAAACTATAACATTGGTATAGAGTTTGATATGAAACTATAACATTGGTATAGAGTTTGATATGAAACTATAACATTGGTATAGAGTTTGATATGAAACTATAACATTGGTATAGAGTTTGATATGAAACTATAACATTGGTATAGAGTTTGATATGAAACTATAACATTGGTATAGAGTTTGATATGAAACTATAACATTGGTATAGAGTTTGGTATGAAACTATAACATTGGTATAGAGTTTGGTATGAAACTATAACATTGGTATAGAGTTTGGTATGAAACTATAACATTGGTATAGAGTTTGATATGAAACTATAACATTGGTATAGAGTTTGGTATGAAACTATAACATTGGTATAGAGTTTGGTATGAAACTATAACATTGGTATAGTTTGATATGAAACTATAACATTGTTATAGAGTTTGATATGAAACTATAACATTGTTATAGAGTTTGATATGAAACTATAACATTGGTATAGAGTTTGATATGAAACTATAACATTGGTATAGAGTTTGATATGAAACTATAACATTGGTATAGAGTTTGGTATGAAACTATAACATTGGTATAGAGTTTGGTATGAAACTATAACATTGGTATAGAGTTTGGTATGAAACTATAACATTGGTATAGAGTTTGGTATGAAACTATAACATTGGTATAGAGTTTGGTACGAAACTATAACATTGATATAGAGTTTGGTATGAAACTATAACATTGGTATAGAGTTTGGTATGAAACTATAACATTGATATAGAGTTTGATATGAAACTATAACATTGGTATAGAGTTTGATATGAAACTATAACATTGGTATAGAGTTTGATATGAAACTATAAAATTGATATAGAGTTTGATATGAAACTATAACATTGGTATAGAGTTTGATATGAAACTATAACATTGATATAGAGTTTGGTATGAAACTATAACATTGGTATAGAGTTTGATATGAAACTATAACATTGGTATAGAGTTTGATATGAAACTATAACATTGGTATAGAGTTTGATATGAAACTATAACATTGATATAGAGTTTGATATGAAACTATAACATTGGTATAGAGTTTGATATGAAACTATAACATTGGTATAGAGTTTGATATGAAACTATAACATTGGTACAGAGTTTGGTATGAAACTATAACATTGATATAGAGTTTGATATGAAACTATAACATTGGTATAGAGTTTGATATGAAACTATAACATTGGTATAGAGTTTGATATGAAACTATAACATTAATAAAGAGTTTGGTATGAAACTATAACATTGGTATAGAGTTTGATATGAAACTATAACATTGATATAGAGTTTGGATATGAAACTATAACATTGGTATAGAGTTTGATATGAAACTATAACATTGATATAGAGTTTGGTATGAAACTATAACATTGGTATAGAGTTTGATATGAAACTATAACATTGATATAGAGTTTGATATGAAACTATAACATTGGTATAGAGTTTGATATGAAACTATAACATTGATATAGAGTTTGGTATGAAACTATAACAATGGTATAGATTTGGTATGAAACTATAACATTGGTATAGAGTTTGATATGAAACTATAACATTGGTATAGAGTTTGATATGAAACTATAACATTGGTATAGAGTTTGATATGAAACTATAACATTGGTATAGAGTTTGATATGAAACTATAACATTGGTATAGAGTTTGATATGAAACTATAACATTGGTATAGAGTTTGATATGAAACTATAACATTGGTATAGAGTTTGATATGAAACTATAACATTGGTATAGAGTTTGATATGAAACTATAACACTGGTATAGAGTTTGGTATGAAACTATAACATTGGTATAGAGTTTGATATGAAACTATAACATTGGTATAGAGTTTGGTATGAAACTATAACATTGGTATAGAGTTTGGTATGAAACTATAACATTGGTATAGTTTGGTATGAAACTATAACATTGGTATAGAGTTTGATAAGAAACTATAACATTGGTATAAAGTTTGATATGAAACTATAACATTGGTATAGAGTTTGATATGAAACTATAACATTGTTATAGAGTTTGATATGAAACTATAACATTGTTATAGAGTTTGATATGAAACTATAACATTGATATAGAGTTTGGTATGAAACTATAACATTGGTATAGAGTTTGGTATGAAACTATAACATTGGTATAGAGTTTGGTATGAAAGTATAACATTGGTATAGAGTTTGGTATGAAACTATAACATTGGTATAGAGTTTGGTATGAAACTATAACATTGGTATAGAGTTTGGTATGAAACTATAACATTGGTATAGAGTTTGGTACGAAACTATAACATTGATATAGAGTTTGGTACGAAACTATAACATTGGTATAGAGTTTGGTATGAAACTATAACATTGATATACAGTTTGATATGAAACTATAACATTGGTATAGAGTTTGATATGAAACTATAACATTGGTATAGTTTGATATGAAACTATAACATTGTTATAGAGTTTGATATGAAACTATAACAGTGGTATAGAGTTTGATATGAAACTACAAAATTGATATAGAGTTTGATATGAAACTATAACATTGGTATACTGGTTGATATGAAACTATAACACTGATATACAGTTTCATATGAAACTATAACATTGATATAGAGTTTGGAATGAAACTATAACATTGGTATAAAGTTTGATATGAAACTATAACATTGGTATAGAGTTTGATATGAAACTATAACACTGATATAGAGTTTGGTATGAAACTATAACATTGGTATAGAGTTTGATATGAAACTATAACATTGGTATAGAGTTTGATATGAAACTATAACATTGGTATAGAGTTTGATATGAAACTATAACATTGATATAGAGTTTGGTATGAAACTATAACATTGATATAGAGTTTGATATGAAACTATAACATTCGTATAGAGTTTGATATGAAACTATAACATTAATAAAGAGTTTGATATGAAACTATAACATTGGTATAGAGTTTGGTATGAAACTATAACATTGGTATAGAGTTTAATATGAAACTATAACATTGATATAGAGTTTGATATGAAACTATAACATTGATATGGAGTTTGGTATGAAACTATAACATTGGTATAGAGTTTGGTATGAAACTATAACATTGGTATAGAGTTTGATATGAAACTATAACATTGATATAGAGTTTGGTATGAAACTATAACAATGGTATATAGTTTGGTATGAAACTATAACATTGATATAGAATTTGGTATGAAACTATAACATTGGTATAGAGTTTGATATGAAACTACAAAATTGATATAGAGTTTGATATCAAACTATAACATTGGTATACAGGTTGATATGAAACTATAACACTGATATACAGTTTCATATGAAACTATAACATTGATATAGAGTTTGGAATGAAACTATAACATTGGTATAAAGTTTGATATGAAACTATAACATTGGTATAGAGTTTGATATAAAACTATAACATTGATATAGAGTTTGGTATGAAACTATAACATTGGTATAGAGTTTGATATGAAACTATAACATTGGTATAGAGTTTGATATGAAACTATAACATTGGTATAGAGTTTGATATGAAACTATAACATTGATATAGAGTTTGGTATGAAACTATAACATTGATATAGAGTTTGATATGAAACTATAAAATTGGTATAGAGTTTGATATGAAACTATAACATTGGTATAGAGTTTGATATGAAACTATAACATTGGTATAGAGTTTGGTATGAAACTATAACATTGGTATACAGGTTGATATGAAACTATAACATTGATATAGAGTTTGGAATGAAACTATAACATTGGTATAAAGTTTGGAATGAAACTATAACATTGATATAGAATTTGGTATGAAACTATAACATTGGTATAGAGTTTGATATGAAACTACAAAATTGATATAGAGTTTGATATCAAACTATAATATTGGTATAAAGTTTGATATGAAACTATAACATTGATATAGAGTTTGGTATGAAACTATAACATTGATATAGAGTTTGGAATGAAACTATAACATTGGTATAAAGTTTGATATGAAACTATAACATTGGTATAGAGTTTCATATGAAACTATAACACTGATATAGAGTTTGGTATGAAACTATAACATTGGTATGAAACTATAACATTGGTATAGAGTTTGATATGAAACTATAACATTGGTATAGAGTTTGATATGAAACTATAACATTGGTATAGAGTTTGATATGAAACTATAACATTGGTATAGAGTTTGATATGAAACTATAACATTGGTATAGAGTTTGATATGAAACTATAACATTGGTATAGAGTTTGATATGAAACTATAACATTGGTATAGAGTTTGATATGAAACTATAACATTGGTATAGAGATTGATATGAAACTATAACATTGGTATAGAGTTTGATATGAAACTATAACATTGAAACTATATGAAACATAGTTTGATATGAAACTATAACATTGATATACAGTTTGATATGAAACTATAACACTGATATAGAGTTTGGTATGAAACTATAACATTGGTATAGAGTTTGATATGAAACTATAAAATTATTCTTTGATATATAATCACGTTTTTTATCGTCTTCTTTACCCTTAATTATTCATATTTTAACTGTACCATGTAGGCCTAGTTGTGAGATCAAATCAGAATGATAATATACTTTTAAGCCTAAAGTACAAATCGAAATTTATTATAATATTCTAGGCGGAAGACCATTTTAAATTACACTAAAGCAACGTACGTTTTGTAGAACAGAAACTCTTAACTCCAGCGGTTTCAGAGAATGGACCTTTCTTGTTCACGAACAAACTGGGCTTTTTCTCCACAGATTTCATTAGCCATTATCATTTACCGCCACTAGATGGCACTAAAATCAAGTGTATAAAATCAACTTTAAGATAAGGCTCAGAAATACAACGATGACGGTTATTTGATGACGTGACCCCACTTTTAGAACATAAAGTTTGAAGATAGGCTTAACGAGTGATTAATGAAACGTTGTATGTTGATAAAAAAACGTCTGTATTATTTACATTGACAAATGGATACTAAAGTAGCCGTGAGACTATAAATAGTATGATCGGACATCTTGTTCTCAACGTTTGGACCACACGCCTTCTTTAGGAAATTAATATAGACGAAACGTTGGGAACAAAAGTCCAGTCATAACATTCACAGTATCCGTGTTACTTTATCCACAATAAAGGACATCTTATTTAAAACGGTCTATTATTACAACCAACACTTGTGAGTATGACCAACATTTCAAAAAACATAGGTAATGGTGTTTATAACCAAAAATAAATATTTTGTTTGTTTTGAATTTCACTCAAAACTACACGAGGCCTATCTACGCTCGCTGTCCCTAATTTAACAGTGTAAGACAAGAAGGAAGGCAGCGAGTCATCACCACCCACCGCCAACTCTTGGGCTACCCTATAACCAATGAATAGTGGGATTGATAGTAATGTTATTACGCCCTCAGGGCTGAAAGGGCGAGCATATTTGGTGTGAAGGGGATTCGAAGCCGCTACCCTCGGATTACCAGTCGAGTGCGTTAACCACGTGGCTATGCTGGGCCGAATAAATATTAAAATATGAATGTCATTTATCTTGTGATGGACGTTATCTGGTTCAAGATAAAGGTCAGCTAGGTGTGAGTTGAATCTTGTAATGGCAATTGATGATGAATACAGCATTCGTAGTTTCATTCATGCATTATTAACAATGTCTGTCATTCCGGACAACAATAACTCTGGTCTAGTAGCGTGTATTTCAGGAAATGACGTCATTTCGTATACTTACCCTCTTCCTTTGTCTGCACAGCTAGTTTCCGACTAGGGTTACCACGTCCTAATGAGTTTTCAGCGACGACTTCGAAAATGTAGTTTGTCAGAGGAGACAAGCCATGAACGGTGGTTGTGGTTTTGATGCTGGGAATCGACTTGGTTTTGGTTTCAGTTTCACCATCTGCTCAATAATAAACACAATCCGGTGTATGATTGATTAATTACTATTTCAATGTGTGTACATATATATATATATGTATTCATAATGCAACAGGAAGGACGTGTTTGACACAGTAGGAGACATAAAACGTAACACAACAGTTAGCTCACCTGTTTGTTTTCTGTACATCAACAAGTAACCTGTTATGGGCAAGTTTCCGCTATAGGGCTGATCCCAAGAAACCCTAACAGAACGACTGTCAACATCTTCAGTTCTTAGGTTATGAATAGGGTGTGGTTTCTCTGTAAAACCAAGACAGAGCCATTAATAACAGTAACAGTAAACCAGACTGACTTCAAACGGACAATCAAATTACCGTACGTTTACATATTTCCTAAGGGGAACAGATGAAAGTTTGTATTAAGAAGGATTTCGTTACTACATTATAAAGATCGTTTGTCTGAAGAAGGATTGAGTAACCACATTATAAAAATGGTTGTCTAAAGAAGGAATTAGTTACTACATTATAAAGGTGGTTTGTTTGAAGAAGGATTTAGTTACTACATTATAAAAATTGTTTGTCTAAAGAAGGAATTAGTTACTACATTATAATGATGGTTTGTCTGAAGAAGGATTTAGTTACTACATTATAAAAATTGTTTGTCTAAAAAACTTAGTTACTACATTATCAAAATTGTTTGTCTGAAGAAGGACTTAGTCACTACTTTATAAAGGTGGTTTGTCTAAAGGACTTAGTTACTACATTATAAAGATGGTTTCTCTGAAGAAGATTGAGTGACTACATTATTAAGATGTGTTGTCTGACGAAGGATTTAGTTACTACATTATAAAGATGGTTTGTCTCAAGAAGGATTGAGTGACTACATTATAGAGATTGCTTGTGAAAGGATTTAGTTACTACATTATAAAGATGGTTTGTGAAAGGATTTAGTTACTACATTATAAAGACGGTTTGTGAAAGGATTTAGTTACAACATTATAAAGACGGTTTGCCTAAAGGTCTTAGTTACTACTTTATAACGATGGTTTGTCTAAAGGAGTTAGTCACTACATTATAAAGATGGTTTGTCTCAAGAATAATTGAGTGACTACTTTAAAAAGATAGTTTGTCTGAATAAGGATTTAGTTACTACATTATAAAAATTGTTTGTCTAAAGACAAAGGAAGTAGTTACTACATTATAATGATGGTTTGTCTGAAGAAGGATTTAGTTACTACATTATAAAGATGGTTTGTCTAAAAAACTTAGTTACTACATTATAAAAATTGTTTGTTTATAAGACTTAGTTACTACATTATCAAAATTGTTTGTCTGAAGAAGGACTTAGTCACTACTTTATAAAGGTGGTTTGTCTAAAGGACTTAGTTACTACATTATAAAGATGGTTTCTCTGAAGAAGATTGAGTGACTACATTATTAAGATGGGTTGTCTGACGAAGGATTTAGTTACTACATTATAAAGATGGTTTGTGAAAGGATTTAGTTACAACATTATAAAGATGGTTTGCCTAAAGGTCTTAGTTACTACATTATAAGGATGGTTTGTCTGAATAAGGATTTTGTTACTACATTATAAAAATTGTTTGTTTAAGACTTAGTTACTACATTATAAAGTTGGTTTGTCTGAAGAAGAATTGAGTGACTACATTAAGATGGGTTGTCTGAAAAAGGATTTAGTTACTACTTTATAAAGATGGTTTGTCTCAATAAGGATTGAGTGACTACATTATAAGGATGGTTTGTGAAAGGATTTAGATACTACATTATAAAGATGGTTTGTGAAAGGATTTAGTTACAACATTATAAAGGAGGTTTGTCTGAAGAAGGATTTAGTTACTACATTACAAAGTTGGTTTGTCTAAAGGATTTAGTTACTACATAATAAAAAAGGTTTGTTCAAAAGACGTAGATACTACATTATAAAGATGGTTTGTGTGAAGAAGGATTGAGTGACCACATTATAAAGATGGTTTGTCTGAAGAAGGACTTAGTTACTACATTATAAAGATGGCTTGTATAACAACCTTAGTTACTACATTATAAAGATGGTTTGTGAAAGGAGTTAGTTACTGCAATATAAAGATGGTATGTCTAAAAAGTTAGTTACTACATTATAAACATTGTTTGTCTGAATAAGTATTTATTTACTAAATTATAAAGATGGTTTGTCTGAAGAAGGATGTAGTTACTACATTATAAAGATGGTTTGTCTAAAAAGCTAGTTACTACATTATAAAGACGGTTTGTCTGAAGAAAGATTTAGTTACTACATTATAAAGATGGCTTGTTTGAAGAAGGACTTAGTTACTACATTATAAAGATGGCTTGTCTGAAGAAGGATTTAGTTACTACATTATAAAGATGGCTTGTCTGAAGAAGGACTTAGTTACTGCATTATAAAGATGGCTTGTCTGAAGAATTTAGTTACTACATTATAAAGATGGCTTGTCCAAAGAAGGTCTTAGTTACTACATTATAAAGATGGTTTGTCTGAAGAAGGATTTAGTTACTACATTATAAAGATGGTTTGTCTGAAGAAGGACTTAGTTACTGCATTATAACGATGGCTTGTCTGAAGAAGGATTTAGTTACTACATTATAAAGATGGCTTGTCTGAAGAAGGACTTATTTACTACATTATAAAGATGGCTTGTCTGAAGAAGGATTTAGTTACTACATTATAAAGATGGCTTGTCTGAAGAAGGACTTATTTACTACATTATAAAGATGGCTTGTCTGAAGAAGGACTTATTTACTACATTATAAAGATGGCTTGTCTGAAGAAGGACTTAGTTACTACATTATAAAGATGGCTTGTCTGAAGAAGGATTTAGTTACTACATTATAAAGATGGTTTGTGAAAGGATTCAGTCACTACATTATAAAGTGGTTTGTCTAAAGGACTTAGTTACTACATTATAAAGATGATTTGTCTGAAGAAGGACTTAGTTACTACATTATAAAGATGGCTTGTCTGAAGAAGGACTTAGTTACTGCATTATAAAGATGGTTTGTCTAAAGGATTAGTTACTACATTATAAAGATGGCTTGTCTGAAGAAGGACTTAGTTACTACATTACTAGCTATTTAGTTATTCACAGAAACTGGTCTTCACTCGGCAAGACTGAACGTGTAGTAGTTATTCACAGAAACTGGTCTTCACTCGGCAAGACTGAACTTGTAGTAGTTATTCACAGAAACTGGTCTTCACTCAGCAAGACTGAACTTGTAGTAGTTATTCACAGAAACTGGTTATCACTCGGCAAGACTGAACTTGTAGTAGTTATTCACAGAAACTGGTCTTCACTCAGCAAGACTGAACTTGTAGTAGTTATTCACAGAAACTGGTCATCACTCGGCAAGACTGAACTTGTAGTAGTTATTCACAGAAACTGGTCATCACTCGGCAAGATTGAACTTGTAGCAGTTATTCACAGAAACTGGCCATCACTCGGCAAGACTGAACTTGTAGTAGTTATTCACAGAAACTGGTCATCACTCAACAAGACTGAACTTGTAGTAGTTATTCACAGAAACTGAGCAAGACTGAACGTGTAGCAGTTATTCACAGGAACTGGTCATCACTCAGCCAAACTGAACTTGTAGCTATTTAGTTATTCACAGAAACTGGTCTTCACTCGGCAAGACTGAACTTGTAGTAGTTATTCACAGAAACTGGTTTTCACTCAGCAAGACTGAACTTGTAGTAGTTATTCACAGAAACTGGTCTTCACTCAGCAAGACTGAACTTGTAGTAGTTATTTACAGAAACTGGTCATCACTCAGCAAGACTGAACGTGTAGTAGTTATTCACAGAAACTGGTCTTCACTCAGCAAGACTGAACTTGTAGTAGTTATTCACAGAAACTGGTCATCACTCAGCCAAACTGAACTTGTAGCTATTTAGTTATTCACAGAAACTGGTCTTCACTCGGCAAGACTGAACTTGTAGTAGTTATTCACAGAAACTGGTTTTCACTCAGCAAGACTGAACTTGTAGTAGTTATTCACAGAAACTGGTCTTCACTCAGCAAGACTGAACTTGTAGTAGTTATTTACAGAAACTGGTCATCACTCAGCAAGACTGAACGTGTAGTAGTTATTCACAGAAACTGGTCTTCACTCGGCAAGACTGAACTTGTAGTAGTTATTCACAGAAACTGGTCTTCACTCAGCAAGACTGAACTTGTAGTAGTTATTCACAGAAACTGGTCTTCACTCAGCAAGACTGAACTTGTAGTAGTTATTTACAGAAACTGGTCTTCACTCAGCAAGACTGAACGTGTAGTAGTTATTCACAGAAACTGGTCTTCACTCAGCAAGACTGAACTTGTAGTAGTTATTCACAGAAACTGGTCTTCACTCGGCAAGACTGAACCTGTAGTAGTTATTCACAGAAACTGGTCTTCACTCCGCAAGACTGAACTTGTAGTAGTTATTCACAAAAACTAATCATCACTCAGCAAGACTGAACCTGTAGTAGTTATTCACAGAAACTGGTCTTCACTCAGCAAGACTGAACTTGTAGTAGTTATTCACAGAAACTGGTCTTCACTCAGCAAGACTGAACCTGTAGTAGTTATTCACAGAAACTGGTCTTCACTCAGCAAGACTGAACTTGTAGTAGTTATTCACAGAAACTTGTCTTCACTCAGCAAGACTGAACTTGTAGTAGTTATTCACAGAAACTGGTCATCACTCAGCCAGACTGAACTTGTAGCTATTTAGTTATTCACAGAAACTGGTCATCACTCAGCAAGACTGAACCTGTAGTAGTTATTCACAGAAACTGGTCTTCACTCAGCAAAACTGAACTTGTAGTAGATATTCACAGAAACTGGTCATCACTCAGCAAGACTGAACCTGTAGTAGTTATTCACAGAAACTGGTCATCACTCAGCAAGACTGAACTTGTAGTAGTTATTCACAGAAACTGGTCATCACTCAGCAAGACTGAACTTGTAGTAGTTATTCACAGAAACTGGTCTTCACTCAGCAAGACTGAACGTGTAGTAGTTATTCACAGAAACTGGTCATCACTCAGCAAGACTGAACTTGTAGTAGTTATTCACAGAAACTGGTCTTCACTCAGCAAGACTGAAAATGTAGTAGTTATTCACAGAAACTGGTCATCACTCAGCAAGACTGAACTTGTGGTAGTTATTCACAGAAACTGGTCATCACTCATCAAGACTGAACCTGTAGTAGTTATTCACAGAAACTGGTCTTCACTCAGCAAGACTGAACTTGTAGTAGTTATTCACAGAAACTGGTCATCACTCAGCAAGACTGAACTTGTAGCTATTTATTTATCCAAATTTGATGTATTAGGGAACTATGGGTGTAGCTAACTGATGGAGGCCATCTCTTATCTGATATAAAACATGGTATATATTTAATGTAACCTTGTAAGTGATTGTGAACTATGGGTGTAGCTAACTGATGGAGGCCATCTCTTATCTGATATAAAACATGGTGTATATTTAATGTAACCTTATAAGTGATTGTGAACTATGGGTGTAGCTAACTGATGGAGGCCATCTCTTATCTGATATAAAACATGGTGTATATTTAATGTAACCTTGTAAGAGATTGTGAAGTATGGGTGTAGCTAACTGATGGAGGCCATCTCTTATCTGATATAAAACATGGTGTATATTTAATGTAACCTTGTAAGTGATTGTGAACTATGGGTGTAGCTAACTGATGGAGGCCATCTCTTATCTGATATAAAACATGGTATATATTTAATGTAACCTTGTAAGTGCTTGTGAACTATGGGTGTAGCTAACTGATGGAGCCCATCTCTTATCTGATATAAAACATGGTGTATATTTAATGTAATCTTGGAAGTGATTGTGAACTATGGGTGTAGCTAACTGATGGAGGCCATCTCTTATCTGATATAAAACATGGTATATATTTAATGTAACCTTATAAGTGATTGTGAACTATGGGTGTAGCTAACTGATAGAGGCCATCTCTTATCTGATATAAAACATGGTATATATTTAATGTAACCTTATAAGTGATTGTGAACTATGGGTGTAGCTAACTGATGGAGGCCATCTCTTATCTGATATAAAACATGGTGTATATTTAATGTAACCTTATAAGTGATTGTGAACTATGGGTGTAGCTAACTGATGGAGGCCATCTCTTATCTGATATAAAACATGGTGTATATTTAATGTAACCTTGTAAGTGATTGTTGACATTTTAAAAGACAATATTTGTTTGTTGGTTTATAAGTAAACACTAGCTACAAAACAGGCTATATGTGCCCTGCCTACCACGGGTAACAAAACATGGTTTCTAGTATTGTAATCCACAGAAATTCCACTATGCCATTGAGGGAGTTGTAAAAAGAAATATGCCATTAGGTAATGCATTGTCACCCCCTCCAACCTCCAGATTTAACTGAGTGTGACGGGTTTAGTTTCAAGCAGGTTTCACTATGAGAACGAAGCTGTCTTTACCTTGTGTTTTATACTGACGTTTGTGAAATGCCCCGCTTTGATTGAGGGTAAATAACTTGTTAACGACAACTTACATAGTCAGATAATTCTCAAATAAAGCACAATACCTTGAACAAGTACTTGGAAGTTGGACTTGTCTGTTCCATGAGCATTGGACGCTATGCACGAGAACAAAGATGAGTCTTGGCGGTCACTGAAGAGAATCTTCAAGATAGATATAATTCTATAATCTGTCATCTCTGTGACTTCTGAGTACCTGTGTGTAGTGATATATGATTAGTGCGACATATTTAGGTCATAAACTGGACAACTGGTGTTACCTCTGTTTAAACTGAACTAGATAAGTTGTGTTATCTTTGTTTAAACTGAACTGGATTCACTTGTATCAAAATTATTCCCCTAGCTTGTGAATACTGATACCAACATGGTGTCATACATACTGTCCCTGGACAGGGAATGAAGACAGAGGTACATAAAGACACAAACCATAAACAGCAACTCTTGAAACCTACTGTTGGATATCCATCTTGCTTGGTAACCAATGAGGTGTTTTAGCCCCATTTATTCAGGGATTTTCACCATGTAGATAAAGTCATCCTAAAGTAACCCTGAAAATCCCAGATGTACACCTTGTCTGGAGACTTTCTGGGAATATTTAAGCCAACTCGAGTCCAACTATCAAGCTTGCTAGTTCCAGAACTGTGAAAGGATTTAGTTGGATACACATGTATTTACAGTAACCTACAAACTGAATTATTATAGAGTATGTGGTACCTTTACTGTCACATGAAACTGGTTAAACAAAGCACTGTTGGGAGAAAATATTGTTAAGGTATTACTTGTTTATTTATATACATAACATAGATGACAACAAGATACAAATATTTTAAAATAACACCAACCTGGACTTGTGTCTCTCTATGGTGAGGGGCTGTCTATCTTTATGCCACTTAATGACCACAGGTCTCTCACCAAAAGCTTCACATGTTAAATTTACAGATGCCCCCTTCCTTACTGTGATGGATTGGAACTCTGTTGCCACATGTGCAGGGACTATAATGTAAAGTGAAGAGTCAATGACACTAAAATTTACATTTGTTAAAAAGAATTAAAGTTCACTCACATTTTCAAACTGACAACCTGTTATTAACATGTTAAACTTGTTAACAGGTTAAAGTAAGCAGTGAATCTTTTACTAGAAATTAAAACATATATATTAGTAAACAGTGTTAAGTTAACAGTGGATCTATTACTAGAAGTTACAACAGACATATATATATATATATATTAGTAAACAGTGTTAAGTTAACAGTGGATCTATTACTAGAAGTTACAACAGATGTATATATATATATTAGTAAACAGTGTTAAGTTAACAGTGGATCTATTACTAGAAGTTACAACAGACATATATATATATATATTAGTAAACAGTGTTAAGTTAACAGTGGATCTATTACTAGAAGTTACAACAGATGTATATATTAGTAAACAGTGTTAAGTTCACAGTGGATCTACTACTAGAAGTTACAACAGATGTATATATATATATATATATATATATATCAGTAAACAGTGTTAAATTAACAGTGGATCCATTACTAGAAGTTACAACAGATGTATATATATATATTAGTAAACAGTGTTAAGTTAACAGTGGATCTATTACTAGAAGTTACAACAGATGTATATATATATATTAGTAAACAGTGTTAAGTTAACAGTGGATCTATTACTAGAAGTTACAACAGATGTATATATATATATATATATATATATTAGTAAACAGTGTTAAGTTAACAGTGGATCTATTACAAGAAGTTACAACAGACATATGTATATATCAGTAAACAGTGTTAAGTTAACAGTGGATCTATTACTAGAAGTTACAATAGACATATATATATATTAGTAAACAGTGTTAAGTTAACAGTGGATCTATTACTAGAAGTTACAACAGACATATATATATATTAGTAAACAGTGTTAAGTTAACAGTGGATATATTACTAGAAGTTACAACAGACATATATATATTAGTAAACAGTGTTAAGTTAACAGTGGATCTATTACAAGAAGTTACAACAGACATATGTATATATCAGTAAACAGTGTTATACAACAGATGTAAGTTAACAGTGGATCTATTACAAGAAGTTACAACAGACATATGTATATATCAGTAAACAGTGTTATACAACAGATGTATATATATATCAGTAAACAGTGTTAAGTTAACAGTGGATCTATTACTAGAAGTTACAACAGACATATATATATTAGAAAACAGTGTTAAGTTAACAGTGGATCTTTTACTGGAAGTTACAACAGACATATATATATATATTAGTAAACAGTGTTAAGTTAACAGTGGATCTATTACTAGAAGTTACAACAGACATATATATATATATTAGTAAACAGTGTTAAGTTAACAGTGGATCTATTACTAGAAGTTACAACAGATGTATATATATATATTAGTAAACAGTGTTAAGTTAACAGTGGATCTATTACTAGAAGTTACAACAGATGTATATATATATATATATATATTAGTAAACAGTGTTAAGTTAACAGTGGATCTATTACAAGAAGTTACAACAGATGTATATATATATCAGTAAACAGTGTTAAGTTAACAGTGGATCTATTACTAGAAGTTACAATAGACATATATATATATTAGTAAACAGTGTTAAGTTAACAGTGGATCTATTACTAGAAGTTACAACAGACATATATATATATTAGTAAACAGTGTTAAGTTAACAGTGGATCTATTACTAGAAGTTACAACAGATGTATATATATATCAGTAAACAGTGTTAAGTTAACAGTGGATCTATTACTAGAAGTTACAACAGACATATATATATTAGTAAACAGTGTTAAGTTAACAGTGGATCTATTACTAGAAGTTACAACAGACATATATATATATATCAGTAAACAGTGTTAAATTAACAGTGGATCCATTACTAGAAGTTACAACAGATGTATGTATATATATTAGTAAACAGTGTTAACAGTGGATCTATTACTAGAAGTTAGAACAGATGTATATATATATATATATATACATATATATATATATATTAGTAAACAGTGTTAAGTTAACAGTGGATCTATTACTAGAAGTTACAACAGATGTATATATATATCAGTAAACAGTGTTAAGTTAACAGTGGATCTATTACTAGAAGTTACAACAGACATATATATATTAGAAAACAGTGTTAAGTTAACAGTGGATCTTTTACTGGAAGTTACAACAGACATATATATATATTAGTAAACAGTGTTAAGTTAACAGTGGATCTATTACTAGAAGTTACAACAGACATATATATATATATTAGTAAACAGTGTTATGTTAACAGTGGATCTATTACTAGAAGTTACAACAGACATATATATATATATATATTAGTAAACAGTGTTAAGTTAACAGTGGATATATTACTAGAAGTTACAACAGACATATATATATTAGTACACAGTGTTAAGTTAACAGTGGATCCATTAATAGAAGTTACAACAGACATATATATATATATCAGTAAACAGTGTTAAGTTAATAGTGGATCTATTACTAGAAGTTACAACAGACATGTATATATATATATATATTAGTTAACAGTGTTAAGTTAACAGTGGATCTATTACTAGAAGTTACAACAGATGTATATATATATATTAGTAAACAGTGTTAAGTTAACAGTGGATCTATTACTAGAAGTTACAACAGATGTATATATATATATATATTAGTAAACAGTGTTAAGTTAACAGTGGATCTATTACAAGAAGTTACAACAGACATATGTATATATCAGTAAACAGTGTTAAGTTAACAGTGGATCTATTACTAGAAGTTACAATAGACATATATATATATTAGTAAACAGTGTTAAGTTAACAGTGGATATATTACTAGAAGTTACAACAGACATATATATATTAGTAAACAGTGTTAAGTTAACAGTGGATCTATTACTAGAAGTTACAACAGACATATGTATATTAGTAAACAGTGTTAAGTTAACAGTGGATCTATTACTAGAAGTTACAACAGACATATATATATTAGTAAACAGTGTTAAGTTAACAGTGGATCTATTACTAGAAGTTACAACAGACATATATATATATCAGTAAACAGTGTTAAGTTAACAGTGGATCTATTACTAGAAGTTACAACAGATATATATATAAATCAGTAAACAGTGCAAAGTTAACAGTGGATCTATTACTAGAAGTTACAACAGATATATATATAAATCAGTAAACAGTGCAAAGTTAACAGTAGATCTATTACTAGAAGTTACAACAAATATATATATATAAATCAGTAAACAGTGCAAAGTTAACAGTGGATCTGTTAGTAGAGGTTAAAACAAATATATATATATAACAGTAAACAGTATGAAGTTAACACTGGATCTATTAGTATATATATATATATATATATCAGTAATCAGTGTTAACAGTTAATCTATTAGTGTATATATATATATATATATATATATATATCAGTAAACAGTGTTAACAGTAAATCTATTAGTGTACATATATATCAGTAAAGGGTGCTGACTAATCGCCTTCCCTTTAGTTCTACACTGCTAAGTTAGGGATAGCTCGTGTAGTTTTGTGTGAAACTGAGACAAAGCTAGTTACCGTGAACTTCAAGCTGTATTACAACACTAAGACTTGGTGTTATTCCGTTGTTTGCTTGACACATAAAGCTTCCAGAATCCCCCACGGCTACTTCTCTCAATACTAGGGATCCATTTTCAAGGATCTGTATGTGAGGGTTACTGATTACTGTCCTAAACGATCCTGAAGTACCTATTCAGAGAAAATCAACATGAAACATCGATTATGGAGAAAACATCTCAAGTGTACAGACAAAAACAAATACAAGTAACTTATAACGTGACGAGAAGAAGAAATGACAAAAAAAATCGAACACAAAAAACGTAAAAGGCTGAACGTTTTGGGATTACTGAAACTTCTTGTATAGAACCAATAAAAAGTGTAGTCGTCTATTCTAAAGCGCGCAAGCCTCTGGATCTTTTCAAGTCTATAAGTGATAATGCGGAAATTGACGGCTTACGTCATTGTTCAATGTTCCATATTTTGAACACATTACATATAAATAATATAATATAATATTACATATAAATCGCAGTATATAATACTACGGTTTAAAAAGTTGAAAACTGTGTTAACATTGTACGAATTAAGAATATTCATTTTGTTTTATAATTTAGTGATGGAATATTATGCTATATGTTATGGATCGTACTAGCTAATTATAGTTTATCTCAATGTTCGACATAATCTAACGAGTCTTGTTATGAAGTAATTCCAATAATTATTACTGAAAAAGGAACTTAAGAGACTCACAAATGGTAAAGACATCTTACGAGAAGTTTAGAAAGTATTCAACCAATGGGCATATTTAGGTCAGAACTTCCTACCCTACAGGGACTTAATGGTATTTTATGGAAGAAGGTAAGTATATATTAGATGGTGCTGACATCTATCGGGTAAAGTGATCTCTATATCGGGTAAAAATGACTAAAAAAAGTTCAAAGTTTCTTCACATTTACAGTACAACATAGGCTTTACAAACTGTTTGAAACACCAAATTCCATCTTTAATAAAACTAACGTTCTAGTGTGACGACTGATCGATTCGCAGGTATTAGTTCATCTGTAGACAACGTTTCATATTTATAGTTTTGTTTGTTTCGGATGTTATGTTCAACTACTCGTCTCTATTTTTAACTGATAGATTTAAAAAGAAGGCACCTAACCAAAAGTACTTCCCGCCAATCTTTGTACTACACTGATCAAATTACCAGGTTTGACTGTCACTCTTATAACAAATCTACGATCCCAACGAGCGCAGCGCGATTTTGCAGCGTAATTTTGTGAACCGTGTACCATCGCATTCAAATTCCGGCACGTTTACCTGTCGGTTAATCCTGGATCAACGTTAACAGGAAAGTTAGAATGTAAGTTAATAATGCGTGAAAAAATTATCACATTAGGCCTAAAATCTATCCAACAAACGTTTTAAGGTGTTACTAGCCTTGGTTTTTCTTCCACCTGATTTGAGGGCTGGGGAATCCTCCGGCCTGACAGTCAATGGTTACTGTTTCTCCTTTGACTGCTGATTGGTCGGTTGGTTGAATTTTCCAAAATGGTGGAACTAGAAAACAATAGTTATATGAGAAAGTTCCAAGTCAACTATTTAATTTTCAACAAGAGTAACCTTTGTTTCACATAATAAAAGTGAGCGTACTTACGGGCGACACCTACTAAGTAATGAGACACATCTGATTGGACAGCGAGAAATGCCGAAAAACAGTTCTCATAAAGTCACGTTTAGGATCACTTAACCGTTAAGAAAGTTATTCGTAATAAATGAAATGTAAAAGTTGCTACTGTAAACAACGAAAACATTTACCATTAACAACTGAACATAACCGCTGTAAACATTTACAATTAACAACTAAACAAAGAACACAGCTAATATGAACTTGTGTTGAACAGGTGGTACCATTCACGACCATTGTGGCTGTGTATTGGACAGTGGCCACGGAATTACTTGCTACACAGGTATAGTTCCCGCTGTGTTTGAAATGGGCCGATTGGAACACCAGAGTGGAGGTAAAATCGTTCAACATCTCCACTGTGACACCTTCGGGCTGTAAAGGTTCCCCGTCTTTTAACCAGGTTAGAGAGATGGGAGGGTCTCCTGCCACCACGGCGCAGAACACAACGCTTCTCATGCCCTCCTCCAGGTCCTCCGAGAAACGAAATGGGTCAATCTTCGGTGGAACTAGGGAAATAATGGATCTAACTTTATACCTCATTGAAAGTGTTTGCAAGTTATTAATACAGAATATCAGTTAACGTTAGTAATGTCTGCCACTAAAAAACAACAGAATAATACACAACCATATGCACGTGACCACGCTACGTTTCGACCTTCTATTTTGAGCTTTATCAAACATGAGAATAAAACGATAACTAGGCACATTAGAAGTGAAATAAAAACAGCATAAAGTTACTTTATCTACAAACGTTATCTGTGGAGATGAAAAAATGAAATTAAACTTATTTATTTTTAAATAATCATTCTATTTATATGGCAAGTTATTAGAAAAGTCATTTTATAGTTAAAGTTGCTTCAAAATATATTATAAGTGTTGAGGAACTGTATTGTACTTAAAACATCATAATGTGATAAGCCTAACTATCTGCATCAGAAAAACCAACAGTTAAACTCGCATTTTTAACAGCAGTCACAATATTCAAGTTAATGCCGAAAAGTTAAAACTTGTATTTTGCGAAAACAATTTATTTTAACAGTAGTAAAAGTTCGTTTTTATAATGATACTTTGATTAACGCCACTAAAGTTTTCTTAATTATAAAATGTCGAGTATTGAACACATAAAACAATTATAGATACTGATATAACAAATCACCGTTATATTTGAAATAACGAGTACAACAAATTTAACTCTCAATTAGGCCTAAATATATTTACTCTGACGTTTGCAAAACGATTCTTCAAAACTAATATAAAACGTTGTTAAGGAAATAACCTATATTTCCAAGACTATTATTTCCAATGACTTACCAATGACTTCAACAATTAGATCATTCTTATCAGTCTGCCCTTTATCGTTTTCTGCAAAGCAACGGTAAACACCCTCATCACCTTTCCTGTTGATGTTTTTCACCACTAGGGTTCCATTATTGAACACTTTTTGACGGTGATTTTGAGGGAGTTTACGGCCATCTGTGTGTATAAATATATATTATGTGTTCGAAATAATTAACTTCAAATAGAAGGAAAATAAAAAAGTTCATTATTTTGAAAATGTCCTTTAAGTAACGGACCCGAGAAAAAAGAAACACAAAGACGGACAGCAGACGAAAATAACAAATAAACGGTCACTAGAAGAAATTAACAAATAAACGGATCATAGAATAAGGAATTCTTGAATGTTGAAACCGATTTCCTTTCTTGTGCGCAGAAGCAGGTCTGGAAGACCGGGGTGTAGTTACACCAACATTTTATCACAAGTAATTGTAGAGCTTTTAAGCTTTAACATAACAAATTGTTTTTCGGAGACTATGTAAATAGATAGACTTACAATAGTTACGTATGAGTAAACTACATGTGTAATCTACTAGTGTACATGCTTGTGGTTGCTTATAGCTATGGTGAGTCTAAGTGACAGTAAACACCTATTATCGATAATTATAAAGAGATACTTGTAATTGATTAATTTCAATAAATTATAGTAAAACTAGTATAAAATCCAATCTCAGAGCATTTCTATTTACAGATTTTCGTGGGTGGCCTCCTAACACTAACATGTGTTCCACTGAGTGGCTTGACCAAAGTTACTTTTTTCTACACCTGAATTTCACAACAAATAGTTTTTCAAATTATTTTTTTGTTTTGTTTTCTATTTCCGGTAAATTTTACTCATTTTGCATTAATTCGCGAGAGAAGAAAAATTATTCTATTGATAAAATGAATTTATTGAATTATAATAAATTGTTTTTCAGGTATTGTCCAATCAATTTTCACGTTTTGACACGAGCGTGCGTGTTCTCACATGCAAACTGAGTGGGATCTGAAATTACACTCCGAGATCATATATGTTGTTAATGCATTCACAGCGGAACTAGTTAGATTATGGTGCTGATTTAAAGCAGTTGATTGTTAATTGATTAAATTCATTGTGGATTCGTAAGTCCTCATGATATAACGTATCGTATAGCAGTATATAAGGGATTTATAAAGCTTAACAGCTTATTTGTCGTAACACCAACCAGCAGCTACTGAAGAAAAGACGATTTTCGCACACAAAATGAAAACGCTCAATTCTTTACGATAAACACAGAGGGCGCTTTACAATAAACTCATAGTGTTTTTAATATTAAGGTCCTTAAACTAACAAGAGGGAATGCTCAATAGCTGCGGCACTTGAAATTGTTTTAGGCAGGATTAGAGTAAATTAATCCATGAATCTCTCCCCCCCCCCCCTGTTTTTATTAGCCACAATGCGATATTCTTATTCATTAGCATCTCCAATAGGCTACCTCAAATTGAAATTATTTTAGACAGGATTACAGAACATTAATCTAGGGCCCGGCATGGCCAGATGGTTAAGGTACTCGACTCGTAATCCGAGGGTCGCGGGGGTAGCATCCCTGTCTTACCAAAGATACTCGCCCTTTCAGCCGTGGGGGCTTTATAATGGTACGGTCAATCCCACTATTCGTTGGTAAAAGAGTAGCCCAAGTGGTGACGACTAGTTGCCTTCCCTCTAGTCTTACTCTTCTAAATTAGGGACGGCTGGTACAGATAGCCCTAGATACTTTGCGCGAAATTTAAAACAAACAAACATTAACATATCGAGAAGGTTTAACCTCTGGAGTTTAAAACTCTAATTAGTTATAAAATAAGTCAAAAGGTGACGGAGATACGAAATAAAAGTTCGTGCTTGAAAAACTCAAAGCCATTCTATGAGCCTCGGCTGAAAACAATGCTATATTAAAGTAAAACCAAGGTATGTTATTCAAATAAAAACATAAGTATTTTGGAAATGTAATCAGAATCTATTTTTAAAGTAAGTTTAAGAGCTGCTTGTTTGAGAAAAACGGGAACTCATTTACAAAGTAAACATAACGACTAATTTTCAATGAAAATAAAAGTTTTGGGGAATATTTTAAGTAACATAAAAGAAAATATAAAAAGGTTGTTATTTGTTGTTTTGTATTAAGCACAAAGCTACACAATGGGCTATCTGCGCTCTGCCCACCAGGGGTATCGAAACCCGGTTTTTAGCGTTGTAAATCTGCAGATAATATTAAAGGAAAAACAAGTTAGTCTCTGAATTAAACTGTTGTCTGTAAAGTAAGAACTGGGTCTGTCTTTAAGCAAACTCAAGGTTTGTTTGTTTTTTCAACAGAATTGTTTTGTTAAATAAGAAACAGGAGTTACCTTTAAAGTAAACGTAGGAGTTGTTTTATATGTAAATATGTCCCCTGAGGTTAAACTCAGCGAGTGTCATAATAAATAAACTTAGTATTCGGAAAACTGTTTAATCTCTAGCTTTAAGTTCAATTCAATTTACGCTTGGATCACGTGTGTTACTGGATTATACCGGTTTTGGTAAACTTCACTCATCTGCAATAACCCTAAACACAAGTTAACCAAAGTTTTTGTCGTACAAAATATTGATCTTTGTGGAAAGAGCTGGTTCCTACAATACAAGCCGTTGATTATTTAATTAAACATTTTAAAAATACAGAGCAACAGTTTAAGAACTTTTTAATGAACGTTTCGGATTTGCATACATTCCATTTTCAGTAAATCTATGAAAATAACCAGTTTGACAATATATGAAGAATACACAGTAGATATACATAATATATATGTTTATAATATATAACTTATATTATTATAATTATTAATATAAAAATGTAGTTAGCAGTGTCAGGAAATTACGAAACGGTCTATTGAAAAGAGTTTTGTTTGTTTTGAATTTCGCGCAAAGCTACATGAGGGCTATCTACGCTAACCATCCCTAATTTAGCAGTATAAGACTTGAAGTAAGGCAGCTAGTCATCACCACCTACCGCCAACTCTTGGGCTACTCTTTTACCAACGAATAGTGGGATTTATCGTCACATAATAACGCCCATACGGCTGAAAGGGTGAGCATGTTTGGTGGGACGGGGATTCGAACTCGCGAATTAAAAAGAGAGAAATCTATTTTAATAAATCAAAGGGGGAAGAAAATTTTAATTTTGATTGAGGCTTCGGTTTTTTTTTCTCATAATTTTCTTTTCTCGACAGTTTGTCATCATTGGATACATGTTTGAAAAGTATTCTATGTAAATGGGGTTCGATGACGTTTCGTAGTGAGAATACATAGAAGAATGAGGCAGTGTTTAAACTTTAAGTCCAGTTCTGTCAGATACTTTCGTACGTTTCAAGACGCGTATTTATAAGTGGCGAGAAGTCTTGTCTATGCAGTTGGCCTTAAAGTTAACGTGTGTACATTTAAATATGGTCCCTGAAGGTAAAATATGTTTAGTTCTAAAAACAGTAATTAATTAAAAATGATTTTAATCTAGGAGTTGATAGTGTGTTTATGCTTTTCTTATAGAAAAGCCATGGAGGGCTGTTTGCTGTGTTTTGATTTTAGCGTTGCAAATCCGCAGACTGACCGCTGTCCCAGCGGGGTACAGGCGTTGAAGGATCTGATTACTTGAACAAAAATCCAAACTCGTAGCCCCCTGCTTTCTTCAAATTTCTCTTTTTAATAGAATGTTTTACAATTTACTAACACTATTACTTCTATTTTTACATTAATAATTTTACTGCAGCCTGTTCAATGTGTTATTTTCGTAGATTTGTGGAAGATGATATATATGTAATCCCGAAACGTTAATTAAAAATGTTTAAACTTCTAGTTGTGGCTTCACGAGACTTCGTTTTTCATCAAATGTATCAATTTGAAACAATTTATGGTGGATGTAATGTAAAAAACCAAAAGAAACAAGTATGTAATCTAACACAAAGTAAACTTATAAATATGAATAAGTAATATAACCATTTACTGCTAACCTTTCTCCCACGTGATGAATGTTAAAGGATAACCTCCAGCTGGACACTGGACAGTAAAGCTGTGGCTTGAAAGCACGGTCATGTTGGGCATTTTACGAACTACAGGTGGTCCAATAACGTTTAGTTTTCCCTGATGCAAGACCTTTCCAACTTCATTACTAGCTATGCACGTGAAGTACCCCCCATCTTCAGGTTTAATCATACTGATGTTGACGTGACTGACCACTTGATTGGATTGAGTGACGTAGTCTCCAACTCGAAAACGTAACAAGTTAGGAGGAGGAAAGCCATTAAGTTGCCACGTGACTTGTGGGAGAGGTGTACCGGTGGCGCTACATCTCAATGACACAGATGATCCTGGTTCCAGAGTACTTTCAGGAAAAACCTCTTCCAGAACTGGCTTTTCGTCTATAAGGAAGAAAAATAAAATACGACCAGTGGAGAATATAAGTAAAAAGCCTAACTAATGCAACGTCAAAGTGTCCCAAGTATTCTAAGTTTCTTTCAGTTACGTATAAATTATATATATGAGTTAACAAAGAACTACTTCACACTGAGGTGATCAGTAAGAAAGAATACGTGAGTTCACCTGTAAGTAAAACCAAATACTTCACTGGAGTATCGCAAATTACTTATTCATATATTTATTGTGAGTTGGCGAAGCTTTAACTACTATTTAGCTAAAACCCCTGAAGAACGTTTTAGCATACTTTAAAGCATCTCAGAAGTTGCGATTAAAATGTTGTCCTATATGTCAAACAAGAGCCTAATATGGCCTGGTAACTAGAGGGTGCTCGACTCTCAGTCTGTGGGTCGCGAGCTCAAATCCTCTCACAGAACATGCTTGTCCTTTCAGATATTGGCTGTAAAATGTAAGGGTCAATTCTAATTTTAGTTGGTAAAAGGTCAGTCCTATAGTTGGCAGTTAGTGACGTAGGTAATTAACAGTACAAACAACCGCTGGTAAGGCGGCTTTCCTTCTAGCATTATTAATAGAAGTTGTATGAAGCTGAATGGAAAATAAAACATCATATAAAGACGTGTACTGTCTGTATATATTTTATAACGTACAGTCTGTAGAAGTTTTACAGCATACAGTTTGTATATGTTTTACAATGTGCAGTTTGTACATATTTACAACTTACAGAGTACAAAACGTCTTACAGTGTACAATATTGGTACGTTTTAAAACATACAAACTGTGAGTGTGTGGCGTACAACCTGTGCAGACTTTACAAAGTGCAGTGTGTATAAGATTTCCTATGTATTATCCATATATGTTCTAATGTCTGTATAGGTTTCACAACATGCAGTTTGTGAAAGTTTTCTGTTAAAATATAGCAAGGAACAAAATGAATTGTACTGATTTCTGCTTTTTCTTTTCTTATCGGACTCATTGTCGAAAATTATAACTTTAAACAAAGAATTGTGTCATTAATGTTATAACTGGTTCTCATGTTCATCTTTATTTGGCTACGGAATCAGTAGAAATCTAAGATCCAGTGGTTGTATGTCAGATTGTGAGTTCTATTGTTAAAGTCTGCTGATGGTGTACTTGTATTTATTTAATATCCCCCCAGTGGCTCAGCGGTATGTCTGCGGACTTGCAACGCTAAAAACCGGGTTTCGATACCCGTGGTGGGCAGAGCACAGATAGCCCATTGAGTGGCTTTGTGCTTAATTCAGAACAACAATAATTTATTTAATAAAACTGTATTCATATAATCATTAATTTTAACCAAACTGGGACTCTGCCCCCATATTTTTGTTTTTTACATGCTCTGGGTAAGGGTGATTGGATTAGTCGGTAATACAAATCACAATATCTCTCTTGACTTTCTCAAAGTTTTTGTCACTTGGAACTCATGGTTATTTCTTTCAAATTTATCATCTTCACGAAAAGAGTAAATTTATAAAAACTTTATCGAACTTAAATTATCGATTCATTTTAAAATGTAGGGTTTTGAATACTTTAAGTTCAATTAAAAATAATTTAAGCTTAATTAAAATTTTTCATGGAAAATCTGTTTTAAAAGGATGGCCCTTATTAAAACATTTTTTTTTAAATTCTAGTAATGTATTGGAAGTCAGTAAATATTTTAGGTATGAATTTACAGAAAAACATGTTATACACACAGGCATACGCATAATATTTATAATTTTCTTTGGATTTTTTATAGGCGAAAAAAGTACTGATAAATGAAAAATATAAGAATCCAGATAACAATATGAATTTTTGATACTTAAAAAAAATGTTATTACATTTTCATCATTCATAGGAGATTTATGTTTTGAAGTCATGAATAATAAAAGTTATTTTTATCAAATTACTAGATATTATGATTTTTTTTATCCGGGACTTCCTCCAGCTATTCAAGAAATCTGAACTTGGTATTAAAGTCTCACAACTTTCGTTTTAGCGCTGTGTTGTGAGTGCAGTACAATTTGTGTTAAAAAGATGAAAAAAAATGCGAAGTTTGGTTTTATGTTTTGCTTTAAGGTTAGTTATTTTAGAACTTGGTGTTATATGTTTTAATTCTCTCTGTGTATATAAATGTTTTACTTTTTTAATTATCTTACTTTCTCTTTCTGTGTATAAGATTTTAAGAACTTTGCGTTTTTCGTTTTTAGGCCTAATTCTCTTTTTGTTAGGCCTATATCAGCAGTGTAGCGCTTGGTTCGCATTAGTTATAAATTGGTAGCTTGCTTTCAGTTAGGTATATAAATTAATTACCTGTAGACTATTAGGGGTCCAGAGAACCTTATTAGAAATATCAAGGATTCTGCTGGATTAAAATCTTCCAACACGAGTTGAGATTGGCATCTTGGGTTCGGTAACAATGACATCCGTAGGAGATAACTAGTAATACAACTAGTACACCGAGAAACTTTAAGGGTATACGTACCAGTCGTGAGGCAAACTTACGTATTGTAACGAGGGTAGCTATGGTGTTTTGAAGAAGTTTATACTTAATTAACTTTAATCAGTAACTTTGTTGATGACACACAATCTATAGCACATAGATAGTGTGCACTTAGCCTCGAATATACTTTAATATCACCAATTTAATTCAGTGCAAAAGGAAAAATGAGGTTAACAAATAATTCAGACGTAAGGAGAAAATAACACCGTGTATCCAACACGAGATACACCTATTATTGTACTTTGAAGGATGGTTTGTTCTCTTATGAGAGTAAAAATAACCCAGTTTGTGTTATTGATATATATATATATATTATCTTGACAAAAGGATATGAAATATGGTACAATGTACAATGTTCTACAAAATTTACCTTCCACATTAATAGAGGAAGGAAGTAATATTAATTGAATTAGCTATAAAATAGGATAGAAACGCTCACCTGCGAGTAAGAGAGTTCCAGACGCTTGCGCAGAATCAAAACTGTTCTCAACAAAACACTGGTATACTCCAGTGTCTTGTTTTCTAACTGAACTGATAGAAAGGATGTTACTGTAGAGAATGTTGAATCTACCCTGAGAAACAACGGGTCTCATATCCTTCATCCACGTAATCATCTGAACAGGATAACCCGATATTGAACAATTAAAGGTAACAGACTGACCAGTAATCACCTTTTGTTCAGCTGGGAAGACCTCTACCCTAATATGTTCTGTTGGAAAAAAATGTTACTTTAAAGTTGTAACTTTTTAATGGCTTAAAGTAGTGTTAGAGTTTACAAAAGGAAACTTGAAACACATTACAGAACATTGGTATAGGGTAGTGTTAGAGTTTATAAAAAGAAACTTGAAACACATTACAGAACATTGGTATAGGGTAGTGTTAGAGTTTATAAAAGGAAACTTGAAACACATTACAGAACATTGGTATAGGGTAGTGTTAGAGTTTATAAAAGGAAACTTGAAACACAGTATAGACATTGGTATGAGGTAGTGTTAGAGTTTATAAAAGGAAACTTGAAACACAGTATAGACATTGGTATGAGGTAGTGTTAGAGTTTATAAAAAGAAACTTGAAACACAATGTAGAACATTGGCTATTTATTCGTGGAACATTGTTTATTTTTACCTTAGATTAGATAGGCTTAGAAGATTTTGTAAGAGTCAAAGTAGTTATGCCATTCTAAGCTTTCGTTTATTTACTTTCCAGAACTTAGTGATAGATATCTGGAAAGTTTAAATGCTAGTTTATATTTCTTCTTTTCGTTCTTGTAAATATGAATCTACATTTTGTCAGCTTATTATAATGTATGAGAAGGTCATATTTCCAAAACTTTGCTAAACCAATTGAAGTACATCAGAAATTCATTGTTAGCTTCTGAGGTCACAACGTCATGGATAAGCCTCCCTTAACTCCATTTTCAAGTGTTCAAAGTTCATACGGTAGGGTTAAAGGCCCGTCAGTGACGGAATACAAATATCGGTATTGACAAACACAGTTTATTATCAAAGTAACTCACACGATGACACATGACATAATGCAATTAATATTTTACGAGATGTGTTAAATTAATAAGCTACAGTTGTTTTCTCAGGATAAGTTAGATTAATAGTCGTTTTTTCGAGATGTGTTAAACGAACATTTTACAGTTATTGTAAATGAACAGTTTACCGTTTCCTCACGATATGTTACATTAACATTTTACGGGTGTTTTCTCGAGATGTGTTAAATCAGTAACACTGTGTAACAGAATTTTTACTTTTTCTTGTTCCTGGACAGAAAGTGTTATTTCCCAATTGCTTATGTCTAAAGTAAATAGAAAAGACCTATTTGTCTCTTCAAACTTTGATTTTGTGACCTGGGAGCGTATAACGAAAACATGATGGGAGACTATGTTTGAGGGTTGATAGGTGAAAGTGATTTGCATTATAGTCGCAAATCTCGAAAAACTACTCACTTCTAAACATTTTTGTATAACTTCAGTATAAATACATGTAAATCTTGATTCATATGTTGTTTTATTCAGACCTTATGTAAACGAAAACGTGCAAATTTGCCCGTTTTTACATATAAAATAGGTTAATTTCTAAATTTCATTATCAGGGTCACAAAAACAAAGTTTGAAGGGAATAATGGCCATTTTCTGTACTTTTACAACATAAGTAATTAAGAAACAACACATACTATCCAGGAACAAAATTTGTGTTACGTAGTGTAATTTACAGTTGTATTTTCCACAGTGCCTTTTGTGTGACTTACCGTACACCAGTAATTCAGTCTCGGCCTTGTCTGTTCCAACAGTATTATTAGCGAAACAAGTGTATTTTCCACTATACCGTACACCAGGTTCTCTCACCACAAGGCTACATCCAACAACTTCAAGATGAGGATCTCGACCGATGTATATTTGTCGTCCATTTTGGTTCTTGAACCAACTACAGGAAGGAATAGGGTAACCCTGGGCCACGCACGGCAGCAGGACCTTTCTGCCTCTAGGTGTCCGCACGTGTGTCTCCCTGTGAATGATTTTGGCAGGAATCACGTTCTGGGATTCTGAAACATTCGAGACCACTATCACATTTGAGCGGGTAACGTTCTAACAAGATATGACTGTAATGAGTCAATTTACGTAGCCTATAACACAAATCAGCTAATTTTGAACGTGGATTTCTCATGATATAAAAAGACTGTTTAGTGTAAATGTCATTAATTAATTTATGTGTATTTTATGATTGATTAATATAGTTCATAACAGTTAGAAGCAATTATTTTAAAGTGAATATTATGGCAAATTCAGTTACGTATGTAGTTAAGAGTCGTAAATTGTGTTTATAAGTAATTGATGTCGAGATTATAGAACGTCGCGTGAAATTTGTTGATGTCGAGGATACACAGCGAGTAGACGATTGAGTAATAAACATGTAAATAGTACGAAGTGATCTGGAAAAGCAGACAAACAGACAAAGACGAGAAACAAAGTAAGTGGTAACGTTAAAGAGATATTCAGATTGAAAAGAAAGGCCTAATGATTTATATAGACTTTATGGTTGATATTAAAGTGTTGAAACAGATTAAAAACAATAGTTTATTTCGTCAAAGAGAGTTCCAAAGAAATTGAGCCTGCCTGTATGAGGTTTGACAAAAAGTGGTTGTTTATTAAAAGTAGGCCTGACAATTTTAGAAGTATAGGATACAATCGTAGTAACTCGACGAAACGTAAGTGAACCATATAGTGTTTATGATAATCTACATGTAAAGAAGGTGCTTTTCGTACGTTTAAATAGTTTCGAATATACATATTATTTTCAGAACAAGTTGAATGAGTGCTTGATGTTGACTATTGAATTTGTCACCAACAAGTCACAGGCACTTACTGTAATAGAATCTTAAGACATATTATTAAACCTACTTTCAAAATAGTGCTATTGTATATATGTAGTATTAATAACAATAAGTCTCATTATTTTATTACTATTTTTACTATTTTAATGTCTGGCTCAGTTTTTTATCTTAATTTTTTGATTAATAGAACTTATAGTTAATTTTAAAAATGTTAAGATCTGTTTAAGGAAAATGAGTGGTTGAATCTAATTACTATATGTTATTAGAGGTTTAATATATTAACAGGTTTACAATAATAAGCAGTTATGTAACTTCCTTAACGCTTTATCTAACTTATATAATGTGTTTTTACATATCGATGAAGTTTCAACCTTTAAAATATAAATAGTGTTAAAAATTGTCCATCTTTAACGATGCATTATTAAAATAACTTAGGTTATTTCTTATTTTCTAGAATTTAAAAAATATAAAATTATAAATGTGCTGACGAAAACGTTAAAATAATTTCAGTTTCTGCGTTAAGTAACTTACGTTTAGTGGACTGGTTTTAACGAGGTTCATTCTATGTAAATAGTGTTTGTTCATACTTTGGAATTAATATAATCAAAGTTGGTATTCTGTGAAGGGTTACAATCTATCAATATTAAATTTTCAATTATTCTCTTATACTTTGCATTAAATTAACATATTTGAAATTATGTCGTGTTTTGTTCTTATCCAATCAGAATTCATAATTATTTTAAAATCCTTTCGTCATTAGTGATTGTTAGTATATTATTGTGGTTCAACAATACAAAACAACGAAGTCCTTTGTAACTACACTAGTTTTATATCGTACATATATATATGCATATAATAATTCAGCAGTGCTCTGTAATAATTGAATATTTTAAAAACAGTTTGAGGGTAAGAAAACGGTCAACCAATCTCTATATACCATAATCGTTCAGGAAACTTTAAACTATTATTTTGGTTTCGTTTTCAGACTCAGTTTTTAATATTAATATAAACTCAGTGGATTTCAGTTTTCTCTTGTTGGCTGCTCTCTGATATTATCAGGTTTTAACTTTACGTTTAATGTATCGAATGAGCAAATTAGTTCGTGTCTTATAGCCGTCTATAGCCCGATAACTTCCTTATTAAACAAAATATGTGGTTAGGTTACGCTACGTGTGTAGAACATTACAAGTCACTTTAATTGAACATATCAGTGAATAACTATTCTTATTATGTATACATGGTGTTAGGAAGATGTCAATATTAACAATCATACGTCACTTCTGGTTTGTTGCTAAGTTATCCAAGGTTTGCATCTTATGCATCAGTAACGGTTAAAGTGAAATACGAAACTATTTATGTTAAACATTGTTAACACATCCAACAGTGTCTTCTGTTTCAAAGTTACTGTTAGTCATGATACTTTAATATTTCGTTATTTTAGAAAAAAATAACAACATTAACAATGAGTAGAAACTATGATACATTAACACGTTAATCTGTTGTTATGTTACAAAACATTAACAGTTAGTAGAAACTATGGTACATTAGTCTAACACGTTAACAATAAACATTAACAATCAGGTTAAATTTTATGGCATAAAAATGAAGTGTTAACATTGCTTTTTATTTGAGAAAGAATCGTTCGCTGTTACTGTATGCTTTCATATGTAATTTACATGTTAATATGTTTTATATTATAAAAACCGTTAAAAAGTAGGGTATTCTCTGTTGCATATGACTAAAGTGTTAATTGTGTTTCGTGTTTGGCAACATTTGTTAACATAAAGTGGTAACAAGAACTATAACACTGTGTTTAATATGTTGTTTTAACCTATCTTTACCTATCAGCTAATAATTAACTTATGGATTACAGGTACTCTGAACTAGTGCAGACAGGTGAAGATATCTGGTATTGGTTTGGCTTACCTGTAACTATACTTATGGACTACAGGTACTCTGAACTAGTGCAGACAGGTGAAGATATCTGGTATTGGTTTGGCTTACCTGTAACTATACTTATGGACTACAGGTACTCTGAACTAGTGCAGACAGGTGAAGATACTCTGAACTAGTGCAGACAGGTGAAGATATCTGGTATTGGTTTGGCTTACCTGTAACTATACTTATGGACTACAGATACTCTGAACTAGTGCAGACAGGTGAAGATATCTGGTGTTGGTTTGGCTTACCTGTAACTATACTTATGGACTACAGATACTCTGAACTAGTGCAGACAGGTGAAGATATCTGGTGTTGGTTTGGCTTACCTGTAACTATACTTATGGACTACAGATACTCTGAACTAGTACAGACAGGTGAAGATATCTGGTATTGGTTTGGCTTACCTGTAACTATACTTATGGACTACAGATACTCTGAACTAGTGCAGACAGGTGAAGATATCTGGTATTGGTTTGGCTTACCTGTAACTATACTTATGGACTACAGATACTCTGAACTAGTGCAGACAGGTGAAGATATCTGGTATTGGTTTGGTTTACCTGTAACTATACTTATGGACTACAGATACTCTGAACTAGTGCAGACAGGTGAAGATATCTGGTATTGGTTTGGCTTACCTGTAACTATACTTATGGACTACAGGTACTCTGAACTAGTGCAGACAGGTGAAGATATCTGGTGTTGGTTTGGCTTACCTGTAACTATACTTATGGACTACAGGTATTCTGAACTAGTGCAGACAGGTGAAGATACTCTGAACTAGTGCAGACAGGTGAAGATATCTGGTATTGGTTTGGCTTACCTGTAACTATACTTATGGACTACAGATACTCTGAACTAGTGCAGACAGGTGAAGATATCTGGTGTTGGTTTGGCTTACCTGTAACTATACTTATGGACTACAGATACTCTGAACTAGTACAGACAGGTGAAGATATCTGGTATTGGTTTGGCTTACCTGTAACTATACTTATGGACTACAGATACTCTGAACTAGTGCAGACAGGTGAAGATATCTGGTGTTGGTTTGGCTTACCTGTAACTATACTTATGGACTACAGATACTCTGAACTAGTGCAGACAGGTGAAGATATCTGGTGTTGGTTTGGCTTACCTGTAACTATACTTATGGACTACAGATACTCTGAACTAGTACAGACAGGTGAAGATATCTGGTATTGGTTTGGCTTACCTGTAACTATACTTATGGACTACAGGTACTCTGAACTAGTGCAGACAGGTGAAGATACTCTGAACTAGTGCAGACAGGTGAAGATATCTGGTATTGGTTTGGCTTACCTGTAACTATACTTATGGACTACAGATACTCTGAACTAGTGCAGACAGGTGAAGATATCTGGTGTTGGTTTGGCTTACCTGTAACTATACTTATGGACTACAGATACTCTGAACTAGTGCAGACAGGTGAAGATATCTGGTATTGGTTTGGCTTACCTGTAACTATACTTATAGACTACAGGTACTCTGAACTAGTGCAGACAGGTGAAGATATCTGGTGTTGGTTTGGCTTATCTGTAACTATACTTATGGACTACAGATACTCTGAACTAGTGCAGACAGGTGAAGATACTCTGAACTAGTGCAGACAGGTGAAGATATCTGGTGTTGGTTTGGCTTACCTGTAACTATACTTATGAACTACAGGTACTCTGAACTAGTGCAGACAGGTGAAGATATCTGGTATTGGTTTGGCTTACCTGTAACTATACTTATGGACTACAGGTACTCTGAACTAGTGCAGAAAGGTGAAGATATCTGGTATTGGTTTGGCTTACCTGTAACTATACTTATGGACTACAGGTACTCTGAACTAGTGCAGACAGGTGAAGATATCTGGTATTGGTTTGGCTTACCTGTAACTATACTTATGGACTACAGGTACTCTGAACTAGTGCAGACAGGTGAAGATATCTGGTGTTGGTTTGGCTTACCTGTAACTATACTTATGGACTACAGATACTCTGAACTAGTGCAGACAGGTGAAGATATCTGGTATTGGTTTGGCTTACCTGTAACTATACTTATAGACTACAGGTACTCTGAACTAGTGCAGACAGGTGAAGATATCTGGTGTTGGTTTGGCTTATCTGTAACTATACTTATGGACTACAGATACTCTGAACTAGTGCAGACAGGTGAAGATACTCTGAACTAGTGCAGACAGGTGAAGATATCTGGTGTTGGTTTGGCTTACCTGTAACTATACTTATGAACTACAGGTACTCTGAACTAGTGCAGACAGGTGAAGATATCTGGTATTGGTTTGGCTTACCTGTAACTATACTTATGGACTACAGGTACTCTGAACTAGTGCAGACAGGTGAAGATATCTGGTATTGGTTTGGCTTACCTGTAACTATACTTATGGACTACAGGTACTCTGAACTAGTGCAGACAGGTGAAGATATCTGGTATTGGTTTGGCTTACCTGTAACTATACTTATGGATTACAGATACTCTGAACTAGTACAGACAGGTGAAGATACTCTGAACTAGTGCAGACAGGTGAAGATACTCTGAACTAGTGCAGACAGGTGAAGATATCTGGTATTGGTTTGGCTTACCTGTAACTATACTTATGGATTACAGGTACTCTGAACTAGTGCAGACAGGTGAAGATATCTGGTGTTGGTTTGGCTTACCTGTAACTGTACTTATGGACTACAGATACTCTGAACTAGTGCAGACAGGTGAAGATAGCTGGTGTTGGTTTGGCTTACCTGTAACTATACTTATGGACTACAGATACTCTGAACTAGTGCAGACAGGTGAAGATATCTGGTTGGTTTGGCTTACCTGTAACTATACTTATGGACTACAGATACTCTGAACTAGTACAGACAGGTGAAGATACTCTGAACTAGTGCAGACAGGTGAAGATACTCTGAACTAGTGCAGACAGGTGAAGATAGCTGGTGTTGGTTTGGCTTACCTGTAACTATACTTATGGACTACAGGTACTCTGAACTAGTGCAGACAGGTGAAGATATCTGGTGTTGGTTTGGCTTACCTGTAACTATACTTATGGACTACAGGTACTCTGAACTAGTGCAGACAGGTGAAGATATCTGGTGTTGGTTTGGCTTACCTGTAACTATACTTATGGACTACAGGTACTCTGAACTAGTGCAGACAGGTGAAGATATCTGGTGTTGGTTTGACTTACCTGTAACTATACTTATGGACTACAGATACTCTGAACTAGTGCAGACAGGTGAAGATATCTGGTGTTGGTTTGACTTACCTGTAACTATACTTATGGACTACAGATACTCTGAACTAGTGCAGACAGGTGAAGATATCTGGTGTTGGTTTGACTTACCTGTAACTATACTTATGGACTACAGATACTCTGAACTAGTGCAGACAGGTGAAGATATCTGGTGTTGGTTTGACTTACCTGTAACTATATTTATGGACTACAGATACTCTGAACTAGTGCAGACAGGTGAAGATATCTGGTGTTGGTTTGACTTACCTGTAACTATACTTATGGACTACAGATACTCTGAACTAGTGCAGACAGGTGAAGATATCTGGTGTTGGTTTGACTTACCTGTAACTATACTTATGGACTACAGATACTCTGAACTAGTGCAGACGGGTGAAGATATCTGGTGTTGGTTTGACTTACCTGTAACTATACTTATGGACTACAGATACTCTGAACTAGTGCAGACAGGTGAAGATATCTGGTGTTGGTTTGACTTACCTGTAACTATACTTATGGACTACAGATACTCTGAACTAGTGCAGACAGGTGAAGATATCTGGTGTTGGTTTGACTTACCTGTAACTATACTTATGGACTACAGGTACTCTGAACTAGTGCAGACAGGTGAAGATAGCTGGTGTTGGTTTGACTTACCTGTAACTATACTTATGGACTACAGATACTCTGAACTAGTGCAGACAGGTGAAGATATCTGGTATTGGTTTGGCTTACCTGTAACTATACTTATGGACTACAGATACTCTGAACTAGTGCAGACAGGTGAAGATATCTGGTGTTGGTTTGGCTTACCTGTAACTATACTTATGGACTACAGATACTCTGAACTAGTGCAGACAGGTGAAGATATCTGGTATTGGTTTGGCTTACCTGTAACTATACTTATAGACTACAGGTACTCTGAACTAGTGCAGACAGGTGAAGATATCTGGTGTTGGTTTGGCTTATCTGTAACTATACTTATGGACTACAGATACTCTGAACTAGTGCAGACAGGTGAAGATACTCTGAACTAGTGCAGACAGGTGAAGATATCTGGTGTTGGTTTGGCTTACCTGTAACTATACTTATGAACTACAGGTACTCTGAACTAGTGCAGACAGGTGAAGATATCTGGTATTGGTTTGGCTTACCTGTAACTATACTTATGGACTACAGGTACTCTGAACTAGTGCAGACAGGTGAAGATATCTGGTGTTGGTTTGGCTTACCTGTAACTATACTTATGGACTACAGATACTCTGAACTAGTGCAGACAGGTGAAGATATCTGGTGTTGGTTTGGCTTACCTGTAACTATACTTATGGACTACAGATACTCTGAACTAGTGCAGACAGGTGAAGATATCTGGTATTGGTTTGGCTTACCTGTAACTATACTTATAGACTACAGGTACTCTGAACTAGTGCAGACAGGTGAAGATATCTGGTGTTGGTTTGGCTTATCTGTAACTATACTTATGGACTACAGATACTCTGAACTAGTGCAGACAGGTGAAGATATCTGGTGTTGGTTTGGCTTACCTGTAACTATACTTATGAACTACAGGTACTCTGAACTAGTGCAGACAGGTGAAGATATCTGGTATTGGTTTGGCTTACCTGTAACTATACTTATGGACTACAGGTACTCTGAACTAGTGCAGACAGGTGAAGATATCTGGTATTGGTTTGGCTTACCTGTAACTATACTTATGGACTACAGGTACTCTGAACTAGTGCAGACAGGTGAAGATATCTGGTATTGGTTTGGATTACCTGTAACTATACTTATGGACTACAGATACTCTGAACTAGTACAGACAGGTGAAGATACTCTGAACTAGTGCAGACAGGTGAAGATATCTGGTATTGGTTTGGCTTACCTGTAACTATACTTATGGATTACAGGTACTCTGAACTAGTGCAGACAGGTGAAGATATCTGGTGTTGGTTTGGCTTACCTGTAACTGTACTTATGGACTACAGATACTCTGAACTAGTGCAGACAGGTGAAGATAGCTGGTGTTGGTTTGGCTTACCTGTAACTATACTTATGGACTACAGATACTCTGAACTAGTGCAGACAGGTGAAGATATCTGGTTGGTTTGGCTTACCTGTAACTATACTTATGGACTACAGATACTCTGAACTAGTACAGACAGGTGAAGATACTCTGAACTAGTGCAGACAGGTGAAGATACTCTGAACTAGTGCAGACAGGTGAAGATAGCTGGTGTTGGTTTGGCTTACCTGTAACTATACTTATGGACTACAGGTACTCTGAACTAGTGCAGACAGGTGAAGATATCTGGTGTTGGTTTGGCTTACCTGTAACTATACTTATGGACTACAGGTACTCTGAACTAGTGCAGACAGGTGAAGATATCTGGTGTTGGTTTGGCTTACCTGTAACTATACTTATGGACTACAGGTACTCTGAACTAGTGCAGACAGGTGAAGATATCTGGTGTTGGTTTGGCTTACCTGTAACTATACTTATGGACTACAGGTACTCTGAACTAGTGCAGACAGGTGAAGATATCTGGTGTTGGTTTGACTTACCTGTAACTATACTTATGGACTACAGATACTCTGAACTAGTGCAGACAGGTGAAGATATCTGGTGTTGGTTTGACTTACCTGTAACTATACTTATGGACTACAGATACTCTGAACTAGTGCAGACAGGTGAAGATATCTGGTGTTGGTTTGACTTACCTGTAACTATATTTATGGACTACAGATACTCTGAACTAGTGCAGACAGGTGAAGATATCTGGTGTTGGTTTGACTTACCTGTAACTATACTTATGGACTACAGATACTCTGAACTAGTGCAGACAGGTGAAGATATCTGGTGTTGGTTTGACTTACCTGTAACTATACTTATGGACTACAGATACTCTGAACTAGTGCAGACAGGTGAAGATATCTGGTGTTGGTTTGACTTACCTGTAACTATACTTATGGACTACAGATACTCTGAACTAGTGCAGACAGGTGAAGATATCTGGTGTTGGTTTGACTTACCTGTAACTATACTTATGGACTACAGATACTCTGAACTAGTGCAGACAGGTGAAGATATCTGGTGTTGGTTTGACTTACCTGTAACTATACTTATGGACTACAGGTACTCTGAACTAGTGCAGACAGGTGAAGATAGCTGGTGTTGGTTTGACTTACCTGTAACTATACTTATGGACTACAGATACTCTGAACTAGTGCAGACAGGTGAAGATATCTGGTATTGGTTTGGCTTACCTGTAACTATACTTATGGACTACAGGTACTCTGAACTAGTGCAGACAGGTGAAGATATCTGGTGTTGGTTTGACTTACCTGTAACTATACTTATGGACTACAGATACTCTGAACTAGTGCAGACAGGTGAAGATATCTGGTGTTGGTTTGACTTACCTGTAACTATACTTATGGACTACAGATACTCTGAACTAGTGCAGACAGGTGAAGATATCTGGTGTTGGTTTGGCTTACCTGTAACTATACTTATGGACTACAGATACTCTGAACTAGTGCAGACAGGTGAAGATACTCTGAACTAGTGCAGACAGGTGAAGATAGCTGGTGTTGGTTTGACTTACCTGTAACTATACTTATGGACTACAGATACTCTGAACTAGTGCAGACAGGTGAAGATATCTGGTATTGGTTTGGCTTACCTGTAACTATACTTATGGACTACAGATACTCTGAACTAGTGCAGACAGGTGAAGATATCTGGTGTTGGTTTGACTTACCTGTAACTATACTTATGGACTACAGATACTCTGAACTAGTGCAGACAGGTGAAGATATCTGGTGTTGGTTTGACTTACCTGTAACTATACTTATGGACTACAGATACTCTGAACTAGTGCAGACAGGTGAAGATATCTGGTGTTGGTTTGACTTACCTGTAACTATACTTATGGACTACAGGTACTCTGAACTAGTGCAGACAGGTGAAGATATCTGGTATTGGTTTGGCTTACCTGTAACTATACTTATGGATTACAGGTACTCTGAACTAGTGCAGACAGGTGAAGATATCTGGTGTTGGTTTGGCTTACCTGTAACTGTACTTATGGACTACAGATACTCTGAACTAGTGCAGACAGGTGAAGATACTCTGAACTAGTGCAGACAGGTGAAGATAGCTGGTGTTGGTTTGGCTTACCTGTAACTATACTTATGGACTACAGATACTCTGAACTAGTGCAGACAGGTGAAGATATCTGGTGTTGGTTTGGCTTACCTGTAACTATACTTATGGACTACAGATACTCTGAACTAGTACAGACAGGTGAAGATACTCTGAACTAGTGCAGACAGGTGAAGATACTCTGAACTAGTGCAGACAGGTGAAGATAGCTGGTGTTGGTTTGGCTTACCTGTAACTATACTTATGGACTACAGGTACTCTGAACTAGTGCAGACAGGTGAAGATATCTGGTGTTGGTTTGGCTTACCTGTAACTATACTTATGGACTACAGGTACTCTGAACTAGTGCAGACAGGTGAAGATATCTGGTGTTGGTTTGGCTTACCTGTAACTATACTTATGGACTACAGGTACTCTGAACTAGTGCAGACAGGTGAAGATATCTGGTGTTGGTTTGGCTTACCTGTAACTATACTTATGGACTACAGGTACTCTGAACTAGTGCAGACAGGTGAAGATATCTGGTGTTGGTTTGACTTACCTGTAACTATACTTATGGACTACAGATACTCTGAACTAGTGCAGACAGGTGAAGATATCTGGTGTTGGTTTGACTTACCTGTAACTATACTTATGGACTACAGATACTCTGAACTAGTGCAGACAGGTGAAGATATCTGGTGTTGGTTTGACTTACCTGTAACTATACTTATGGACTACAGATACTCTGAACTAGTGCAGACAGGTGAAGATATCTGGTGTTGGTTTGACTTACCTGTAACTATACTTATGGACTACAGATACTCTGAACTAGTGCAGACAGGTGAAGATATCTGGTGTTGGTTTGACTTACCTGTAACTATACTTATGGACTACAGATACTCTGAACTAGTGCAGACAGGTGAAGATACTCTGAACTAGTGCAGACAGGTGAAGATATCTGGTGTTGGTTTGACTTACCTGTAACTATACTTATGGACTACAGATACTCTGAACTAGTACAGACAGGTGAAGGTATCTGGTGTTGGTTTGGCTTACCTGTAACTATACTTATGGACTACAGATACTCTGAACTAGTACAGACAGGTGAAGATATCTGGTGTTGGTTTGGCTTACCTGTAACTATACTTATGGACTACAGATACTCTGAACTAGTACAGACAGGTGAAGATATCTGGTGTTGGTTTGGCTTACCTGTAACTATACTTATGGACTACAGATACTCTGAACTAGTACAGACAGGTGAAGATATCTGGTGTTGGTTTGACTTACCTGTAACTATACTTATGGACTACAGATACTCTGAACTAGTACAGACAGGTGAAGATATCTGGTGTTGGTTTGGCTTACCTGTAACTATACTTATGGACTACAGATACTCTGAACTAGTACAGACAGGTGAAGATATCTGGTGTTGGTTTGGCTTACCTGTAACTATACTTATGGACTACAGGTACTCTGAACTAGTACAGACAGGTGAAGATATCTGGTGTTGGTTTCGCTTACCTGTAACTATCAGTTTGGCCGAAGAACTTTCCACGATGAAACCTGTGAGACGGTTTCTCGTTTGACATTTGTAACTGTGGTAAGTATCCTTGCGTTGAACGTCTGTCACTATCAGTTCTCCAGATGGAAGGAGGCTGTGTTTACCACCTGCAGAGTACAATGTTTACAGCAATAAATACCCACTACTAACGTAGTAATATACTGGGTTGATAGATACCCGTTTTATTATACCTAAGTTCGTACTTCGGTCTTGGATCGAATAGTTCCATTTGTTGAATGCATGTTTTGCTTAGCATACGTTGTTATTATAATCTTTAATTTCTTCAAGTGTACAACAAGTTCTTTTCTTGCTGTGTAAGACGGCCCCCACTTGTCGTTTAATGAAAGATAAAGCAATGGTGTTTGTTTAAAAACAAAGGTTAGCTTTGTGAACACGTAAGTTCACATTTCATGTATTAGTTAGTTGTAAGAATCTAAACACATTGCAAATGCTATATTTAGGTAATTTTTAAGTTATAAAGTTTAGACTTTTTTATTCTATTCGTGAAGGTTATTGTAAGTGTTTGCTCACTGTGTGGACTTAGAACTAATGTAAACTTGAGTGATATTACTGGAATTATGGTGCGAGAGTACCATTAGAGTTATATCACCCAACTTATTACTGAAAACCAGTTAAATCAGTTTATTGATATATTAAAGTTATTATATTTATAAGTATTACAGTGCTTGTTGTCTGTTTATGTAACTACTTCGCAGGTTGTAGATGGATCTTAATCGAAACTAGTATGAAGGTCCATACGGGTGGGGGGGTGCATACAAACTTTCAGTTTGCGGTTTTTATCTTTATTACCACTACGTCGCCCCTCGTGCCTTCTAGATCTTCATCAAATATGACATGAATGTTTATTTTTTATCCATATGCAAACTTATAATTTTACATTTTATGTTTTGAAGCTTTGATGGACGTTTTTGTGTTGTTTTTTTTACACATGACGGAAACGACTGTTGAAGCCCTAAAATAAACTTTCATTAATCACGAACTTACATGACTTCCATCCAGGGGACGGGTATTCCAGCTAGTTTCTAATAAAGTATTGTTTCATTAAATTATTTAAACAGCTCTCGCAAGCTGTCATATTATTATCATAATGAGAAGTAACAATAAGCGATTTATTTCTGTCATCTTAGGCCCGGCATGGCCAAGCGTGTACAGGCGTGCGACTTCTAATCTGAGGGTCGCGGGTTCGCATCCCGGTCGCGCCAAACATGCTCGCCCTTTCAGCCGTGGGGGCGTTATAATGTGACGGCCAATCCCACTAGTCGTTGGTAAAAGAGTAGCCCAAGAGTTGGCGGTGGGTGGTGATGACTAGCTGCCTTTCCTTTAGTCTTACACTCTTAAATTAAGGACGGCTAGCACAGATAGCCCTCGAGTAGCTTTGTGCGAAATTCAAAAACAAACAAAACTGTCATCTTAATAATACTTCCATAATATGATAACCAAATTATACATTTACTAGTCTGAGGATTTCCTCAAGTTCATTGTCTTCTGTATCGTATTACCATACCGTTGTATAGACATGCTGTTCACTTTGAACTGTTGACCTGTTAATGTAGTTGATGTTTGATATTGTTATATAACTTTTTATACGGTTGTCAATCCCTCTCGTATTGTGATATTGTGATTCACAATTGAACTATTAATGTAGTTGATGTTTGATATTGTTATATAACTTTCTCTACGGTTGTCAATCCCTCTCGTATTGTCATATTGTGATTCACAATTGAACTGTTAATGTAGTTGATGTTTGATATTGTTATATAACTTTCTATACGGTTGTCAATCCCTCTCGTATTGTCATATTGTGATTCACAATTGAACTGTTAATGTAGTTGATGTTTGATATTGTTATATAACTTTCTATACGTTGTCAATCCCTCTCGTATTGTCATATTGTGATTCACAATTGAACTGTTAATGTAGTTGATGTTTGATATTGTTATATAACTTTCTATACGGTTGTCAATCCCTCTCATATTGTCATATTGTGATTCACAATTGAACTGTTAATGTAGTTGATGTTTGATATTGTTATATAACTTTCTATACGGTTGTCAATCCCTCTCGTATTGTCATATTGTGATTTTCTTTTCTGGTTTTTAAGGTAAGTGATGTCAAAGTTGATAGCTGTTGTATCTTTTTTGTCATATGGATCTTACTTCTCTAGACAGCTCCAAAACTAGGATTTATTTTATATTTCCCATCACATAATTCGTGTACTTTAAACTACGTGTATTTTTTCTTCGCGAAAAATTTTTTGACTACCTCTATATATACTTCCATCAACAGTGGTCAGGACTCGATTGTTTGAACCAATGCAGATGGTAAAAATTGTTATATTTTACAGACGATACTAGTCGAAAATAACGTATTTTGGATGCAAACAGAAAAGAACAAATGTTTGTTTGTTTGTTTGTTGTTGTTTTTTTAATTTCGCGCAAAGCTGCACGAGGGCTACCTGAGCTAGCCATCCCTAATTTATTAGTGTAAGACTAAATGGAAAGCAGCTAGTCATCACCACTCTCTGACAACTCTTTTATCAACTAATAGTCACATTATATCGCCCCACGGCTGAAAGGGCGAGCATGTTTGGTGTGAAAGGGATTCGAACCCACCACTCTCAACTAAGATTCGATCGCCCTAACCATCTGGACATACTAGTCCTGAGAACAAATTACAGGACCGTAATGCATAAGCTATAACTGTGGGGTGAAGATATGAAAACATTTCATGAATTACTTACCCCTTCTGTACAAGCAACGGGGGCGTAGGGTAATATAATACTGAGTATATAACTTTTGTCATATGGTTAGTTCATCTGATTCCTTCAGAAGATGGAACACCACGAAGAGCGTGGCTCAACTTTATTTCAAATCATTTTTACTAATGTGCATTTCCACCCTGTTGGAGAAGGGCTTTGTCACGATACTAATTTAATAACTTATTCATAACTAGTTCAAGGGACATTACAGTGGTTTCCTTCGACAGAAATATTATGGATTTTTCATCGAATTGAAAAACAATTCGAGCATCGTATTTGGTAACTAATTATCTGTCAATATCTGTCAAACAATCGCTGTTTATGTTATACAACATAACAAGACACCTTGAGATATTACATGGTGTATTATGGGGTGAAGAACATCTAATACTAGATGGAGAGGTGCTCCAATAAAGTGGTCGGTCATTGTTTGTTATAAGATTGTATTAAACCAACTTACCATACTGTTCATCCGCATGAATAACGACGCCATCATCACGAGTCCACGATGTTACCATGACAACCCCTTTCAGAAAGGGTGGTATTTGACATCTGAGAACTGCTGTGTTTCCTGAGTGATATAATCGCTGTATACTCGTACGATGTACTTGTTGTCAAGAGCTAACAGGAGAATTGAATTGAAATATTTTTAGCTAAGCCTAATGAAATTTACTAATACATAATTATTAATGATAATTATCAGCAGGGAAGATGAACAAGGTATAACAAGCTATTGTTTAATGAAATAAAACAATAAAGACAATTAAAACAAATTGTATTGTAAATTTGTATCTCATTGTTTTCTATTTTTAGAAGATATTTTTCCCAATCAGAAATTGTTGTACAACCAGAGAATGTCTTAGATAGTTTAAATAAACACCTTAAACGATATGATTTATTATCTTTACCAATGAGAAGGGTAGAAACATCAATTAGAGCAGCTCGCGGTGACGAACGAGGCATTATTGTGGTCAACCATCGGACCAGGCCAGACACTTTGGTCTGAAGACTAAACAGTTATAATACTCCATCAATCATTAGTGTTAGAACGATGTTGTTTCTTGAAACCAAAGGAACCGCTAACACTCGCTAATTTTTAACAAAAGAAACTATAGTTATATATAAATTAATTTTATTAACTACATTACAAACTGTCTATGGTACAATCGACGTTTTATTTAAATTGTAACTTCTAGTAAATACAACTGCATTATATCAATAACACATTAAATATAGTAAACATAGCCAACGTACGAGCAGCAGAAAACATTACATTCAATCACTTGAAGAACAGTAAATATTACTTTCAGCCAGTATAAGAACAGTGAACATTACATTTAGTCAGTATAACAGCAGTGAACATTACATTCAATCAGTATAACAACAGTGAACATTACATTCAGTCAGTATAACAACAGTGAGTAATACATTCAGTCACTATAAAAACAGTGAACATTACATTCAGTCAGTATAACAACAGTGAACATTACATTCAGTCAGTATAACAACAGGGAACATTACATTTAGTCAGTATAGCAACAGTGAACATTACATTCAGTCAGTATAACAACAGTGAACATTACATTTAGTCAGTATAACAAGAGTGAACATTACATTCAGTCAGTATAACAACAGTGAACATTACATTTAGTCACTATAACAGCAGTGAACATTACATTCAGTCAGTATAACAACAGTGAACATTACATTTAGTCAGTATAACAGCAGTGAACATTACATTTAGTCAGTATAACAACAGTGAACATCACATTTAGTCAGTATAACAACAGTGAACATTACATTTAGTCAGTATAAAAACAGTGAACATTACATTCAGTCAGTATAACAGCAGTGAACATTACATTTAATCAGTATAACAACAGTGAACATTACATTCAGTCACTATAAAAACAGTGAACATTACATTCAGTCAGTATAACAACAGTGAACATTACATTTAGTCAGTATAACAGCCGTGAACATTACATTCAGTCAGTATAACAACAGTGAACATTACATTTAGTCAGTATAACAGCAGTGAACATTACATTTAGTCAGTATAACAACAGTGAACATTACATTCAGTCAGTATAACAACAGTGAACATTACATTTAGTCAGTATAACAACAGTGAACATTACATTCAGTCAGTATAACAACAGTGAACATTACATTTAGTCAGTATAACAGCCGTGAACATTACATTCAGTCAGTATAACAACAGGGAACATTACATTTAGTCAGTATAACAGCAGTGAACATTACATTTAGTCAGTATAACAGCAGTGAACATTACATTCAGTCAGTATAACAGCAGTGAACATTACATTTAGTCAGTATAACAACAGTGAGCATTACATTTAGTCAGTATAACAACAGTGAACATTACATTCAGTCAGTATAACAACAGTGAACATTACATTCAGTCAGTATAACAACAGTGAACATTACATTCAGTCAGTATAACAACAGTGAACATTATATTTAGTCAGTATAACAACAGTGAACATTATATTCAGTCTGTGTAACAACAGTGAACATTATATTTAGTCAGTATAACAGCAGTGAACATTACATTCAGTCAGTATAACAACAGTGAGCATTACATTTAGTCGGTATAACAACAGTGAACATTACATTCACTCAGAATAACAACAGTGAACATTACATTTAGTCAGTATAACAAGAGTGAACATTACATTTAGTCAGTATAACAACAGTGAACATTACATTCAGTCAGTATAACAACAGTGAACATTACATTCAGTCAGTATAACAACAGTGAACATTACATTTAGTCAGTATAACAGCAGTGAACATTACATTCAGTCAGTATAACAACAGTGAACATTACATTCAGTCAGTATAACAACAGTGAACATTACATTTAGTCAGTATAACAACAGTGAACATTACATTCAGTCAGTATAACAACAGTGAACATTACATTCAGTCAGTATAACAACAGTGAGCATTACATTCAATCAGTATAACAACAGTGAACATTACATTCAGTCAGTATAACAACAGTGAGCATTACATTCAGTCAGTATAACAACAGTGAGCATTACATTTAGTCAGTATAACAGCAGTGAACATTACATTCAGTCAGTATAACAACAGTGAGCATTACATTTAGTCAGTATAACAACAGTGAACATTACATTCAGTCAGTATAACAGTGAACATTACATTTAGTCAGTATAACAACAGTGAACATTACATTCAGTCAGTATAACAGCAGTGAACATTACATTTAGTCAGTATAACAACAGTGAACATTACATTCAGTCAGTATAACAACAGTGAACATTACATTCAGCCAGTATAACAACAGTGAGCATTACATTTAGTCAGTATAACAACACTGAACATTACATTTAGTCAGTATAACAAGAGTGAACATTACATTCAGTCAGTATAACAACAGTGAACATTACATTCAGTGAGTATAACAACAGTGAACATTACATTTAGTCAGTATAACAGCAGTGAACATTACATTCAGTCAGTATAACAACAGTGAACATTACATTTAGTCAGTATAACAGCAGTGAACATTACATTCAGTCAGTATAACAACAGTGAACATTACATTCAGTCAGTATAACAACAGTGAACATTACATTTAGTCAGTATAACAACAGTGAACATTACATTCAGTCAGTATAACAACAGTGAACATTACATTTAGTCAGTATAACAGCCGTGAACATTACATTCAGTCAGTATAACAACAGTGAACATTACATTTAGTCAGTATAACAGCAGTGAACATTACATTTAGTCAGTATAACAACAGTGAACATTACATTTAGTCAGTATAAAAACAGTGAACATTACATTCAGTCAGTATAACAGCAGTGAACATTACATTCAGTCAGTATAACAGCAGTGAACATTACATTTAGTCAGTATAACAACAGTGAGCATTACATTTAGTCAGTATAACAACAGTGAACATTACATTCAGTCAGTATAACAACAGTGAACATTACATTCAGTCAGTATAACAACAGTGAACATTATATTTAGTCAGTATAACAACAGTGAACATTATATTCAGTCTGTGTAACAACAGTGAACATTATATTTAGTCAGTATAACAGCAGTGAACATTACATTCAGTCAGTATAACAACAGTGAGCATTACATTTAGTCGGTATAACAACAGTGAACATTACATTCACTCAGAATAACAACAGTGAACATTACATTTAGTCAGTATAACAAGAGTGAACATTACATTTAGTCAGTATAACAAGAGTGAACATTACATTCAGTCAGTATAACAACAGTGAACATTACATTCAGTCAGTATAACAACAGTGAACATTACATTTAGTCAGTATAACAGCAGTGAACATTACATTCAGTCAGTATAACAACAGTGAACATTACATTCAGTCAGTATAACAACAGTGAACATTACATTTAGTCAGTATAACAACAGTGAACATTACATTCAGTCAGTATAACAACAGTGAACATTACATTCAGTCAGTATAACAACAGTGAGCATTACATTCAATCAGTATAACAACAGTGAACATTACATTCAGTCAGTATAACAACAGTGAGCATTACATTCAGTCAGTATAACAACAGTGAGCATTACATTTAGTCAGTATAACAGCAGTGAACATTACATTCAGTCAGTATAACAACAGTGAGCATTACATTTAGTCAGTATAACAACAGTGAACATTACATTCAGTCAGTATAACAGTGAACATTACATTTAGTCAGTATAACAACAGTGAACATTACATTCAGTCAGTATAACAGCAGTGAACATTACATTTAGTCAGTATAACAACAGTGAACATTACATTCAGTCAGTATAACAACAGTGAACATTACATTCAGCCAGTATAACAACAGTGAGCATTACATTTAGTCAGTATAACAACACTGAACATTACATTTAGTCAGTATAACAAGAGTGAACATTACATTCAGTCAGTATAACAACAGTGAACATTACATTCAGTCAGTATAACAACAGTGAACATTACATTTAGTCAGTATAACAGCAGTGAACATTACATTCAGTCAGTATAACAACAGTGAACATTACATTTAGTCAGTATAACAGCAGTGAACATTACATTCAGTCAGTATAACAACAGTGAACATTACATTCAGTCAGTATAACAACAGTGAACATTACATTTAGTCAGTATAACAACAGTGAACATTACATTCAGTCAGTATAACAACAGTGAACATTACATTCAGTCAGTATAACAACAGTGAGCATTACATTCAATCAGTATAACAACAGTGAACATTACATTCAGTCAGTATAACAACAGTGAGCATTACATTCAGTCAGTATAACAACAGTGAGCATTACATTTAGTCAGTATAACAGCAGTGAACATTACATTCAGTCAGTATAACAACAGTGAGCATTACATTTAGTCAGTATAACAACAGTGAACATTACATTCAGTCAGTATAACAACAGTGAACATTACATTCAGTCAGTATAACAACAGTGAGCATTACATTCAGTCAGTATAACAATAGTGAACATTACATTCAGTCAGTATAACAACAGTGAACATTATATTTAGTCAGTATAACAACAGTGAACATTATATTCAGTCTGTGTAACAACAGTGAACATTATATTTAGTCAGTATAACAGCAGTGAACATTACATTCAGTCAGTATAACAACAGTGAGCATTACATTTAGTCGGTATAACAACAGTGAACATTACATTCACTCAGAATAACAACAGTGAACATTACATTTAGTCAGTATAACAACAGTGAACATTATATTTAGTCAGTATAACAACAGTGAACATTAAATTCAGTCAGTATAACAACAGTGAACATTATATTCAGTCAGTATAACAACAGTGAACATTACATTTAGTCAGTATAACAGCAGTGAACATTACATTTAGTCAGTATAACAGCAGTGAACATTACTTTCAGTCAGTATAACAACAGTGAGCATTACATTTAGTCGGTATAACAACAGTGAGCATTACATTCAGTCAGTATAACAACAGTGAACATTACATTTAGTCAGTATAACAGCAGTGAACATTACATTTAGTCAGTATAACAGCAGTGAACATTACATTCAGTCAGTATAACAACAGTGAACATTACATTTAGTCAGGATAACAACAGTGAATATTACATTCACTCAGAATAACAACAGTGAACATTACATTTAGTCAGTATAACAACAGTGAACATTACATTCACTCAGAATAACAACAGTGAACATTACATTCACTCAGGATAACAACACTGAACATTACATTTAGTCAGTATAACACAGAGAACCAATATAGAGAGGTATGTTAGCAATTGGAGTTTGTGTTTGTTTCTAGAAAGGATTGTTCGCTATTTGAAAGAACGAATCACTTGGTTTTAGAATTTCTACCAAAATCAACCAACACAACACGACTTTGTGAATTTCACACACGATAAAAAAACAACACAACAGGTTGTGTTCCAGTGCAATTTTAGCGTGATCGTGTTCTAGTGCAGTTTTACCTTTTGGATGTTTTTGTTAAACATGAAAAACAATCTGGTTTCTCTGAGAAATATCTCTCTTCACCAAAACTTATGAGTGATTCCTATGGGCCACCCGCTAGTACAGCGGATTTAGAACACTAAAATTATGGGTTCGATTCCCCTCGGTGGGCTCAGGAGCTAGCCCGATGTGAGTTTGCTATAAGAAAATACACACACACACATTCAGGTACATGGTGAGTGGTACCTGAATTCTGTGTTTTTCTAACAAAAAGGTACATGGTGAATGGTATTTGAATTCTGTCTTTTTCTAACAAAAAGGTACATGGTGAGTGGTACCTGAATTCTGTGTCTTTCTAAGAAAAAGGCACATGGTGAATGATACCTGAATTCTGTGTTTTTCTAACAAAAAGGTACATGGTGAGTGGTACCTGAATTCTGTGTCTTTCTAACAAAAAGGCACATGGTGAATGGTATTTGAATTCTGTGTTTTTCTAACAAAAAGGTGCATGGTGAACGGTACCTGAATTCTGTGTTTTTCTAACAAAAAGGTGCATGGTGAATGGTACCTGAATTCTGTGTTTTTCTAACAAAAAGGAACATGGTGAACGGTACCTGAATTCTGTGTTTTTCTAACAAAAAGGTACATGGTGAGTGGTACCTGAATTCTGTGTTTTTCTAACAAAAAGGTGCATGGTGAACGGTACCTGAATTCTGTGTTTTTCTAACAAAAAGGTGCATGGTGAGTGGTACCTGAATTCTGTGTTTTTCTAACAAAAAGGAACATGGTAAACGGTACCTGAATTCTGTGTTTTTCTAACAAAAAGGTACATGTCGAGTGGTACCTGAATTCTGTGTTTTTCTAACAAAAGGAACATGGTGAACGGTACCTGAATTCTGTGTTTTTCTAACAAAAAGGTACATGTCGAGTGGTACCTGAATTCTGTGTTTTTCTAACAAAAGGAACATGGTGAACGGTATTTGAATTCTGTGTTTTTCTAACAAAAAGGTACATGGTGAGTGGTACCTGTGTGATATTCACCATTATGTTTGTTATTAGAAATCCAAAATCTATAATTTTGTTTTTCCAAATGTTCTTACTTATTCATTATCTATAAAATTGTTCCAAACGAGATGTATGGTTTGATAGATAAGACAACCTCTGGGAAATCCAACTTTATAGCTCCTTGAAACGTACTGAATTACAGTGTTTAATGTGCAGCTAATTGTCTCTTGTCCACCCTCTCGTGTTTCTCTTCATGTTAAATACAAAGTTAAGAAAAGCAAAACTTTAAATTTCTGAAATGTAGAAACGATTTTCCAACGCACTAGATTCTCATTTTTAGTAAATGGAATTTTTATGGTAATCCCGTCTTTTCTAGTTACAAATCGAATATTCAGTAACGATCTAGGCTTGTAGTAATCCAATAATGTCACATCGGTTTGACTCCTTATTGACAATAACGTAGTAATATAAGCACTGGAGTGCCACTCTTCTCCGCGAGGAGTCGCTCTGCTGGGAAATAGAATTTTCGTCAAAGCAATTAGTAAAGTATTCTGGAAAATCAGGTCAAATCTATCGCACGTGTCTAAGTAAGAAGAGAAGCCAATAATGGAGCAATCAGATCAGCTAACTTAAGGATCGAAATCTGTCTCCTAATGGTGAAGTTAGGCGGTGGTGGAAGCTAACCGGTTGGGTTAGTAAGCAAGTAATCGATGCTTCCTCAGGCAACTCGAAAATTGCATTTCAGAACTGACATCAGTCAGCCGTAAAGAAGAGCTGGACGAACTGCTAAACACCCTCTTTTCTCCACCTACCCTTCGCCTCTCAAATTTGTTACACTCAGTAGCTACAAAGCAAAGAGAAGTGAAGTTGACGTCCAACTTGGTTTTATATGTGTTTTATGTGTGTTTTGGGGTAAAAGTAGGCGGCAGGGTTGTGGTTCTTACTGCTTTTAAAATGTGTGTAAGCAACAACTGTAAGAGTATCCTGAGAGAAATACAATTATATACAGAGTGGTTGATAAATGGATGTAATAGTGTCCCAAACTGCGTCTATTAAAACTAAAGAATCTCCCAATGTGAAAAAATCAACAGCGAAAAGAAAATTGATAGTCTAAATCGATTAAAATGAAATACATAGAAGTGTCACTTGTTTTTGTATTCCTCCAGTTCCCAGCTGTTTGACAACGAACAGAGAACAGATTGAAATCATAAATAACCATTTGTTCGTTTAAAGCCTAATTGTTGTGTTAAATAAAATATTTAATAACATGAATAAGTTAGGTTCTGTATTCAGAAATTTGAAATGTTAATAATCCTGGTACGATATATGCTTCATCAGGTAAAGAAAGATATGACGTAATGTAACGACCAACCAAGTTAACATTAGTTAAAAATATGACACGACAATAGACCAGAATAGAAATCAACACTAATTGTGTAGAATAACACAAAAAGCATGCATTATATGTTAGGTCACTAACGAATAGTTACAAACAAGGTCAGATATGACATCAACGTGGGTATTACATTAACCCAAACAGATAACCTATATTGATTGTTTAATAGACCAACTAAACAACAACACTGGTTGTACACCAGCCCAGACAGCGAACCAACATTCACTGTCTTATAGACCACTTAAAGAACAACACTGGTTGTACACCAACCCAGACAGAGAACCTATGTTCACTGTTATGTAGACCAATTAAAGAACAACACTGATTGTACACCAACACAGACAGAGAACCAATATTGACTCTTTTATAGACCAATTATAAAACAACATTGGTTGTATAACAGCGCAGACAGAGAAACAACATTCACTGTTTTATAGAACACTTAAAGAACAACACTGGTTGTACACCAACACAGACAGAGAACCTATATTGACTGTTATATAGACCAATTAAAGAACAACAATGGTTGTACACCAACGGAGACAGAGAACCAATATTGAGTTTTCATACACCAATTAAAGAACAACACTGGTTGTACACCAACCCAGACAGAGAATCTATGTTGACTGTTATATAGACCAATTAAAGAACAACACTGGTTTCACACCAACACAGAGAACCAATATTGACTGTTTTATAGACCACTTAAAGAACAACACTGGTTGTACACCAATCCAAACATAGAACCAATATTGACTGTTTTATAGACCAACCAAAGAACAGCACTGGTTGTATACCAACAGAGACAGAGAACCAATATTTACTGTTTTATAGACCAACTAAAGAACAACACTGGTTGTACATCAATAGAGACAGAGTACCAATATTGACTGTTCTGTAGACCAACAAAGAACAGCACTGGTTGTACACCTAAAGAGAAAACCAATATTCACTGTTTTATAGACCAACAAAAGAACAGCACTGGTTTTACACCAATCTAGACAGAGAAGCAATATTGACTGTTTCATAGACCAACAAAAGAACAGTACTGATTGTACACCAACATAGACAGAGAAGCAATATTGACTGTTTTATAGACCAACAAAAGAACAGCACTGTTTGTAATTACTGTTACTTACTATCAATGTTATTTGTACACATTTAATTTTGTTTTTATTCGAGACAAACATAAATTCCTTTGGGTGATGTTGGAGTCCCGTTCTCACACTATCTGTTAGTCTATTTAAATAGAGAAATGATGATATTGGTACATCCACTGTGCACCTTAGGCAATTACAGTTTACGAGTTGTTAGCGTTATTTAGTGGTTATTTGAAGATTTTAAAACGCTTTGAATTTTTCTTTAAGAGTTGTTTTCCGCCAACATTAATGTTGTTATATTGAGTTGTTACGTAGGATTGTTGTTACGAAAATTTAAGAATGACAATTCCATGCATAAAGATTTTCTTTTATCACGAAAGCTTTCAAATACGGCCGCTTAGTACTTATGATAAACAGTTTTCTCGCGGGTCCCTATGATTTTCCGTTGGCACTAGTAAACTCCGTAGTTTGTTTTTTCTATAGAAGTAATTTACGTAAAGTATCTCTAGTGTCGTGAAATTGCAAGAGGTGTTTTATTGTAAGGGAAAAACTTTCTGAATAAATATTTAAATATGGACCATAAAGATATGGTAATTTATGTAATTTTTACTTTCCATTTCATGTTAATAAGTAACATAATTTCCAAAATTAAATACCTTGGTTGGAATAAAACTGATAGACTTTGTAGTAAATAAAAATTGATCGTGTATCGTGTGAGTTCACAAGTGTTATTTATTTACTTGTTACAACATTTAAAATGTTTATATCACAGGCCCGGCATAGCCAAGCGTGTTAATCCGAGCGTCGTGGGTTCGAATCCCCGTCGCACCAAACATGCTCGCCCTTTCAGCCGTGGGGACGTTATTACGTTACGGTCAATCCCACTATTGGTTGGTAAAAGAGTAGCCCAAGAGTTGGCGGTGGGTGGTGATGACTAGCTACCTTCCCTCTAGTCTTACACTGCTAAATTAGGGACGACTAGCGCAGATAGCCCTCGAGTAGCTTTGAGCGAAATTGAAAACAAAACAAACACAGTATAAACAGCTGTTTTCAAAAATATCGACAACGGTTTATGTTCGTTACCTCCTATTTGGTCCACCGCATTAGCTCCTCCAATTAGCTCTATCGATTAATTTTGTGCGATTAATGCTCTGCATTAGTTCTCTGGATTAGGTTAAAATGAAATTCGGGCTTGTTGGTGGTACGGTTAAAACTACGAGATTTGTTATTAGGGCTTGGTGACAAGGTATTGCGTAACTGTGGTAATCTATTTTCATATAATCAAAATTGTATACAATAACACTGTTTTAATATTGGTTAAAAACAATGTTTTCTATCTATCTACGGAATTGTCACTGGAAAAACTTATGAAACGACACGTTGTTACTTATTGTTTAATATATATTATACAATTAGGAATGTTCTTAAATCGACTCCACTTACAACTAAACCTTGGCATAGTGCAGTAGAGTTTTGAATATTACGTCGCTGTACCCTTGTTTATCAGTCTATAAATTCTTTTTGTTTTTCAGTTACGTCGCTACGAAAGCAGATTCGTTAGTGATGCACTGGTCGCATCGTGACCACTGTTTCATTTTCTAATTACGTTGGTGACTGTGGTACTGATACATGATTTTCTGCTGTCAACGTTGTCATGGTGATCACGTGACTGTTGTCTCGCTCGCTAACCGACCCTAAGTTTCGAGACACACCCTTGTGTCCGTGATAATGCCGGATATTAATGCTAATAACACCGAACAACTTACTAGAAATACGAAATGGACCACTACATTCGTTGTAATAACTCTGGCCTTTATGCATGTGATTCTAACAGTCAATGTTTATGTTACACAACTAAAGTTCTGAAGTCAATGTTTGTTACACAACTAAAGTTCTGACAATCAATGTTTGTGTTACACAACTAAAGTTCTGACAATCAATGTTTGTGTTACACAACTAAAGTTCTGACAATCAATGTTTGTGTTACAGAACTAAAGTGTTGACAGTTAATGTTTATGTTACACAACTAAAGTGTTGACAGTTAATGTTTATGTTACACAACTAAAGTTCTGACAATCAATGTTTGTGTTACAGAACTAAAGTGTTGACAGTTAATGTTTATGTTACACAATTAAAGTGTTGACAGTCAATGTTGTTTATGTTACACAACTAGTTTCGACAGTCAGTGTTTATGTTACACAACTAAAGTTCTGACAGTCAATGTTTGTTACACAACTAAAGTGTTGACGGATAATGTTTGTGTTACACAACTAAAGTTCTAACAGTCAATGTTTATGTTACACAACTAAAGTTTCGACAGTCAGTGTTTATATTACACAATTAAAGTGTTGACAGTCAATGTTGTTTATGTTACACAAGTAGTTTCGACAGTCAGTGTTTATGTTACACAACTAAAGTGTTGACAGATAATGTTTATGTTACACAACTAAAGTGTTGACGGATAATGTTTGTGTTTCAGAACTAAAGTGTTGACAGTCAGAGTTTATGTTACACAACTAAAGTTCTGACAGTTAATATTTGTGTTACACAACTAAAGTGTTGACAGATAATGTTTGTGTTACAGAACTAAAGTGTTGACAGTCAGTGTTTATGCTACACAACTAAAGTGTTGACAGTTAGAGTGTATGTTACACAACTAAAGTTCTGACAGTTAATATTTATCTTACCCAAGCCATTCTTAAACCACAACATAACAGGGCTTGTGGATGTTATCTGTCTGGCCAGCTTAGATTCTTTGAATAAAACAATCCAACAATCTTATTATTTTGTTCATTTTATCTCAAGAACATGGAAGTAACTTCAGTCGTCATCTTTGGTCAGTTTAATGAACTGTTTGTGCCTGAACAAACATCTTGGAATGAACTTGAATGTCAGGTCGCTACTGTAATTTTTGGCAACATTTGTGAAAAATTACAGACTAAACATCTTGACAAACTGGTACGAACGGAACACGGACTTCTTCAGGCCTATTCTAGAACCAAATCTAGGCTATTACTGGTTTTACAACCGGATGATAGGTGGCAGGCCCTAATAATAGTGGCTGACAAAGTGTTAACGAGCCATATTCGAGGCAAGTAATGGGCCTATTATACAACTGATATGGTTCATGTCGTAATTGTATTTTACTTTATTAGACAGCAAGCAGATTGTTTTGAAGGATAATATATATTTATTAGTTTATTACTACAATAAAGTCGTGTAGCCTAATTAAGCCATGATATTTCATCTAATTATGTTGAACGTCATTACTGATACGATACATGCTTATGTATTATAAACTATAGATAATAGTGTTGGTGTTTGTGTAAATACTGAGTTACTAAACACGGTCCGTGTTTGTGTACCTACTGAGTTATTGCATTACAAGAGAAATTCGTTTTATTTACACAGCCCACAGGTCTGTATAAATGTGGAAATAGTGTCACTTGTATGTCCGTCTGACTACTTCGCAGTATGTGGATGGTTCTTTGCCAAACTTGATATGAAGGTTTATTTGGTCCATGAGGAGATAAAAACAGAACTTTGGTTTCATATTTTTAAGTTTCTATGGGCATTTTTGCATTTTATTTATCACTACTTCGTTTCCTATTGACGAATCTTCACCAAATTTGATATGAAAGTTTGTTGGGCCCATGGGGAGAGAAATGCAAAATTACGGTTTCACAGTTCTTGTTTTTATGCAGTTTTTAGGGCTTTTTTTCAGTGCAATTACAAATAAGCGAAACACCTTTTCATGCCCTAAGATAGCCTTTCATTAATCATGAATTTATATAGCCTTCTTCCAGGAGACGGGTCCCCCAGTTAGTAGAAATAAATCCAGGTTTTACTGCACTACATAATAGCTTCAAGAAAGTCCAGATTTTTTTTATCCAAATGCTCTCACTCAAGCTTATGTCATTAACTGAACGATCTTTTGTTGTTCAAATACAAAGATTATTATTTTTCTTAATAATGTCTCGGATTATTTATCACTTCACTGAAATTCTTTAATTTGTCTCATTATCTGTTGATTTGTGTTTTTTAACCGTTCACCTGTGGTTTTGTTTATTAAGCTGTCTTGGTTAATTGTTAATCTGTTTTTTTTATTTATTAATAGTCTTTATTTGCTGACACGGCCAAGTGGTTAGGGCACTCGACTCGTAATCTGAAGGTGGAAGGTTCGAATCCCCTTCACACCAAATATGTTCTCCCTTTTAGCCGTGGTGGCGTTAAAACGTAACGATCAATCCCACTATTCGTTTTTAAAAGAGCAGCCCAAGAGATAGCGGTGGTGCCTTCCCTCTAGTTTTACACTGCTAAATTAGGTACGGCTAGAGCAGATAGCCCTCGTGTAGTTATTGTTGAGTCATTGGTGTGTGTGTGTGTGGGGTGATAAAAGAAACATTATTGTTTTATCTTATCGATGTGTTAAAATGTCATTTTTATTTATCCTAGAAGATGCTCCTCCTTACGTTTCACCATCTGCACCAAACCTCTCTGTACTGATGAGCACTGCTTTTGAAGTGATACGGACGTATTCAATAGCATCTACAGCCAACTTTTGGGATATTCTAAATGAATGGCACGAATTGACTGTCACTCTTATAACTCTAAGAGGGTAGTGTTGAAGCAACGGAAATAAGCTAACATCCCTCGGATTGACAGACCCAATAAATAAATAAAAAGACTGTTTGTAAAGTATTGTCAAGCTGTAAGTGTAAGTGGTAGTGGAAACGGTCGAATTGATGTCAGGATGTCAGTATAACTGGTATAGAAAACGGTCGAATTGATGTCATGTTGACCGTATAAGTGGTAGTGGAAACGACCGAACAATGTCAAGATTGTCAGTATAACTGGTAATACAGGGTGTTCGGAAAGTCACTGTGCAGTTTTGTAATCATATATCTATTCAGTCTATTTCAAGCCAGCAACTGATAGCGGTGTTTAGAAACAAAATAAGAAGGATCCAGGCCTGTACTGATGCCAACGGGGGTCACTTTCAACATTGTTTATAATTGTCATTCATATTTACCTCCTGTATTCTATATTGAAACATGTCTGTTAATAAGTATACAAGTGCACAGTGACCTTCCGAACATCCTGTAGAAACGGTCGAACTGATGTTAAGATGTCAGTATATCTGGTTGTAGAAACGGTCGAATTGATGTTAAGATGTCAGTATATCTGGTTGTAGAAACGGTCGAACTGATGTTAAGATGTCAGCATAAGTGGTAGTGGAAACGGTCGAACTGATGTCAAGATGTCAGTATAACTGGAATTAGAACTAATTGTTTTTGTGTTTGCATTTATGATGAAAAAAGTGACCAATAATATAGCCAAACTGATCTAAAATCAAAGTGTGAACTCATTAAAATATATGAGAACAAAGCAGACTTGTTTAGTTGGACTAAAAATACTTTATATTAAAGAAACTGGAAAGAAATAATGAAGTTTCTTCTCCGAAGTCTAGAAACTTTATCGATACTTTAGTGTTTTACATATAAATGTGGTTTTAAGCTTCATTAGAAACCACAGAAACGATCGAATAGTGACGTAGATGGATTGGTTGATGTTACTAATTATAGATTCGGCTTGATGGAGTTCGCCAACAAACCCCTAATCTTACCATACACGACACGGCACATGATTTGTTTTACGCTGGTGATTACAAGTCATATTATTTCTCTAACATATCCGCGAGGTGGAGGATAAATGACTGGGCAGTAATGGTATTAAGCTGGACTCTCACATAAACCGGTTGTGCTGGTTAATAGCAGAACGGTACTGTAGTAGTTTCTACCTTTCAAGTTCAATATACTAATACGTTTTCCACAATATTTTCCAATATAGTTAGGGCGTTTTCAAGATTTTGCACAATATATTTTTTAACCTATTAGTTTTCTCATTAAATAGGGTTAGACTAATAATACTCATATTTTTACTGGAAACGCATCATCCACACGTGTTTTTTCAATTGTCGACGGACGTTAATTGTAAGACTACAACACTTATAAGTACTTGAAACCTTTGAAGTGTAGTGTTTCAAAGGTTGTATTTTGTAAAGACGTAGAAACGCTAGATTCAATTTATTGCTTTTATCTTTTACTGTCTTTTTCATCTGATTTTTCTTCAAACATTTTATTTTTACGAATTTCATGGTTAACTTTAGAAACAAAAATTTTGTTCGAATGTAGAGTGCTCAAATAAACAAACAAAAACTTGTGCTTCAGTTGTTAGAAATTTTCTTCTCGCAGAAGCAAAGATTTATGGATTCTGAATGATCTGGTAAGTGCAATAACACACGGACGTCAAACAGTCTGTGAAACAATAAGACACGGACTTACAAAGATTTATGGATTCTGAATGATCTGGTAAGTGCAATAACACACGGACGTCAAACAGTCTGTGAAACAATAAGACATGGACTTACAAAGATTTATGGATTCTGAATGATCTGGTAAGTGCAATAACATACGGACGTCAAACAGTCTGTGAAACAATAAGACACGGACTTACAAAGATTTATGGATTCTGAATGATCTGGTAAGTGCAATAACACACGGACGTCAAACAGTCTGTGAAACAATAAGACATGGACTTACAAAGATTTATGGATTCTGAATGATCTGGTAAGTGCAATAACACACGGACGTCAAACAGTCTGTGAAACAATAAGACATGGACTTACAAAGATTTATGGATTCTGAATGATCTGGTAAGTGCAATAACACATGGACGTCAAACAGTCTGTGAAACAATAAGACATGGACTTACAAAGATTTATGGATTCTGAATGATCTGGTAAGTGCAATAACACACGGACGTCAAACAGTCTGTGAAACAATAAGACATGGACTTACAAAGATTTATGGATTCTGAATGATCTGGTAAGTGCAATAACACACGGACGTCAAACAGTCTGTGAAACAGAAAGACATGGACTTACAAAGATTTATGGATTCTGAATCATCTGGTAAGTGCATTGACTCACGGACGTCAAACAGTTTGTAAAACAGTAAGACACGGACTTACAAAAATTTATGGATTCTGAACGATCTGGTAAGTGCAATAACTCACGGACGTCAAACAGTTTGTAAAACGGTAAGACATAGCCTTCAAAGAATGTAGGTGCTGGGTCGTTTTGAATTTATTTGTCTATTAAGTAAATATTCAAATACAGAGTAACTTGTATTTAAATTACATGGACTCACCAGGAGCTCCATGTGTGCAATAAAAATGTCCATAATACAAAGACGCTACAATTAATATACACATTTTATTGTATACAGTTGTTATAATGTTTGCAGAAGAGAGGTTGTTAAAACAGTAGAGGATAGCGTGACTTGAAGAGAAACAGAGAAAATTAAATTGTTTTTATAAGTTTATTGTGTAGACAGTTATTCTGATTGTGTAGACAGTTATTCTGATTGTGTTGACAGTTATCTGATTGTGTAGACAGTTATTCTGATTGTATTGACAGTTATTCTGATTGTGTAGACAGTTATTCTGTTTGTGTAGACAGTTATTCTGATTGTGTTGACAGTTATTCTGTTTGTGTTGACAGTTATTCTGATTGTATTGACAGTTATTCTGATTGTGTAGACAGTTATTCTGTTTGTGTAGACAGTTATTCTGATTGTGTAGACAGTTATTCTGATTGTGTAGACAGTTATTCTGTTTGTGTAGACAGTTATTCTGATTGTGTAGACAGTTATTCTGATTGTGTTGACAGTTATTCTGTTTGTGCAGACAGTTATTCTGATTGTGTAGACAGTTATTCTGTTTGTGCAGACAGTTATTCTGATTGTGTTGACAGTTATTCTGATTGTGTTGACAGTTATTCTGATTGTATTGACAGTTATTCTGATTGTGTAGACAGTTATTCTGTTTGTGTAGACAGTTATTCTGTTTGTGTAGACAGTTATTCTGATTGTGTAGACAGTTATTCTGATTGTGTTGACAGTTATTCTGTTTGTGTAGACAGTTATTCTGATTGTGTAGACAGTTATTCTGTTTGTGTAGACAGTTATTCTGATTGTATTGACAGTTATTCTGATTGTGTAGACAGTTATTCTGTTTGTGTTGACAGTTATTCTGATTGTATTGACAGTTATTCTGATTGTGTAGACAGTTATTCTGTTTGTGTAGACAGTTATTCTGATTGTGTAGACAGTTATTCTGATTGTGTTGACAGTTATTCTGTTTGTGTAGACAGTTATTCTGATTGTGTAGACAGTTATTCTGATTGTGTAGACAGTTATTCTGTTTGTGTAGACAGTTATTCTGATTGTGTTGACAGTTATTCTGATTGTGTTGACAGTTATTCTGATTGTATTGACAGTTATTCTGATTGTGTAGACAGTTATTCTGTTTGTGTAGACAGTTATTCTGTTTGTGTAGGCAGTTATTCTGATTGTGCAGACAGTTATTCTGTTTGTGTAGACAGTTATTCTGATTGTGTAAACAGTTATTCTGTTTGTGTTGACAGTTATTCTGATTGTGTAGACAGTTGTTCTGTTTGTGTAGACAGTTATTCTGTTTGTGTAGACAATTATTCTGATTGTGTAGACAGTTATTCTGTTTGTGTAGACAGTTATTCTGATTGTGCTGACAGTTATTCTGATTGTGTTGACAGTTATTCTGATTGTGTAGACAGTTATTCTGTTTGTGTAGACAGTTATTCTGTTTGTGTAGACAGTTATTCTGTTTGTGTAGACAGTTATTCTGATTGTGTTGACAGTTATTCTGATTGTGTAGACAGTTATTCTGATTGTGTTGACAGTTATTCTGATTGTGTTGACAGTTATTCTGATTGTGTAGACAGTTATTTTGTTTGTGTAGACAGTTATTCTGATTGTGTAGACAGTTATTCTGATTGTGTTGACAGTTATTCTGATTGTGTAGACAGTTATTCTGTTTGTGTAGACAGTTATTCTGTTTGTGTAGACAGTTATTCTGATTGTGTAGACAGTTATTTTGTTTGTGTAGACAGTTATTCTGATTGTGTAGACAGTTATTCTGTTTGTGTAGACAGTTATTCTGTTTGTGTAGACAGTTATTCTGTTTGTGTTGACAGTTATTCTGATTGTGTAGACAGTTATTCTGTTTGTGTAGACAGTTATTCTGTTTGTGTTGACAGTTATTCTGATTGTGTAGACAGTTATTCTGATTGTGTAGACAGTTATTTTGTTTGTGTAGACAGTTATTCTGATTGTGTAGACAGTTATTCTGATTGTGTAGACAGTTATTCTGTTTGTGCAGACAGTTATTCTGTTTGTGCAGACAGTTATTCTGATTGTGTAGACAGTTATTCTGATTGTGTAGACAGTTATTCTGATTGTGCTGACAGTTATTCTGATTGTGTTGACAGTTATTCTGATTGTGTAGACAGTTATTTTGTTTGTGTAGACAGTTATTCTGATTGTGTAGACAGTTATTCTGATTGTGTAGACAGTTATTCTGTTTGTGTAGACAGTTATTCTGATTGTGTAGACAGTTATTCTGATTGTGTAGACAGTTATTCTGATTGTGTTGACAGTTATTCTGATTGTGTAGACAGTTATTCTGTTTGTGTAGACAGTTATTCTGATTGTGTAGACAGTTATTCTGATTGTGCTGACAGTTATTCTGATTGTGTTGACAGTTATTCTGATTGTGTAGACAGTTATTCTGTTTGTGTAGACAGTTATTCTGATTGTGTAGACAGTTATTCTGATTGTGTAGACAGTTATTCTGTTTGTGTAGACAGTTATTCTGATTGTGTAGACAGTTATTCTGTTTGTGTAGACAGTTATTCTGTTTGTGTAGACAGTTATTCTGTTTGTGTAGACAGTTATTCTGAACAGTTATAATGCATTCACGAGACATTATACCAACACACACACATACTACACTCCACAAACTCAGCAGATGACGAAACTATAAAACTCGACGTTTTTTTTTTGTTCACTTCTCGCCATGTTTCATCGTTGCCATGACTACTGGATGTAGGTCCTCGAGGGACAAGTTACAGAGCATGTTTATGATAGCAAAACCTAAAGCACTTCGTCAGCTTTTGTGTGTCCTAGCGGTTGGTCTCTTACACAACATACTAACACGAACTCATAAATATCAAATATTGTGCTACCTCTACAGCTGCTGCGAATAACTGGTCGCGGTGGACGTCAAGTAGAAGATAAAAATATTTTGCTTGTTTATGCCAACCCCGAGTGTGGTGAAATCGTGGGAACACCACCGACGTGGAGAACTGAGAAGAAGAATTTCGGAAATTGGACGTGTTGCCCGTGGCAAAGACTATTAATTGCAATTCAAGTGTCTTTTTGCGGCGGGGAAGAAGCCAATGGTTACTAGACTGCCGTACTTACTGGGCACGAGACGACACGAACCCACAGTTAAGAGATGAATATTTCAATGTCGAGCTGGTAACTTTGAGGCTTGAGAAGTCATAATTTCGCGCCGTTGCTAACGTTCAGAGGACAGGGTCGACTTTACAGCCGTGAAATAATGATCAATAAGCACTTACTGCGAAACTTAAGCACTTACTGCGAAACTTAAGCACTTTGGGGTCGTCGAATAAGGTAATTTAGTTGTTAGTAAGAGGTGTTAGAAAAAACTTCATTAACGAAAATCGTTTCAGCCCCAGTTCCACTACAGCCATCATTATGCTCCGCGTGCACTGTAAACTTACTCTGAATATATTCTATCAGACATTTACATCCAAAGTCCGCAATAAAGAGTTGAAAAGGAAATATAAGATACGTTACTCTCTACCGACAACATGTTTAACTACTAAAGCAACTTGTAGGTTGGACAACAGTTTGAAACAGTCAACAAGGCTGTAACAATGTGGAACTACAGTTTGAAACAGTCAACAAGGCTGTAACAATGTGGGAAGCTATTGGTCTTGCTTTATTGATACATATCGAGACTAGTTTAGATAAACGTAACTAAAACACATCTCAACCTCACTCTTAAAAACAGTTGTATTATAAAACTAAAATACCTTAAGTAACTAGTTGATGGTTATATATTCTTTACTGGTGGAGGTTTTATAATACCAAAATATAGTAAGTGACTGATTTACTGGTGGAGGTTTTATAAAACCAAAATATACTAAGTGACTAGTTGATGGTTATATATTTTCTAACCAAAGTAAGCAGGGTTGATAATCCTAGCTACGTTAAGGGAAATATTCGTCACTATATTATTGCTGTTAGAGATTGTAAAATTACAGAGTTGAATACATTAAAATAAATCGATTCAGATCAGAAGTCTTGTAACAAGAGGTGGTATAAAAGTGGTGGAACAGAAGTTATCAAATTTCACATTGCTAATATTTGGTGTTACATGATTACTCTAGAACTTGGACGATTATGCAAGGGATAAAGAATGCTTTTAGACTCAATACACTTAGATCATAAAACGTGACGTGCACAGATCGGAGATATCCTTTATTATACTTATTAATATTTAATGATAATATATGAATCATACAGTAAGAGACTTTACGACAAGTCGTGCCCCTGTTGTTGTAACAAAGTATGGCGTCTCGTAACAAACGAGAAACCGCGAATAGAAAGGACAATGGCACAAGACTTCCACGTGCAACATAATTAAGAAGGATATTGATATGGAGACGCCATAGTTTACGAGTACGTGTTTAAATAACACTAGGTAACAAAATTTTTACTTTTTCTTGTTCCTGGACAGAAAGTATTATTTCCCAATTGTTTATGTATAAAGTAAATGGAAAAGACCTATGTTTGTCTCTTCAAACTTTGCTTTGCGACCTGGGTAACGAAAAATTCAAACTTACCTATTTTCCAGAACATTCCAGGTAGATTGAGTGCTGAGTATTTTATAGAGAATTTTCTCGAACTTACAAGAATTTTCAAGTACTTTCTATAATGTTGTAGAACTTACGAGAATTTTCTAGAACTTTCTATAATGTTGTAGAACTTACGAGAATTTTCTAGAGCTTTCCGTAGTAATATATATATATATAGGCGCTCACCACTCACACTTCAGTTTAGTTCTAGCTGCTTAAGTGTACACATAGACTTATCTGATTTTATCAGAGATGGCATCAAGAAGCTGCAAGCTTCTCCAGACATATTCTGCTATTTATGTGGCCGATTTATCAAGAAAAGAACGAAAAAGTACTCTGACAGCATCTGCTAAAACGTGTGAAGCCTACAAGGTATATTTCGGCATGTCTGTCAGTGATCAAGACACACCCTGAGCACTTCACTTTATCTGTGAGCACTGCAAAAAAACTCTAGAAGGTAAGACGAACAGTTTTTGCTTGCTCGAATAGTAAGATTTTATATTATACAAATTTTAGACCTTTTAAATTTAAATATCTTACGGTGGACCTCAAAGAGGAATACAACAACGTCAAGACCTTGCTAGAAGTCTTGAAATAAGATGAATATGGCTGGGAAGTTATCGGAGACTTCAAAATGGTGACGTTCCTGATGGGTCTCCAAGGAGGCTTCACCAAGTTTCACTGTTATCTTTGTCTTTGGGACAGTAGGGACATCGCAGCGCACTACAACAGGAAGCACTGGCCACAACGGACCGAGTGCTCTGTGTGGAGGCACAATGTCAAGTGTGAGCCACTAGTGGACCTCCAGAAGGTGTTATTCCTACCATTGCACATAAAATTGGGTCTTATGAAACAATTCATCACAGCTCTTGATAAGGAGTCTGCAGCCTTCAAGTACCTTCGAGACTTCTTCCCTAAGTTGTCTGAGGTAAAGGTCAAAGCTGGTGTATTTGTTGGACCACAAATAAAGAAGATCTTGGAGTGCACAGAATTCCCCAAGAAGCTCAGTAGGAAGGAGAAAAAAAAGCTTGGGGCAGCTTTGTAACAGTGGTTTGGGGCTTCTTGGGCAATCATAAGGCCGAAACTTATGTGGAACTGGTGAGGAACTTCGGCAAAATGGGCTGCAGGATGTCTCTGAAAGTCCATGTCCTTGACGCTTATCTTGATAAATTCAAGGAGAACATGGAAAAGTACTGAGAGGAGCAAGGCGAGCGCTTCCACCAAAATATACTGGACTTTGAATGTCGCTACCAAGGAGCGTATAACGAAAACATGATGGGAGACTATATTTGGGAGCTGATATGTGAAAGTGATTTATATTACAGTCGCAAATCTTGAAAAACTACTCACTTCTAAACATTTTTGTATAACTTTAGTTTTAATACATGTAAATCTTGATTCATATGTTGTTTTATTCAGACCTTATGTAAATGAAAATGTGTAAATTTGACCGTTTTTACATATAAGATAGGTTAATTTTTAAATTTCATTATCCAGGTCACAAAAGCAAAGTTTGAAGGGAATAATGGCCATTTTCTGTACTTTTACAACATAAGCAATTAAGAAATAACACATACTATTCAGAAACAAAATTTGTGTTACATAGTGTAATTTGCTTCAATGCCTTATTCGTTTGACATTAATTATCGAATGAAACAGGGATTCATGCTATTTCGTACCGTATACATTGCATATAGATTTTACATACCGGAATACTGTCGTTACTGTATAAAGGATCTATTAGAGAACGCCCGCAATGGGGAACGGTGTACTTGGGATATAAAAGCCTTATGAAGGAGCTTTTGGAATAGAAATCACGCTGCATCGTTGTCAGACAGAGAATGACCGGACACAGACTGTAAGGACATTGTGAGGCTTCAAAATCGTTTTAATAGCAGCGTATTCATCCTTTATATAGTTGAAAAACGTAGTTTCTCCTCTAACAGGCTTTATCAATATTTGAATGAAAATATGCATTAATGTTATGAAGAAAGGAACAAACTTTAAAGCAATGTATGTACCTAAATTGAAACCTGGATACGTCAAGTGAAATCTTCACGTTACCCGCACGATGATCCATTTGTTCGATTATGTTGGGACACACTCTAGCATTTTCAGGATCGATGAATTAAAAAAAAATCACATATATATTCTTCTCCTTCCAACTCCTACAAAGTGTCAACTGGTCAATCATACTTTGACCTCACTCCCTCCATCACATTGCCTCGTATAGATAAACTGTAAAGTCACTGGTTCCTCATATACTGGAGTAAGACCCTACAAGAAGTTGATGATTGTAGATCTCGTGTTGGAATTTTATTAATACCCCAAGTTGTTGTCCACTTTCTTTGTTTCGTTTCTCCTCACAGTCTTGTCCACTTTCTATGTTTCGTTTCTCCTCACAGTTTAGTCCACTTTCTTTGTTTCGTGTCTCCTCAGAGTCTAGTCCAGTTTCTTTGTTTCGTTTCTCCTTACAGTTTAGTCCACTTTCTTTGTTTCGTTTCTCCTCACAGTTTAGTCCACTTTCTTTGTTTCGTGTCTCCTCAGAGTCTAGTCCACTTTCATTGTTTCGTTCCTCCTCAGAGTCTAGTCCACTTTCTTTGTTTCGTTTCTCCTCACAGTCTTGTCCACTTTCTTTGTTTCGTTTCTCCTCACAGTCTTGTCCACTTTCTTTGTTTCGTTTCTCCTCACAGTTTAGTCCACTTTCTTTGTTTCGTGTCTCCTCAGAGTCTAGTCCAGTTTCTTTGTTTCGTTTCTCCTTACAGTTTAGTCCACTTTCTTTGTTTCGTTTCTCCTCACAGTTTAGTCCACTTTCTTTGTTTCGTTTCTCCTCACAGTTTAGTCCACTTTCTTTGTTTCGTGTCTCCTCAGAGTCTAGTCCACTTTCATTGTTTCGTTCCTCCTCAGAGTCTAGTCCACTTTCTTTGTTTCCTTTCTCCTCACAGTCTAGTCCACTTTCTTTGTTTCGTTTCTCCTCACAGTTTAGTCCACTTTCTTTGTTTCGTTTCTCCTCACAGTTTAGTTCACTTTCTTTGTTTCGTTTCTCCTCACAGTTTAGTCCACTTTCTTTGTTTCCTTTCTCCTCACAGTCTAGTCCACTTTCTTTGTTTCGTTTCTCCTCACAGTTTAGTTCACTTTCTTTGTTTCGTTTCTCCTCACAGTTTAGTCCACTTTCTTTGTTTCGTTTCTTCTCACAGTTTAGTCCACTTTCTTTGTTTCGTTTCTCCTCACAGTCTAGTCCACTTTCTTTGTTTCGTTTCTCCTCACAGTCTAGTCCACTTTCTTTGTTTCGTTTCTCCTCACAGTTTAGTCCACTTTGTTTCCTTTCTCCTCAGAGTTTAACTGGAACTTTTATCTGGTGAGGTCTTTTCTATCCATTTCTTATTTATTCTCACATGATCCATCGAATATCCTACTATTTACCTAATAGTAGAAAACAGAATATTCTAGAAAACTAATTAGCTGCACTTTTTAAAGAAATATCTACATTTGCCAGTGTTTACTTAACGGTCAACTGCTTTGTAGTTTTACCAGTGCAACTGGTCACAGTGGACCAGTGGTGGTTTTATTCAACAAGTATAACTCATGACGATTTGGTGTTATACCTACAAGTCTATAAAGGACAACCTCCCATCAAGTAGTGTATACCAGGTGGAATTTTACGACTAATAGTAGGTGAAATAATAATAAACTATATTCCTTTAAACGTTTGAAATAATATTATCTCGATCGACATGTGCTTTAAACATAATCTTTCAAAACATTTCCCAGTCAGTAAAGACATCAGTTTTCTTCCAGCATAGTGGCATGAATGCAAACATGTAGTGAGATATTTTAACTGTTACCTGGTGTCATGAAGGCTAACATGTAGTGAGATATTCTAACTGTCGCCTGGTGACATGTAGTGAGATGTTCTATCAGTGTGCCAGTATAACTTACTCCAGGTGGTCAGCTTGCCAGTATAACCTAGTCCAGATGGTCAGTTTGTCACTGTTGCTTACTTAAGGTGGCCATGTTGCTTTAGTACTTTAACAGACGTCAAAATGTAAACAACGAACCCTTTCAACTCGTTTTTCTCGTCAGCAAATTAAATTAGGTGTTTGTAAAATTATAATTAACTGTTCTGTCCTTCAGAATATATATATATATATACCGGGCACCACTTTTAACAGTCACTTATTCGGGTCATATGTCTTGAGCCACACAAGACAGATTCTCTAATCTTTGTCTCAGGATTGTTATAATGATCGTGACTGGGATACAGGACTCAATCTAGTTGAATTTAATAACCTCAGTATTCACAGTGGAAAAAGGTTGTTTCGTTAGGGAAGGGTCACTTTAATTAAACTTTAATTAACTTATATATGATTAACTTAATTTCCTAGAATGCACGTTTTACTTACAAGAAAACGACCTCTGTATCGTACCTAACAGCCCTTTCTGCCTACTATGATAGGTCCTATAGGAACTGTGGTTTTGTTTCTGTACCAAAGACTTGAAAAACGCTGGCTTGATAAATACAATTGTTAAGCCTATTTGAAACACCTGTCACCTCTATTCAAGCTACACAGCAAGAAAACACAAGGCAAAATCAACATTTTCTCCTTCGATTTCGATTTACGAAATTATTATTCAATCAGTCAACGCCTAGGAAAAAAATGGAATGCCACGGTTCTTCAGTTTACACGGTTTCTATATCTGACAGAATTTAAATCTTACCTGCCTCCACTGTCACTTTTCTGCTACCTATAGTACCCACACTGTTGGTTGCTAGACATTGATAGAAGGAACTGTGAATTTCTTGCTGGTATTTTTCAGGAGAGAATGGTTGAAATACCAGAGTGCCATCAGGTCGTATGTAAACAACTTCTGCTACATTAGTCACCTCTTGACCGTCTTCTTTTCTCCATGTTAAGTGAGGAGAAGGGTCACCACGTGCAGCACAAGAGACGTGAGCACCCTTGGAGTTTGAAAACTGCACAAGTTGCGGGGGTTCGTGAGTAAATAGTGGAGCCGTAGGCAGGAACTTCTCTACAGAATTAATATAGATGTTAAAACATAAACATAGGTCATTCTGTCTTTAATCATAGCAAATATTTAATGATGCAAATAGAAACTTAAGAACTTTGATTTTTTTCCTCAATGGTAAACATGTACAGATGACAGCACTGAATTTTTTTAGCTATTTTGAGATGGCTTTTGTGGATACTTATAATTCAATATTAAAACGATATGATTGTTTGTTTGTTTTTTGAATTTCACACAAAGCTACACGAGGGCTATCTGTGCTAGCCGTCCCTAATTTAGTAGTGTAAGACTAGAGGGAAGGCAGCTAGTCAGCACCACCCACCGCCAATTCTTGGACTACTATTTTACTAACGAGTCACATTATAACTCCCGCGCGGCTGAAAGGGCGAGCATGTTTGGCGCGACGGGGATGCGAAATCGCGACCCTCAGATTACAAGTCGAACGCCTTAAAACGCTTGGCCATGTCAGGCCTAAAACGATATGAAATCCTCAAGAAAAATTGACAACTTTTTAGGTATAGTCTATAAAAAACAAATATTTAAATAAGAAGTTATGTAATACTTATTGAAAATAGTGGAGATACTACTTAGTTTTTAAAATTATATCAATTTCAGTAATTTGTTCATAGTGTTTTCTTATATCAAGATGAGTTACGTGTCTTTATTATCAAAGTTATATCAATAGAAATCACGTATCATTATTCTTATAATTGTATCAATATTAGTTGCAACTCTTTATTGTTATAGTTATATAAATATTAGTGTCTATACTGTTATAATTGTATCAATATTAGTTGCATGTCATTGTTTTTAAAGTTATATCAATATTATATATGTGTCTGTATTGTCATAGTTACATCAGTAATAGTTGCATATCTTTATTGTTATAGTTATATCAATATTAGTTAGTGTCCATATTGTTACAGTTATATCAATATTAGATAGTGTCTATATCCCTAGTAGTTACTTATTTATTTGTTATAGTTATATTAATATTAATTATGTTTCTACATTGTTACATTGATGTCAATATTAGTTACTTATTTATATTGTTATAGTTATATTAATATTAATTATGTTTCTATATTGTTACATTTATGTCAATATTAGTTACTTATTTATATTGTTATAGTTATATCAATATTAATTATGTTTCTACATTGTTACATTTATGTCAATATTAGTTACTTATTTATATTGTTATAGTTATATCAATATTAATTATGTTTCTACATTGTTACATTTATGTCCATATTAGTTACTTATTTATATTGTTATAGTTATATTAATATTAATTATGTTTCTATATTGTTACATTTATGTCAATATTAGTTACTTATTTATATTGTTATAGTTATATCAATATTAATTATGTTTCTACATTGTTACATTTATGTCAATATTAGTTACTTATTTATATTGTTATAGTTATATCAATATTAATTATGTTTCTACATTGTTACATTTATGTCAATATTAGTTACTTATTTATATTGGTATAGTTATATCAATATTAATTATGTTTCTACATTGTTACATTTATGTCAATATTAGTTACTTATTTATATTGTTATAGTTATATCAATATTAATTATGTTTCTACATTGTTACATTTATGTCAATATTAGTTACTTATTTATATTGTTATAGTTATATTAATATTAATTATGTTTCTACATTGTTACATTTATGTCAATATTAGTTACTTATTTATATTGTTATAGTTATATCAATATTAATTATGTTTCTACATTGTTACATTTATGTCAATATTAGTTACTTATTTATATTGTTATAGTTATATTAATATTAATTATGTTTCTATATTGTTACATTTATGTCAATATTAGTTACTTATTTATATTGTTATAGTTATATCAATATTAATTATGTTTCTACATTGTTACATTTATGTCAATATTAGTTACTTATTTATATTGTTATAGTTATATTAATATTAATTATGTTTCTATATTGTTACATTTATGTCAATATTAGTTACTTATTTATATTGTTATAGTTATATCAATATTAATTATGTTTGTTATAGTTATAACCCTAGTATTTACATGTCTATATTGTTATAGTTATATCAATATTAATTATGTTTGTTATAGTTATAACCCTAGTATTTACATGTCTATATTGTTATAGTTATATCAATATTAATTATGTTTCTACATTGTTACATTTATGTCAATATTAGTTACTTATTTATATTGTTATAGTTATATTAATATTAATTATGTTTCTACATTGTTACATTTATGTCAATATTAGTTACTTATTTATATTGTTATAGTTATATCAATATTAATTATGTTTCTACATTGTTACATTTATGTCAATATTAGTTACTTATTTATATTGTTATAGTTATATCAATATTAATTATGTTTCTACATTGTTACATTTATGTCAATATTAGTTACTTATTTATATTGTTATAGTTATATCAATATTAATTATGTTTCTATATTGTTACATTTATGTCAATATTAGTTACTTATTTATATTGTTATAGTTATATTAATATTAATTATGTTTCTATATTGTTACATTTATGTCAATATTAGTTACTTATTTATATTGTTATAGTTATATCAATAATAATTATGTTTGTTATAGTTATAACCCTAGTATTTACATGTCTATATTGATATAGTTATATCAATAATAGATACGTGTCTATATTATTATATCAGTATTATTTACGTGTCTATATTATTATATCTATATTAGTTACGTGTCTATATTATTATATCAATATTGGTTACGTGTCTATATTATTATATCAATATTAGTTACGTGTCTATATTATTATATCTATATTATTTACGTGTCTATATTATTATATCAATATTAGTTACGTGTCTATATTATTATATAAGTATTGGTTACGTGTCTATATTATTATATCAATATTAGTTACGTGTCTATATTATTATATCAATATCAGTTACGTGTCTATATTATTATATCAATATTAGTTACGTGTCTTTATTATTATATCTATATTATTTACGTGTCCATATTATTATATCTATATTATTTACGTGTCTATATTATTATATCTATATTAGTTACGTGTCTATATTATTATATCAATATTAGTTACGTGTCTATATTATTATATCAATATTAGTTACGTGTCTATATTATTATATCAATATTAGTTACGTGTCTATATTATTATATCAATATCAGTTAGGTGTTTATATTATTATATCAATATTAGTTACGTGTCTATATTATTATATCTATATTAGTTACGTGTCTATTTTATTATATCAGTATTAATTACGTGTCTATGTTATTATATCAGTATTAGTTACGTGTCTATATTATTATATCAGTATTAGTTACGTGTCTATATTATTATATCAGTATTAGTTACGTGTCTATATTTGTATAATTATTTGAGGTAATTGTGTTTCATGGAAGGTTTAGAAGTCACGCGCGCACTCAGCTGACATATGATCTATTTCTACGTATTTCTGCACGTTTAGTTGTAACTTGAGTGGCATGATCAGGTGGTTAGGGCGCTCGAATCCCCTTCGCTTGATACATGATCGCCCTTTCAACCATGGTGACGTTATAATTTCATGGTGAATTCCACTGTTCGTTGATAAAAGAGAAGTCTGAGAGTTGGCATCGGGTGGTGATGACTGGCTATCTTCCCTCTAGTCTCAGATTGCTAAATTTGGGACGGCTAGCGCAGATAGATCTCGTGTTGCTTTGAGCGAGAACAAAAATAAATTGTGATACCAGCAAAATATATTTATTGGTGGAGATTTACTTTTTTTTTGTGATGTGATATACTATAGGGAAGGTAACTAGTGAACAACATTTATCAACTCTTGGACAACAGCATTATTTAATATTTTTATCCCATGACACACACGATGCTCCAAAATGCATAGTGTTTATTTGTTCTCCAGATGAACAGTTCGGACCACTAACCATTTTAAATGTTCGTGTGATACTTGTAATTAGGAGCTGTCCATATTTTCCCCACAAATATTGAAAATACCCTAGGATCCGAGACACAGTCGGTCGAGGCTATTTAGGAGTTAATGTTTTGTTTTGAGGTAATAAAAACATAGTTCTGTAAATTGCCCACGTGTAACAACGTGTTTCAGATGTGAATTCCACACCTACGATAATTTAGTAACAGTATATTTCAGACGTGACTTCAAACAATCAAAAACATGTTCTTAGCCTTAAAAACTAGTAACTTAGCCTTAACAGGTTAGCCTTACGTAAGCCATTACTCGTTGCATGAGTAAGACGTTTCTGAACTCACGTAGATCAAATAATCCAGGGTTTGATCCCTTCCATCTCCTACTCTCAGTGAGCAAAGCGTAGATAGCTCATCGGTATCTTTATGCACGACAGCACAGATTGAGATATAAATCCAGGTTCTATTATAATACAGAGCCGTCTAATAACCTTATGTATAACAGGACAGATTGAGATATAAATCCAGGTTCTAGTATAATACAGGGCCGTCTAATTCTTGCTCTAAGATGTTTCTACCCATTTTACAATACAGTGTATTCCTTGTATAAGTACTAACATTTCGTTAGTCGGTGATCGGTATTTCCTGATCAAATCGAGGCTATCAATACTTTTGAATTTTTCTGATGACGTATATTCTACGCGATACCTCTATTCTCAACAGTTCACAGTTGTTAAAAGTTTACTATGACAGTGAACTAGTTAAAACAATTATAATACGAGCAGCTCTTACCTGAAGTGGCAGGGCTCAATCCACAGATAAACAGTGTATTGACGGTTATTAACAGCACTGCCTTCATTGCACGAGAGACACACATAACACGAGACAACCCTAAGTAATAAATCCAATGCTCCTGTAACAAAAATAACCTTTAATTTCCTTAGTTCAGAACCCGTGAAATGAATGAAGGCTGCACTCAGTTCGCGGATGAGACGCTACGGACTAAGGTGCCTTTCACCCATCCATCTCTTCGTGAGCAGTGTGTGGGTTCCACGCACTGCTCCTCCGACTAATGAATTTTGCGAAGTAGGCGACGAGAAGCGGAGGTTACAAGCGCTGTGTGGAACGCTCACGGCTGCGTCGAATGAGCACGTGCGCCTACAGACAGTGGTCGTTATATCTAGAGGTAAGCCTTTGTAAATATGTGCATTCCCAAGAGCTACGCTTTTTTGAAAGAGTTTGAATGTGATGTGTTTTCAGCGGCCCACAAAGTCGAAAATTTAGCATTCTAACGTAATGGTATACCTTTGTTTCTTTTATTCATTTTCACGTGTCCTGGATTACAGATAAAGTTTGTTACTGGCTCTTAGGTTTCCATCAAAAAGGAGCAGGTTTGCAACAAACAAATAAAGCTTTGAACTTTCTCCAACATGAAAAAAACTCAACCAATGAAATGTATTACCTAATCTTCAGAAAAGCCAATGAGATTTATTGTATTATCTTCAGAAAAGCCAATGAGATTTATTGTATTATCTTCAGAAAAGCCAATGAGATTTATCGTTTCGTTTTCATTTAAGCCAATGAGATTTATTGTATTATCTTCAGAAATGCCAATGAGATTTATCGTTTCATTTTCATTCAAGCCAATAAGATTTATTGTCTTATATTCAGAAAAGCCAATGAGATTTATCGTTTCATTTTCATGAAAGCTAATGAGATTTATTGTTTTATCTTCAGAAAAGCCAATGAAAATCATTGTCTTTTCTTGAAGAAAACACTAGGTAAATTTTATCTCAGTGTTTTAAAATAATGTGTTATTTATTGTCATAAATATTATTTAACTTAGTTGTTAATAGTATGTAGTTCGTTAGGGTAATTATATTTGCTGTCGACAAAATAATCTCTAACCTTTAGATAGAAAATGTGTGATTACATCCTTCTGTTGTAATATTTAATTTCGTGTATTTTGTGAACATCACGGTGTCAAAGAGCAAACAGTAACACGATGGTTCCACTGTCATGAAACTGGTGGCGGGCATATAATATGGGCTTAACTCGTGACAAGTTCATTTCTAATTCTTATATTTTGGTGCGTATATACTTGATGAGACTAAATCTTAACTCCAGGAACCTTCTGAAATAAAATATTATCGTACCAGAATCTTCACATGTCTTCGTACACTTATGCTTGGTACGTACGAGAGCAAAAACAAACAACCAGTAGTTCAATCAAGCCCTGCGAGATTGTATGTGAAGTTTCGCTTATGTTCTGTTTGTTTTTGAATTTCGTGCAAAGCTACTCGAGGGCTATCTGTGCTAGCCGTCCCTAATTTAGCAGTGTAAGATTAGAGGGAAGGCAGCTAGTCATCACCACCCACCGCCAACTCTTGGGCTACTCTTTTACCAATAAATAGTAGGATTGACCGTCACATTATAACGCACCCATGGCTGAATGGGCGAGCATGTTTGGTGCGACGGGGGTTTGAACCCACGACCCTCAGATTACGAGTCGAACGCCTCAACCCTACTGGCCATGCTAGGCCGCTTTTGTTCTGTAATCAAAGAAAGACTTATACGACTGTATATAGAGGCGTTTAGCTTGTGTTAAATGTAGCGAATTTATTAACTAGTAATCCCCTGCTGGTACAGCTGTAAGTCTGCTGATTTACAACGCTAAAATCAGGCGTTCGATTCCACTCGGTGGATTCAGCAGATATCTCGATATAGTTTTGCTATAAAAAAACACACACACATTAATCAGTAATTTTCTTCTAAACTTGAAATGATAAACGAATTGTAACAAAAAACGACCACTTAGACAAATGATATGGTGTTACAGTTTAGGAACACATTCTAAACAAATAAAAATATGTAATCTGAGAATAATAAATACAGTTAGAAACTCTATAGCTCAATGATAATTTATATAACTTAATCTGTAAGCAGAAGTGACTTCTTGTCACTTATTGTGCTTAGATTTCGTCACTAGTTCAAGCTAGGATCACAGGTTCGAAACCATCACCGAATAAGGTCGTGTTTGTGTGGGAGGTTATAATATGACGGTGAATCCCACTATTCGTTGGTAAAAAGAGTAACCCAACAGTTAGCGGTGGGTGGTGCTGCCTAGTTCCTCCAGTCTACCAATGTTAAATTGGGGCCAGCGCAGATAGCCCTCGTGTAACATTGCGCGAAATTAAAAATAAACCACGTGAAGTTTTATGAACTGTTAGCACCTTGCGTCTGGCTACATTTACCGCGAAGCAAGAAAAAGAGAAAACTGTAAAAGGACGTCAACTCCAGTAACTGTGCTCAAACTTAAAACATGAGGCTACTAGACTGTTTGTTTCTGAATTTCGTGCAAAGCTACATGAGAGCTAGCCGTCCATAATTTCACTACTCTTTTACTGGCGAACAGTGGCATTGACCGTAACATTATAATGCTCCCACTGCTGAAAGGGCGAGCATGTTTGGTGTGACGGCGATTTGAACCCGCGACCCTCACATTACGAGTCGAGTGCCCTAACCATCTGGTCACTCCGGGTCGAGGTTACCAGAAAAAACGTAAATTAATATGTTTTATTTTGAATTTGATTAATGTTTGACATTAATATAATATAACCTGTATACAATACACCAACAATGAACGAAGAATAATATTCTCTATAGTGTGAAAAAAAACGTATCAAAATGGACACGTTTGATGTTATGAGAAAGAACAGCTGTTCCCATGAGCCTTTCTTGTGTAATCGGGAAAGAATACATCATTTCATTTTCGGAGTTGCTGTTTTGAGCCTTGGTTACTGTAACGCTATAAATGTTCCCTTTCTGACGTGGGTGGATGGGTGGTTTGTTAAGAAAATGCAGTTTTCGAGCTGTTCAAATTTCGGAAACTTGTCCTACACAAAAGAGAAAACAATGTCAAGCCATTTTGGTACATTCATGTTCGTAGGTTGTCTCCATGTGGTTAGAAAACCTAAACACGTATCAATATCGACAAGGTCTTGAAATATGAAGAACCACAATCAGTAACTGATCAGTCACCAGCTGTCCACTGTCCAGTACGATTTCAGAACAATAACTATAGTTGTTAGAGTGACCAGCACGAGCTAAGACCGATCTAGTTAATCAAACAACTCATTTTGAGTCTAATAAAAACTGGTACTGTACCCGATTAAACGACCTTTGATTCATTGTAAACCTATCTCGAATAGGAGGTCTTAGAGCCTTGGCTTGGACAGTGAACAAACCTGATATAAATCTCACAGAGCAACTCTGTAGCCTGTATCTCAGAATTGCTGGTATGGGTATTAACACTTACTAATAAAGCAGAGAACAACGCTTCGACCTTCCTAGGTCACCTTCAGGTCGAAACGTTGTTCTCTGCTTAACAATAAAAGTGTTAATACCCATACCAACCGTTCTGAGATACATTTTTATTTCAAGTGGGTTTCTCGTCATCATGAACTCTGTGACATATTTTGAGGATCTACCGATCATTGTTACAGCTTGCGTGACCTTACATTGACCCGTGAAAGGAGAGGGAACTTCTATATTGTCATATCATAAAATACCCTTTGTTATTCACTGGACAGGATGTATGTATCTAGTCAGAGGATGTGAGGATCACTGTAATTAGCAGTTTGATATAGTTGTAAAGACATTTTGATATTCTTGTACATCAACGGTCATCAATAGGTTCTTGAAAACCTGATCCATGGTCCTCACTATTTTCAAAAGAAGCAAAACTCTATTTTGGGGAATAATGTATTCTCCAACCAGCTCATACTTGAACCTTGTCTTCATGGTTGTCATCTGACGTGGAAGATAACTGGGGACCACTGCAGTACATGTTTCCAGTAATGTCACATTGGTCAAGCGGATCCATGTCACATAATAATTATTTTACCTAAACGCAACACAGTTTCTATACTCTATAATAGAACACTTGAAGGTTGAAGAACCACATGTAACGAACAAGTAATAATAATTTATTTGGTTGTATTTATTTAGCAGTCTTTGTTGAAACTGTTTTTGTTTGATCCAAAAACAGTTTCGTTGTTCCGTTGTTTTCTTGTCCGTATTTTTTCCTTAATGTTGTGAATACAAGTCCAAAATAAACAAATCAAACCTGCTGAAATAGACTCACAAAAATAAAAGGAAAAGCAATTTGATACAAAATTTGTTCTTTATAAAATAGAAATGACGTTAACATGTTCAAACTCTTTAAGCCTTCAAAAGTAGGATTTGTTGATAAGCTAGAATTCAGTAATGCTTTCCAGAGTGGAACTTATTTATAAGTTAAAAGTCAGTAAGAACTCACTAATTTATCTGTTAACAATTTCAAAGTTGGTAAGGCACTTGAAGAATAATTCGTCTTATAAAGTAACTGAACCAGCTAGTGTAGACGTTGACGAAATCTAGACAATTATTTAAAGTTCTGGATACAACTGTTGTAAATTACAGCTACAGTGGTGATTTGAAAATGAAATTATCACAGACTGTATTGTAGTAACAAGGTTCTTTGGCTCACTACAAGTCCCAGGTACTGCAAATGGCATACTCTCACTTCTAACCAATCCCTCGGACGTAATGTACAAGAATTTCAGTAAATATGTGGTGCCCAATTTTTGTTTTGATTCTCAAGATGACAACCAAATCAGCAAAAGTAAGTAGTTATGAAAACAGGTATAATATTTGCACATTGCGAGTTTGATGTAAGAATACCACAAACATAATGGAATGAGTTGGAATGGTTCAAGCAGCGAATGGATGAATTCACATCAGTCTTATTAGATGTGAAAAAACAGCCTTATATAATTATTACACAAAACATGATGCTGTGTAATATCACATGATGCCATGAAACTCCAGTTTATATTCGTGCCCCACATTGCCTCATTATCCACTAGATATTGATAATATAAACCTTATATGCAATAAAGAGTTTCATTATGAGAATAGTTCTATCATTTCAGTAAAAAGTGATGTTAGAAGAAACATGAATGAATGATTATCATCATCCCTACCCTCACATGTACCACCGTCTCTTATACTGATAAAAAACTGGACCCCTGTGAGAAAAGAACGTTCTTTTTTTTGTAATCGACATTCTAAATTGTGTTCTAAAGTAACTGAATCAGTGTGTGTGGATTTTGACAAAAAAGAAACAGTCATTTAAAACTCCTGGTACCCAACAGTGTAACGAACATTTCTATATACGTCTGACTTGTTTGGATATATTATTTTAAAAGAAGTGGACCGTGTGTTATTTCTATATTATTGAAATTTATCACCAGCAAGTCACAGACATCTACTTTAAAGAACCTGTCACCGAGTCTGATTTTATCTTATCACGGTTTTATGTACGATATGCCACTAGAATACACACGTCTCTCAGACTTCCCAATGAGAAATATATTACTATTTGTTAGAAACAAAAATTCATTTTAAGTCTAATATGAAAGTGTCTTTTTGTGTTTATATTGTGCGAGCAGTAAAGTAAGTGATGGCAAATTTTCTTACTGTTTATGAATCAGTTGTTGGGTAGTTCAGTTGTTGTGAATTGACGTCACATTGCTCACAGTTTATAGTAAGTTCTAGTCCTCAGTTGGGCAAGATATATATATTATTGTAGGCGACCACGTTAGCTCGAGCTAAGTTAGTTAAAGTAAGATAAAGTTAGTGAGAGATAAAGATCGAGACTATGTTTGTTAGTTTAGTCATAAAGAGTTTATGGTAACGACTTTTAAAGTGTGAAAATCACAGATTATATTGCAATAACAGAGTAGTGGAGAATAATTTGTCTTATCCATTGAGTTAAATATCTGAACCAATTTGTGTAAACTTTGACGTAAAAGATAATTATTTAAATCACTGTATACGCTGTGCTAACCAATGAAATAATGTGAGTGAATTTCTCCCAATTGTATTGTAATAACAGAATAGAGTAGAATAATTTGTCTTGTTAAAGGATGCTCTAAGTTAATTGAACCCACCTGCGTGGACCTTGATGAAAAAAGAGACAATTATTTAAAGTTCTGGATACAAACAACTATGATAACCAATATTGTACAAATTCATGTGCATACATTTGACTTATTTTGAATATATTATTTTAAAACAAGTGGATTGTGTGCTGGCCAATTATTGTTCAAATTTATCGCCAAAAAATCACAGACAGCCGCTAAAATTATGTTTTTAAATACCATTAATTTTAACTCGGCAACGTACAAATTTAAAAAGTACGATTATTTGTTTATACAATGGTTATCTGTAAAGTTCCAACTACAGGGAACACACCATGGCGTTTGTGGTACAAGTCGTCGCTGAGCCATCAGGATCACTGAGGAAAGCATCCAGAAATTAAAATCACTTTCTTTTCTCTCATTAGCCCTAACACATTTTCATAGTTTATATTTTATACTGCTGTACGTAGTAGTATTGCTTGATTTGTGAATCTTGGATTAGTGTACATATGTACAATTTGAATCACAGCAAAAATGTAGCTTGATTTGTGAATCTTGGATTAGTGTACATATGTACAATTTGAATCACAGCTAAAAATGTAGATACAGTCTAACGATGCAGTGATATTATTTGTAGTGTAAATCCTTCTGTGGTATTGCAGGCTTGAAATACATGAGAATACGAGACTGTATAATCCTCTGTTTATAAAGGAAAACTAAAGCCAATATCACTCTCATGACTGACAGAAGGGTCCGGCATGGCTAGGTGGTTAGGGTGCTCGACTCTTAATCTTAGTGGGTCGCGGGTTCGACGCTCGCCTTTTCAGCTGCGGGGGCGTTATAATTTCACGGTCAATCCCACTATTCGTTAGTAAAAAAGTAGTCCCAAGAATTACCGGTGGTTACTCATAACTACCTGCCTTCCCTCTAGTCTTATACTGCTAAATTAAGGACGGCTGGCGCAGACAGCCCTCGTGTAGCTTTGCGCGAAATTCAAAACAAACATGGATCAAAGCCTCGCCTCGTTAACGGAAAACTTTTCAAATTGCAACGTGCAAGCTGAAATAGTTTAACTTCTTGTTTGTTTCCATGGTAACCGAGTGGGTCTGTAATTGGAAGTTGTTTTACTATACACTGACTGCTTTATGTTTTGTTCATATTCAAACTTATCTCTTTTCTAACGACCATTATGCTTTGTTCTCCATTAAAACACGTTTTTATTTAAATAAAAAAGAAACACCGGAAAAACACACGAGTAGAATAATTCAGCCTTCCACTAAATAACTAAATTAGGTGATTTTTAAAACGAATTTTATGCAAATTTGTGAAGACCTGTTTCAAATTCTCTCATCAGGGACGTTGAAGACGAAATGCGAGTTTCTGTAATTAAAGTTAGACGAAAGTAAAAAAAGTAAATATTATTTTACTGAAAAGAAACGTTATTACTGTGTTAATTACTATTTACTGTTCTGTTTCACACATTCAACACTGTAGACGCAGTATTCACTGCTATGTTCCTGTTGTTTTTACATACTTAACTTTCTAAAATTGACACTGACTTGCCTGTTTCTGTTGTATTTCACACATACAACACTGTAGACGCACTATTCACTGCTATGTTCCTGTTGTTTTTACATACTTAACTTTCTAAAATTGACACTGACTGGCCTGTTTCTGTTGTGTTTCACACATACAACACTGTAGACGCACTATTCACTGCTATGTTCCTGTTGTTTTTACACACCTGACTTTCTAAAATTAACACTCACTAGTCCGTTTTTGCTATTGTTATACATGCAACTTTGTAAACGTAATTATCACTGAACTGTTTCTGTTGTTTTTACACACGTATCTGAGTAAATCCGTGTCCACTGGTTCAAGTAAACCTAATAGTACTTTCCTCATATGAGTGTAGCTAACTGAAGTAAACACTGATAAACAGTTGTGTTAAAAACAGGCTAGCAGTTCTTACTTTGATACGTAAGTGATTCCTATAACAGTTATCTCTCACCATAACAACTGTTCTTCGTGCAGTTTGATAACATAAATATCAGCGCCCCAGTCACTATACTGTTACGTCGTACCACAACTTGATTGATGAATCCTGGTATTGAACGAAAGACCCCATCGGTACTGGATACAGCAGATACAATGTGGTTGGCATAATGGTTTACATTATTCTGTATTTTAATATTTAAGCTCCTAGAATATGAAATGTTGTTTCTATGTAACATCTAAAGAACCACTTTTACAAAAACCAAAAATAGTCTGAGGTGGTGCACAGCGTATAAATGACACATCTTACATTATGCATGATGTGAAGGTTTGAAACTACGTTACGCAAATATCCGATGATAGAAGCAGTAGATTCTTATTTTAGAGTCGGCGCTTAAAGTATAGAATAATTCTAATAGTTTATACTAAGGTTTTATAAAATGAGAAATCTATTGGTCATTTGTAACCCTTGTAGAGGAAGTAACATATAGACC
>NC_134827.1:47538944-47597973 GCF_004210375.1 Tachypleus tridentatus | reverse complement strand
TATGATAAAGACACTGTTACATTTGTAGTGTACAATAGTTATCCTGTAGTACAATAAAGACACTGTTACATTTGTAGTGTACAATAGTTATCCTGTAGTATGATAAAGACACTGTTACATACAATAGTTAACCTGAAGTACAATAAAGACACTGTTACATTTGTAGTGTACAATAGTTATCCTGTAGTGTGATAAATACACTGTTACATACAATAGTTAACCTGAAGTACAATAAAGACACTGTTACATTTGTAGTGTACAATAGTTATCCTGTAGTATGATAAAGACACTGTTACATACAATAGTTAACCTGAAGTACAATAAAGACACTGTTACATTTGTAGTGTACAATAGTTATCCTATAGTACAATAAAGACACTGTTACATACAATAGTTATCCTGTAGTATGATAAAGACACTGTTACATTTGTAGTGTACAATAGTTATCCTGTAGTATGATAAAGACACTGTTACATTTGTAGTGTACAATAGTTATCCTGTAGTATGATAAAGACACTGTTACATTTGTAGTGTACAATAGTTATCCTGTAGTACAATAAAGACACTGTTACATTTGTAGTGTACAATAGTTATCCTGTAGTATGATAAAGACACTGTTACATTTGTAGTGTACAATAGTTATCCTGTAGTATGATAAAGACACTGTTACATTTGTAGTGTACAATAGTTATCCTGTAGTATGATAAAGACACTGTTACATACAATAGTTAACCTGAAGTACAATAAAGACACTGTTACATTTGTAGTGTACAATAGTTATCCTGTAGTATGATAAAGACACTGTTACATACAATAGTTAACCTGAAGTACAATAAAGACACTGTTACATTTGTAGTGTACAATAGTTATCCTGTAGTATGATAAAGACACTGTTACATACAATAGTTAACCTGAAGTACAATAAAGACACTGTTACATTTGTAGTGTACAATAGTTATCCTGTAGTATGATAAAGACACTGTTACATTTGTAGTGTACAATAGTTATCCTGTAGTATGATAAAGACACTGTTACATTTGTAGTGTATAATAGTTATCCTGTAGTACGATAAAGACACTGTTACATTTGTAGTGTACAATAGTTATCCTGTAGTACAATAAAGACACTGTTACATTTGTAGTGTACAATAGTTATCCTGTAGTACAATAAAGACACTGTTACATTTGTAGTGTACAATAGTTATCCTGTAGTACGATAAAGACACTGTTACATTTGTAGTGTACAATAGTTATCCTGTAGTATGATAAAGACACTGTTACATTTGTAGTGTACAATAGTTATCCTGTAGTACAATAAAGACACTGTTACATTTGTAGTGTACAATAGTTATCCTGCAGTACAATAAAGACACTGTTACATTTGTAGTGTACAATAGTTATCCTGTAGTATGATAAAGACACCGTTACATTTGCAGTGTACAATAGTTATCCTGTAGTATGATAAAGACACTGTTACATTTGTAGTGTACAATAGTTATCCTGTAGTACAATAAAGACACTGTTACATTTGTAGTGTACAATAGTTATCCTGTAGTACAATAAAAACACTGTTACATTTGTAGTGTACAATAGTTAACCTGTAGTATGATAAAGACACTGTTACATTTGTAGTGTACGATAGTTATCCTCTAGTACGATAAAGACACTGTTACATTTGTAGTGTACAATAGTTATCCTGTAGTACAATAAAGACACTGTTACATTTGTAGTGTACAATAGTTATCCTATAGTACAATAAAGACACTGTTACATACAATAGTTATCCTGTAGTATGATAAAGACACTGTTACATTTGTAGTGTACAATAGTTATCCTGTAGTATGATAAAGACACTGTTACATTTGTAGTGTACAATAGTTATCCTGTAGTATGATAAAGACACTGTTACATTTGTAGTGTACAATAGTTATCCTGTAGTATGATAAAGACACTGTTACATTTGTAGTGTACAATAGTTATCCTGTAGTACAATAAAGACACTGTTACATTTGTAGTGTACAATAGTTATCCTGTAGTATGATAAAGACACTGTTACATTTGTAGTGTACAATAGTTATCCTGTAGTATGATAAAGACACTGTTACATTTGTAGTGTACAATAGTTATCCTGTAGTATGATAAAGACACTGTTACATACAATAGTTAACCTGAAGTACAATAAAGACACTGTTACATTTGTAGTGTACAATAGTTATCCTGTAGTATGATAAAGACACTGTTACATACAATAGTTAACCTGAAGTACAATAAAGACACTGTTACATTTCTAGTGTACAATAGTTATCCTGCAGTACAATAAAGAAACTGTTACATTTGTAGTGTACAATAGTTATCCTGCAGTACAATAAAGACACTGTTACATTTGTAGTGTACAATAGTTATCCTGTAGTATGATAAAGACACCGTTACATTTGCAGTGTACAATAGTTATCCTGTGGTAAGATAAAGACACTGTTACATTTGTAGTGTACAATAGTTATCCTGTAGTATGATAAATACACTGTTACATTTGTAGTGTACAATAGTTATCCTGTAGTACGATAAAGACACTGTTACATTTGTAGTGTACAATAGTTATCCTGTAGTACAATAAAAACACTGTTACATTTGTAGTGTACAATAGTTAACCTGTAGTATGATAAAGACACTGTTACATTTGTAGTGTACGATAGTTATCCTGTAGTACGATAAAGACACTGTTACATTTGTAGTGTACAATAGTTATCCTGTAGTATGATAAATACACTGTTACATTTGTAGTGTACAATAGTTATCCTGTAGTACGATAAAGACACTGTTACATTTGTAATGTACAATAGTTATCCTGTAGTACGATAAAGACACTGTTACATTTGTAGTGTACAATAGTTATCCTGTAGTACAATAAAGACACTGTTACATTTGTAGTGTACAATAGTTATCCTGTAGTACGATAAAGACACTGTTACATTTGTAGTGTACAATAGTTATCCTGTAGTACAATAAAGACACTGTTACATTTGTAGTGTACAATAGTTATCCTGTAGTACAATAAAGACACTGTTACATTTGTAGTGTACAATAGTTATCCTGTAGTACGATAAAGACACTGTTACATTTGTAGTGTACAATAGTTATCCTGTAGTATGGGTGAGATAATGTTATACGTTACAATAATTTTGAATAATTTATAGAGCAACAACATCAGGTTTATGGTGCCATAATACTGTGTTGGTGAGAGATGTATCATGAAATTTGAAGACACCATAAATATTATGTATCTGTGTAGTTGCCATGGGTACAACGTTGTGTAGAAATTATATTTCTAACATACAATATTATGTATTGAAGATAATAACCGTATTAGAGAAACACAATTCCATAAATCGTTTTGCACTCGGAGATCGGTTTTCCTTCCACTCTATTCAGGAATAAATGTGTTTTAACAAGACACTTTTTGTCTGTTTACTTTCCATGAAAAGTCTTCTGTTTATATGAAATAAATTGCACGTTATGTTCTCGCGCAGTGGTACATATATTTAGACATGACAGTTTATTTACTTTAGCGATCTATATATTCTAAATGTCTCAACAAATATGCGCAAATATACATATTATAATGCTGTCGTTCTTCGTATCAGTAGGTGGCGCTGATATATATTTGCATATTGTTGATATATCATAGCTACCACTGTGGCTCTACAAACCATATTAATTAAAACGTAAAATACAACCGCGTTAAGCCTATCTGCGTTCTTTACTGTTCGATAACTTCCATCTATCGATCCTACTATAGTGAGAAATTGTATGTTGTAACTTTACATATTACGCCAGTCCAGAGTGTATAATTTGAAATGGCTTCTAATGGCATAACTTTTGTTTGGAACGGTTTCCCTATATTAAGTAAGCGAGACTGTAATATAATTGATAACCATGTAAGTACATATCAAGTTAAATGTTATTAATGTATGGTTTTACCAGGATATGTATTAATCGTGCATTACTATACTACGTTAAGCATTATTCGTGCACAGTCATATTAGGTTAAGTATTGGGGCTCTTTTAATATGGTCATGCATAACTAACACTTAGCCTCATATAATTAAATCATGCATGGTCCTGCCAAGATAAGTATTTGTGAATGTCAGTGATGTATAATCAGTAGGCATGATTTATCTTTATATAAACTTCGATTAATCCAACCAATAAAAAGGCTAGTTGACTTGTCGCAATTTATTCATGCAACCAATTATAAACTTGTCGACTTGTCTCAATTTAATCATCCATCCAATGAAAACTCTTTTCGAGTTTTGTTAATTTATTTATGCAACCAATAAAAAGCGTAGTCGACTTGTTCCAACTTATTTATGCAACCAATAAAAAGACTTGTCTACTTGTTTCAAATTATTCATCCACTCAATGAAAGCCTGCTCGACTTGTCTTAATTTATTGATTGTCTCATAAGCTGTATTGTTCAAAGATCTAACCTATTTGATCGTAACTTACATATTATGTATCAGTAATGACTTCAAAAGCAGCTTTCTACTCAAATATTAATTTTCATTTATTATACAAAATTTGCTATATTTTTATTGTGTACTGTTACAGTTCTATCCTAATGCAATGTTTTAAACTACAGTGGTCAAAACCCTGATCCAATCAACTCGTGGACTTTCTTTTGCCGTTTAGTACTCGTAGAAGTTTCTTATGGCCGCCTATTAGTTGTAATTTAAACTATTTATTATCAACTGTAATTATTATTGTGGAATGTAACAAGATTCTGCGGTAGGGGTTGTTAAATGAAAGCTTGAAGAACGTTTTGTAAGTTATTCTTGGATCATATACTGCGTGTTAAACAACTGAAAATATTTTTCTGTTCGGCCCGGCATGGCCGAGTGATTAGGGCACTCTTCTCGCAATCTGACGATCGCGGGTTTGAATCCCCGTCACATCAAACATGTTCACCTTTTCATTTGTGGGAGCGTTATAAAGTGAAGGTCAATGCCACTATTCGTTGGTAAAAGAGTAGCCCAAAAGTTGGCGGTGAGTGGTGATGACTAGCTGCCTTCCCTCTAGTCTTATACTGCTAAATTAGGGACGGCTAGCGCAGATAGCCCTCGAGTAGCTTTGCGCGAAATTCAAAACAAACAAACCAAATTTCTACCAACAAAATAAATAAGAAAATTGTGTAATTTCTAAAAAACTAGATTCGCAAAGTCGTGGAAATAAAACTTAAAAACACCCTCGATTAATAAAGTATTCAACCACGTAATTCCTGTGTTTTATTAAATATTTAACCATGTAATTCCTGTGTCTTTATTAAATATTCAACCACGTACTTCCTGTGTCTTTATTAAATATTCAACCACGTAATTCCTGTGTTTTTATTAAATATTCAACCACGTAATTCCTGTGTCTTTATTAAATATTGAATCACGTAATTCCTGTGTTTTATTAAATATTTAACCACGTAATTCCTGTGTCTTTATTAAATATTGAACCACGTAATTCCTGTGTTTTTATTAAATATTGAATCACGTAATTCCTGTGTTTTTATTAAATATTCAACCACGTAATTCCTATGTTTTTATTAAATATTTAGCCACGTAATTCCTGTGTCGTTATTAAATATTGAACCACGTAATTCCTGTGTTTTTATTAAATATTGAATAACGTAATTCCTGTGTTTTTATTAAATATTCAACCACGTAATTCCTATGTTTTTATTAAATATTTAGCCACGTAATTCCTGTGTTGTTATTAAATATTGAATCACGTAATTCCTGTGTTTTTATTAAATATTTAACCACGTAATTCCTGTGTTTTTATTAAATATTCAACCACGTAATTCCTGTGTCTTTATTGAATATTGAATCACGTAATTCCTGTGTTTTTATTAAATATTGAATCACGTAATTCCTGTGTTTTTATTAAATATTCAACCACGTAATTCCTATGTTTTTATTAAATATTCAACCACGTAATTCCTTTGTTGTTATTAAATATTGAACCACGTAATTCCTGTGTCTTTATTAATTATTGAATCACGTAATTCCTGTGTTTTTATTAAATATTCAACCACGTAATTCCTGTGTTTTTATTAAATATTTAACCACGTAATTTTTGTGTTTTTATTAAATATTCAACCACGTAATTCCTGTGTCTTTATTGAATATTGAATCACGTAATTCCTGTGTTTTTATTAAATATTCAACCACGTAATTCCTGTGTTTTTATTAAATATTCAATCACGTAATTCCTGTGTTTTTATTAAATATTCAACCACGTAATTCCTGTGTTTTTATTAAATATTCAATCACGTAATTCCTGTGTTTTTTATTAAATATTCAACCACGTAATTCCTGTGTTTTTATTAAATATTGAATCACGTAATTCCTGTGTTTTTATTAAATATTCAACCACGTAATTCCTGTATTTTTATTAAATATTCAATCCGTAATTCCTGTGTTTTTATTAAATATTCAACCACGTAATTCCTGTGTTTTTATTAAATATTCAATCACGTAATTCCTGTTTTTACAAATCGTTTAGGAGAAACAAAATATTCAACACAATGCAGCCCCTGAAATAAAAAACATTTACAGAGATTTCTAATGTTGGTAAAAGAGAAATCAAAATTCAATGGAGAGGATATGGAAAACCTTACAAGCATGATGTTTGTGATTTTGGAGTGCGCTACCTTGTGCCAACCATTCGTTTGTAAAATAAAATATATCGGATTTAGAACAAACACGATCTTACCTTTTCTCTTACCGATTGGTTTTACTGACACTAGTTCGCCATCTTTGTTTCTCCTTTGGAGATTTGTTTTTTTCCACCGCTATTTTCTTCTTTAATAGTTTCCTTTTATCGCAAATTCTTAAGATAACGGACTTTCAACTTTAACACATAAGCTGCTCCTAGCAACTTGTCAAGTAAACAGCATCATTCCAACAACAAAAATGACGTTTTTCTGTTGAGAAACATATACAAACATTCGAGCTAACGTATATTCCGTTTCGTATAACTTGGTTTAGCCACATCTGGCTTTTAAACATCGTAAGTAGCCTATAAGTTTAGGTCACACAAGTTACGTTGAAAACAAAACTAATAATAATAACTCATTTCATAAGTTAAACATTGTTAAAACTGAAGTTTTATTGTCAACAAACATTCTTATTTATCTACCTTCGAATCCCTGTTATAATGTGACGGTCAATCCCACTATTCGTTAATAAAAGAGTAGCCAAGAGTTGGCGGTGGGTGGTGATGACTAGCTCGCTTCCCTCTCTTCTTACGCTGCAAAATTATCGGCGGCAAGCGCAGATAGCCCTAGTGTGGCTTTGCGCGAAATTTGAAACAAACAAACAAACTTACCTCCCTGGTAATTGGTAACTTTTATCCACGTTATTTTGGTATGAATTATTTTTAACTAACGTGACTAAGTGTAGATACAATTAAGTATACCTTATATTAACCTAATTAACACTAGAGTTAGGTCTGTTATATTTTTCAAAACAGTTCATTCTTTTATCGGTTCCTTACGGGTTTTCACGGAGCAGAGTGATTCTTGGTATTTCAACCACACTTTGTCCATCACATCCAGTAACGACGACGCGTTTCATTCAATTCAGAAATAACATGCAATGAGCGAAACGTGTCCTCAGCAGTAGATGTGGTGGGCATAGTGTCGTTGAAATACTATTATACTTTCTTTTAATTTCTGAAAACCCCTAAGAAACGAAATAAAGAACGTAATTTTAAAAATATTAATATATTAAGGCATGTATAATTAATGATTAGCTATATTCTGTTATGACAAATGGTTTTGTTTATTAGTAAGATGTGTGATAATTCGTATCAGTAATCTTTCAAATGATTTTCACAATATTAGTTTTAGAGATCCTTTTGTCGCTTAGTTAGATGAATAATGTGGGGTGCGAAACGACGGAAGCAGTAATTCTGCTACCGTAGCTTTGTGACGAGAAGCTGCGCTAATTATGTGGGGTGCGAAACGACGGAATCAGTAACATCAGTTTCTGCTACGTAGCTTTGTGACGAGAAGCTGCGCTAATTATGTGGGGTGCGAAACGACGGAATCAGTAACATCAGTTTCTGCTACCGTGGCTTTGTGACGAGAAGCTGCGTTAATTATGTGGGGTGCGAAACGACACCAGTAGCGAGACTAGTTACTCCTGCTTCTAGAGGGTAGGGGGAAAGGGTATTACAATCACGTCCGCGTGCTTGTCTGTGTTTCCGTACGCTTTTCTGGAAAACTAATAGACTGATGTACGCGAAACTTTCACCAAGAATAGGAAGTCGGGATAGAATAGTCGCCTATAAATTTGGCCTGGATCCAAATCCGGACCTGGAATCTGGATCACTTTTCATTTTTTTTATAACTATGAGTTAGGGCATTTTTGTTGTCTTATGTTTTATTAATACCTCTGTAAAGTACGATTCAAATTTCATGGACACGTTGAGGTCGAGACTTCTCACCACACTACAAGAAACGATACTAATCTCAAAAGGTTTTGCCCATTTATTCGAATTAACGTTGTTTTGATTGTCATGGTTTAGTATCGCTTCCTAGTTTAATAGTTTGGGGTACGAAACGACAACAGTAACGGCAGTATTTTCTATTGCCTTGGTAACGACAGTGTTTTCTGTTGCCATGGTAACGACAGTATTTTCTATTGCCATGGTTCAGTGTGGATAATTCTGTGACGCATCTCCAGGAAAGAATGACCCGGCATGGCCAGATGGATAAGACACTAGACTCGTAATCCGAGGGTCGCGGGTTCGAATCCCTGTCATACCAAACATGCTCGTCCTTTCAGCCGTGGGGACGTTGTAATGTAACGTCCAGTCTCACTATTCGTTGGTAAAAGAGTAGCCCAAGAATTGACGGTGGGTGGTGATGACTAGCTGTTTTCCCTTTAGTCTTACACTGCTAAATTAGAACGGCTAGCACAGATAGCCGTCGTGTAGCTTTACGTGAAATTAAAATAACAACAAAAAACAAACCAGAAAAGAGTGATAAACAGTGAACCATTAAGTATTCACTGGGTTATCATGACCTTAGGACAGATCGACTTGTGCGTCATCAATTACCAGTAATTAGAAGGCTTATGTAGATAGTGGGTCATTTTGTATTCACTTGGTTACCTGTCTCTAGGTTAAGGTCATTTTGTATTCACTTGGTTACGTGTCTCTAGGTTAAGGTCATTTTGTATTCACTTGGTTACCTGTCTCTAGGTTAGGGTCATTTTATATTCACTTGGATACCTGTCTCCAGGTTAAGGTCATTTTGTATTCACCTGGTTACCTGTCTCTAGGTTAGGGTCATTTTGTATTCACTTGGTCACCTGTATCTAGGTTTAGGTCATTTTGTATTCACTTGGTTACCTGTCTCCAGGTTAAGGTCATTTTTCATTCTTTCGAATGTACAAGTCATCTACAACCTCTCCAAGTAAAGTATTTATATTGTAAACGAATGCTATCTTATTCCCTTCTGTTACCATCTCGCGCATAGGTCCGGTCATTCGAAGCTCACTGGTGTATATTTTCTTTCATCTAAAATTATCGGTCAGTTTTCTATAATCTGTAGGTTAAAAGAAGTCCTTTGCTTCAAATTATCGGTCAGTTCTCTATAATCTGTAGGTTAAAAGAAGTCCTTCGTTTCATATTATCGGTCAGTTCTGTATAATCTGTAGGTTAAAAGAAGTCCTTCGTTTCATATTATCGGTCAGTTCTCTATAATCTGTAGATTAAAAGAAGTCCATCGTTTCATATTATCGGTCAGTTCTCTATAATCTGTAGGTTAAAAGAAGTCCTTCGTTTCATATTATCGGTCAGTTCTCTATAATCTGTAGGTTAAAAGAAGTCCTTCGTTTCATATTATCGGTCAGTTCTCTATAATCTGTAGGTTAAAAGAAGTCCTTTGCTTCAAATTATCGGTCAGTTCTCTATAATCTGTAGGTTAAAAGAAGTCCATCGTTTCATATTATCGGCCAGTTCTGTATAATCTGTAGGTTAAAAGAAGTCCTTCGTTTCATATTATCGGTCAGTTCTCTATAATCTGTAGGTTAAAAGAAGTTCTTCGCTTCAAATTATCGGTCAGTTCTCTATATTCTGTAAGTTAAAAGAAGTCCTTCGTTTCATATTATCGGTCAGTTCTCTATAATCTGTAGGTTAAAAGAAGTCCTTCGTTTCATATTATCGGTCAGTTCTCTATAATCTGTAGGTTAAAAAAAGTCCTTCGTTTCATATTATCGGTCAGTTCTCTATAATCTGTAGGTTAAAAGAAGTCCTTCGTTGCAAAGACATTTAGTTTTTGCTCATAAACGTGTTAAGATTGTTCTTTTATTAGACTTACATTACAAATAAGAAAATCATGATTAATTTTACGAACGTCATTTTTCCTCAGGCTTAAGATATTTGCTGGTACATTATTACTGAGTATCTTTTGTAAGTCACTCTTTTATTCATAGCCTTATCTATTATAGTCTCGTGGTTTTAGCAGGAGAACTTTAAGAGGGGATTTTACCCACAGGATTTGTCCGTTTTCTTTCTTTTGAAACGTCCTTATCAGCGTTTCAAGCTTAACTACACAAGACACAAAGAGTTTGTCATGTTGCCTGTATATCGCGTCTTTCATCTGAAACTTCAAACAGCTTAGAAACAAGACAATAGACGAATTGTCCCAGTTTCTGGTATATGTCTAGGGTACAGTCTCTAAATTTTGGGCTGGTAACGTGAAACAGTGTAAGGCTATATAAAGATTGGTTTGTTTTGTTTTGAATTTCACGCAAAGCTACTCGAGGGCTATCTGCGCTAGCCGTCCCTAATTTAGCAGTGTAAGACTAGAGGGAAGGCAGTCATCACCACTCACCTCCAACTCTTGGGCTACTCTTTTACTAAGGAATAGTCCGATTGACTGTCACATTATAACGTCCCACGGCTGAAAGGACGATCATGTTTGGTGTGACGGGGATTCAAACCCTCAACCACCTGGCCATGCCGAGCCCGTGTATAAGTAAGCTGCAGCAGTCCATCGTGTTCTAGAACTTAAAGCAACCACACTGAGTTATTTTAGCAGCGCGCTATAAGTTAACTGCTAATTTATTTATTGTAAATCACAGGATCATTAGTATTATTTTCTACGTCTTATTATTGTGGTTATACTTTTTTAACAGGTCTATCAGCTTCCGACACTAGAGGGCCACATTTTGTCTTGGAACCTAACAATGTGAACATGTTTTACAACACTTCCGGAATAGTGATTTCCTGTTCTGCATCTGGAACCCCACAACCAGTCATTTATTGGACAGATGCCTTAGGACAACGGTTACAGGATATTCCAGGGCTACGTCACGTCCGGTCCGATGGCTCTCTAATATTTTCGTCATTTCCAGTTGACAAGTACCAGCAGGTAGTTCATTCTGCTGATTACCGCTGTGTGGCTACAAATCGAGTCGGGACGATTGGCAGCAGAGACGTCAAAGTACGAGCAGGTAAATACGTATAAATTAGGCTAGAACCAGTCAACTGGTTTGCTTGTTTGTTTTGAATTTCGCGCAAAGCCATACAAGGGTTATCTGCACTAGCCGTCCCTAGTTTAGCAGTGTAAGACTACGGGAAGGCAGCTAGTCATCACCACCCACCGCTACTCTTTTACAAACGAATAATGGGATTGGCTGAAACATTGTAACGCCCCCACGGCTGAAAGGGCGAACATGTTTGGTGTGATGGGGATTCGAACCCGCGACCATCAGATTACCAGTAGAACGTCTTAACCCACCTGACCATACAGGGCGTCAGTCAGTTGGTAAAGTTAGTTTTGTCTGGTTAAACGCTACAGATAAATAATATTTAGATAATAACACTTTTTTTTTTTAGTTTCGTGTGGACAAACAATACTTTAGGATTAACTCCAATGTTATTCTGTTATATCCATTGCGGGTTGCAATAAATATTAAACAAGACATACATTAACCTCAGTCACGAAAACATAGAACAGAAAAAACTCCTGCATTAAACGTCTTGATTTATTTATACGAGTTTGATTAATTTGGTCTTTCATAACTGTATATACGTTCATGACCACCAACGGCAAGTCTTCTGACAAGGCTTAACTATTGTTCGAATTGTAAAGCTTAGGAATAGCCTTAAAAACGAGATAAATCATGTCATATTTTAACCGAAACACTGGACATCATTTAATGAAGCTTACTTTTAAATGTTTGTATCGTTAAAAGTATTGACCTATGACATATGAGTTAAATTTGAACCAACTTGTGGTCAACACGACTTCTAAAGTTTCCTAAGTCCTCTAGTTGCCAGTCCTTCAGAAAATTATGTTTATTGTTTTGTTTTTCTATTCAAGATTCTAATTGGCTCCATTACTTGCGCAGCTTTGTTCAACCCAGCAAGAATGTTTGGTTTCCGTCGCGTGTATAATAAAATTGTTGGAGAAAAAAAGAGAACTAATTGGTTCAGGCGATCCTTCGCTTCACGCATATAAATGTGGGACACAGAGCGAAACAAGAATACACTTGATGTTTCTTTACAAGACAAATATGTAATTATTAACGATGTCCCTTCCAGCTCCTAGTTATAACTATGAGAAAGGGAGCCCAAAACTGTACGTAAGTTATTTTTACAGTAAAACAACAATACGTATTGTGTGATATTCAATATTTCTAAAGATGGTACCCCAAATACTGTTAGCACTACTGTTAGCTATAATACACTGTTTAGTTGACGTAAGTGGTTTTCATTCACAACTCCAAGATCGTTTTATCAACCACAGTATTTAATGCATTTCTATTAAATCGTAACAGTATCATCCTACATTTTGAACAGTTGAACATCATCTATCATGTATTGATACAGTGCATCAAATGATGTAAATTTCTCTGTAAGTGTGCAACATCTTTGATGCAGTTGACCAGTACAAAAATCTTAATGTCTTCTGTAAGCATTAACATTTTACTGGTCATTCCAGAGTCAATATCATTAATATAAATCACAAACACCAGAGGGCCCAGTCCAGAGACCTAAAAAAACACCACTTGTAACTGTTCTTTAGTCAGATCTAACAATTTATTACTGCTTTCTGTTCTCCAGCCAGTTTTCTATCCAATTTAATAACATTTCCTCCACATTTGATTTTTGTTACAAATCCTTCACGACAAACCTTATCAAACACTTTCCGAAAACCAAGATAAAAGAAATCCACAGTATTTCCTTCATCAACTATAACAGTAACATCTTCAAAGAATGTGAAAAGATTTGTGAAACAAACCTTCCCTTTATGAAATCATGATGAACAAACCTTCCCTTTATGAAATCATGATGACTCTTGGGCATTACATTAAACTCCTTTAAATGACTCTGCAACAGATGCTGAATCACTCTATCCAAAAACTTTCCAACTAATTATGTAAGACTGACTGGACTATAACTGGACAATGTTTATAATTATAATTGTCTGGACAATGTTTATAATTATGTAAGACTGACTGGACTATAATTGCCTGGACAATGTTTAAAATTATGTAAGACTGACTGGACTATAATTGCCTGGACAATGTTTATAATTATGTAAGGCTGACTGGACTATAATTGTCTGGACAATGTTTATAATTATGTAAGACTGACTGGACCATAATTGTCTGGACAATGTTTATAATTATGTAAGACTGACTGGACTATAATTGCCTGGACAATGTTTAAAATTATGTAAGACTGACTGGACTATTATTGCCTGGACAATGTTTATAATTATGTAAGGCTGACTGGACTATAATTGTCTGGACAATGTTTATAATTATGTAAGACTGACTGGACCATAATTGTCTGGACAATGTTTATAATTATGTAAGACTGACTGGACTATAATTGCCTGGACAATGTTTATAATTATGTAAGGCTGACTGGACTATAATTGTCTGGACAATGTTTATAATTATGTAAGACTGACTGGACTATAATTGCCTGGACAATGTTTAAAATTATGTAAGACTGACTGGACCATAATTGCCTGGACAATGTTTATAATTATGTAATACTGACTGGACTATAATTGCCTGGACAATGTTTATTTTAATTAATTAATTTTAATTTTGAACTGACATTACCCAACTTCTAATTTTCTAACACTCTTTCATTACTCAATGACCTATTAAAGTATTAGCTAGATTTCCACAAATAAAACCTTTAAGTTACTTTAAAACTCATTGTCTGTTCCAGTCTGTTTTCAGAAAATATAGTTTAATAATAATGTTAATCAGCTCAAAATATCTGGAGACCCAAACCCTGTCCAGACAATTTGTTTACCTACCATATACATAAATAATTCATTATTCTCTGAGCTAAACCTCTTGATTATACAGTTTAACCACCTGTCTTGATCTCCTTCAATTTATTATTGTTAGCAGTTAATATAAACTTCTTGACATTGTTATATTAATGCATACTACATAAACATTTTCTCACCCAAACCAGCCGTTTTTACATATATATTTTTCTCTACAAGTGGGTTTTCTCGTCATCACGGGTTAATGCATGTTATAATCTTCCAAATCGTCAACACCGATTAAAGTATGTTATAATCTCCTAAATCTTTACTAAACCACACTGGCTTATTTGACCTCCGTTGACCTATCTTTCTGTAGGAAATATGTAAGTTCTGGACATGTATTAATATCCCTAAATGCTTTCTACATCTGCTCAACATCCCAACACTTTAGTCCAATCTACATAATCCAGGTCATGGCTCATTCCATGAAAACAGACTTCTCTTTGAAATCGGGGGGCAGTTCTTTAATTCAATATGCAGTACAATTTCGATTTGTTCGAAACCTTTTGGCTGGGGAAAGGAACATTCTCTGTCGTTCCCTGGCTGGCCGTCATTGGTTGTAATAAAAATATTCGACAATTAATAATTTATGGATTCGCTAACCTACATAATTATCTAACTGCAGTTTTATCTTTCTGTCCCTTGATCTAGTCTTTTAACTATCGATCGACTCATCTATCTACCTGTTCCTACGTCCGTCTAGAATATTTTTTGCATACACATAAACAAATTGCCGACCTAACGCATCAAGTTAATTTTTAACAATGTTATAATGACTCTGAAGTGTTCCAGAAATTTCAGGTTCACCCACCGTTTCATCAGTGGACTAAGCTGATGCACGTGTTTAATATCTGTATATAGTTGTACGTAATATCCCCCCTCTACAGTGGAGCAGCAGTAAGTTAACGTACATATAACTCTAAAATCCAGGGTTCGATTCCTCGCGATGGACCCAGTAGAGAGTCTCATGTGGGTTTACTCTAAAAAAGAAATTGTTTGAAATTTTCTTTCTTACTCATTAGTCAGTGGACATGTTAGTGTTAGCACTACAGATTTTACGTTTAAGTGATGAATATTGTCAGCATTGTTTAAAAATCTTGCTTTGTTTCGTATTTAAATAGGTACGTATATCGTGCCATTAGTTTCGTAGTTTATTAGGCACGTATATCGTGCCATTAGTTACGTATTCAGTTAGATACGTATATCGTACCATTAGTTTCGTATTTAGTGACGTACGTATATCGTACCATTAGTTTCGTATTCAATGGCGTACGTATATGATGCAATTAGTTTCGTATTTAGTTAGGTACGCATATAATACATTCTATTAGTTTCATATTTAGTTAGGTACTTATTTCATACCAATAGTTTCGTATTTAGATAGGTACTTATTTCATACTAATAGTTTCGTATTTAGTTAGACACTACGTATATATAAACGCAATATTAGAAATAATCATCCAAACATCACTGATACTTCTAAAGTAGTCACAGAGAGTAGGTAATTGGATTAAATAGTTTATCATGTGCTACTACATAAAACACAAACGAAAAGCGACTATCTTCATTCAGTGTCCTAGTATCTACTCTAAACAGATCAATACGTCTTGTTTCTAGGTTACCGTAATATTGTTATGTGTCCAGCATAGGTACAGTAGTTTCATCAAGTTGCTTCATTATTTCTGTACCTTCTCAGTTCCCATAAAACCGCAAACTGCCTCACACTCATACATTGGCACATAACCCAGAATTTTTTATTAAATTTCAAACTTTAAACCTTGGACCTCCACCCCTTCTTCCAAATCAAAGTGACTACCTAGTTTTCTTCGCTTTAGCGTCGACTCGAACTTTCTGGTTAAGACAAAACGTTTTACGGTACTACTGGTGGGTCCACTTTCTCATGATTGTTTACCGTATTACTGGTGGGTCCACTTTCTCATGATTGTTTTACGGTACTACTGGTGAGTCCACTTGCTCATGTTTGTTTTACCATAGTACTGGTGGGTCCACTTTCTCATGTTTGTTTTGCCATACTACTGGTGGGTCCACTTTCTCATGATTGTTTTGAGTCCACCGTACTACTGGTGGGTCCACTTTCTCATGATTGTTTGCCATACTACTGGTGGGTCCAGTTTCTCATGATTGTTTTGCCATACTACTGGTGGGTCCACTTTCTCATGATTGTTTGCCATACTACTGGTGGGTCCAGTTTCTCATGATTGTTTTGCCATACTACTGGTGGGTCCAGTTTCTCATGATTGTTTTGCCATACTACTGGTGGGTCCAGTTTCTCATGATTGTTTTTCCATACTACTGGTGGGCCCACTTTCTCATGTTTGTTTTGCCATACTACTGGTGGGTCCACTTTCTCATGATTGTTTTACCGTACTGCTGGTGGGTCAACTTTCTCATGATTGTTTTGCCATAGTACTGGTGGGTCCAGTTTCTCATGCTAGTTTTACCATACTACTGGTGGGTCCACTTTCTCATGATTGTTTTGCCATACTACTGGTGGGTCCAGTTTCTCATGCTTTTTTTGCCATGCTACTGGTGGGTTTACTTTCTCATGATTGTTTTGCCATACTACTGGTGGGTCCAGTTTCTCATGATTGTTTTGCCATACTACTGGTGGGTCCAGTTTCTCATGATTGTTTTTCCATACTACTGGTGGGTCCACTTTCTCATGATTGTTTTTCCATACTACTGGTGGGTCCACTTTTTCATGATTGTTTCACCGTACTACTGGTGGGTCCACTTTCTCATGATTGTTTTGCCGTACTACTGGTGGGTTTACTTTCTCATGATTGTTTTGCCATACTACTGGTGGGTCCAGTTTCTCATGACTGTTTTGCCATACTACTGGTGGGTCCAGTTTCTCATGACTGTTTTGCCATACTACTGGTGGGTCCACTTTCTCATCATTGTTTTGCCATACTACTGGTGGGTCCTATTGATTTTGCCATACTACTGGTGGGTTTACTTTCTCATGATTGTTTTGCCATACTACTGGTGGGTCCAGTTTCTCATGATTGTTTTCACCGTACTACTGGTGGGTCCACTTTCTTGTGATTGTTTTACCGTACTACTGGTGGGTCCACTTTCTCATGATTGTTTTGCCATACTACTGGTGGGTCCACTTTCTCATGATTGTTTTGCCATACTACTGGTGGGTCCAGTTTCTCATGATTGTTTTGCCATACTACTGGTGGGATTACTTTCTTATGATTGTTTTGCCATACTACTGGTGGGTCCACTTTCTCATGATTGTTTCACCGTACTACTGGTGGGTCCACTTTCTCATGATTGTTTTGCCGTACTACTGGTGGGTCCACTTTCTCATGATTGTGGGTCCACTTTCTCATGATTGTTTTCCATACTACTGGTGGGTCCACTTTCTCGTGATTGTTTTTCCATACTACTGGTGGGTCCACTTTCTCATGATTGTTTTGCCATACTACTGGTGGGTCCAGTTTCTCATGATTGTTTTGCCATACTACTGGTGGGATTACTTTCTTATGATTGTTTTGCCATACTACTGGTGGGATTACTTTCTTATGATTGTTTTGCCATACTACTGGTGGGTCCACTTTCTCATGATTGTTTTGCCGTACTACTGGTGGGTCCACTTTCTTGTGATTGTTTTACCGTACTACTGGTGGGTCCACTTTCTCGTGATTGTTTTGCCATACTACTGGTGGGTCCACTTTCTCATGATTGTTTTGCCATACTACTGGTGGGTCCAGTTTCTCATGATTGTTTTGCCATACTACTGGTGGGATTACTTTCTCATAATTGTTTTGCCATGATTGTTTTGTCATACTACTGGTGGGTCCACTTTCTCATGATTGTTTCACCGTACTACTGGTGGGTCCACTTTCTCATGATTGTTTCACCGTACTACTGGTGGGTCCACTTTCTTATGATTGTTTTGCCATACTACTGGTGGGATTACTTTCTTATGATTGTTTTGCCATACTACTGGTGGGATTACTTTCTTATGATTGTTTTGCCATACTACTGGTGGGTCCAGTTTCTCATGATTGTTTCACCGTACTACTGGTGGGTCCACTTTCTTATGATTGTTTTACCGTACTACTGGTGGGTCCACTTTCTCGTGATTGTTTTACCGTACTACTGGTGAGACATATTTTCTTATCTATATTTGGTTGGTTAACTCCTTTACCCAGTTGACGTGTATTTCAACAGGTTGACTTCGGTAATATATTAGTTAGTTCTCAGGAACCTAAACGTTCAAGCTTAACTATAACAATTAAATATGGAGAAAAAGATTCATTGATTATTATTTTATTTCGTGGCTCGTCCACCACAAGGTGGCTCTTCATAGACGAAACAATCGAAGCAATTTTGATCGAATAACCACGTTGTTAAACAGAACATGCTATAAAAACAACTCATGGGACAAACTAGTAACAAAGAAAAGGTCACTAAAACTTAATTGGATAAAATACATGACAAATAATATAGGTTAAGAACCGAACTATTATATCAGATATTTCTCCTATCAGCAAATACAAAACATGAAAAGCTCTACTCGGTTGTACAGATGCTTACGTTCCTATTAGTGTATTTCTTCTAGTGTTTTATTCCCTTCTAAAAGTAGAATTGCTAACCGCTAACAAGGACCTATACTAAAGAAACCAATGGCTGTACGAGGCTTATGTTACACTTCGTTAATTTTATAAACACAAGTTGGCGGAAATGCTTTACTTTTTGCTCGAAACCAGTTGTTGTTTTTTGAAAAAACAGACCCGCGTAGGTTGATAGCTAATTTAATATCGAAAGTTTCACGTTTTTAAAATTGTTCTAATGATTTCTAAAGTTTTGGAACATTTGTTAACTAGGCTTTATTGATTTAAAAATTACAACAATATACACATACAACTTTTGAAACATAAACAGGTAAGGAAGAAATCAAAACGAAAGACAGAATTTCGAAGTTTTCTTTCGTGGTAGTATTAAAAACTAACAAAAACTAAACAAGCTGATAAAATAATATTAGTTTCAAAATTAATTATATCTTTGGTATAAAGTATTCAACTCATGGTTTGCAGGTTTGAAGTGATGGCTAACACGTATAGTTTAATATTTTATCTTCAAATCAATATTTTGTTTTAAGACTCTGATTTAATACAAATCCTTTGGACGAAAGTTTTGAAATAAAACATAAGTCAAAGGTCAAATATTTGAGATAACGATAAAACTAGAAGTTTTAAATTTGTAATAAATACGAACATCAAGGTTTAATAGTTTTGAATAAAGTCTAAAACTATTAGTTTAAGTTATTTTATTAAAACATCTCCATTAATTTTAGTAGTGATTTCCAAATATATTAATTCTTTATAAATCTACACTAGTTTAGTATATATCTGATATTATTAAGGAATCTCGTAAATCTACAGTTTCGACAGAAAGTGTTCGTACCCCTGCATCGTGAGTAGTTTTTACCTCGTAACTTAAAAAGTATCACGAAAAGGGTAATGAAAGTAGAGTATATTATAAACATTATACTAACACATGTTTACATAAATTTTTATGTAAATTGAACGACAAATAAACTGTTTATTAACAAATAACCAAACATAGGAGGGGCAGAAAGTGTTCGTGCGTCTACTTTAATGGTCAGTTGTGTCGCCTTTTAAGTCAATTACTTGGCGCAATCTCTTCTCATAGCCCTCCATGATTGTTTGACAGTACTCGACTGGTGGTTTATTCCATTCTTCTTCACAGAAGCCTCCAACTCTTGCAAGTTTTTCGGATGACGCTGATGAACCCTGGTCTTCAGCTCATGCCAAACGTTTTCAATTAGGTTGAGATCGGGTGACTGCGATGGCCATTCCAGAACGCTTATATGGTTCTCTGCAATCAGGATTACACATATTTCGATGTGTGCTTAGGGTCATTGTCGTGCTGGAAGATCCAACGATGCCCAAGCCACAAGTTCCGAGCATCATTCTTGATATAAGTACCTAATATATCAACGTACTCTTCTTTTTTCACGATTCCGTTGACGCGGTGAAGGCTGCCTACACCAGAAGAGCTGAAAGAACCCTATAGCATGATCGAACCACCTCCGTGTTTGACTGTAGGGACGGTGTTCTTTGGAAGATTTCGTTCCCACTTCTTACGGAAAATATAGCGAACATCATTATGGCCGAAAAGCTCGATTTTAGTCTCGTCTAACCAAAGAATACTCTTCCAATAGGTAAAGGGTTTATCTACATGCTTTCTTGCATACCTCAATCGTGCTTCTAAATGAACAGGCTTTAAATATGGAATTATACGAGGACGGCCTGCTTTGAACTTAGAAGAGCGTAACATGTTCGTAAATGTAGAGGTGCTTACTTCAACCCCAGTTTCCCTTACCAGTTTCTGTATGTTATTACGTGTTAAACGAGGGTTCCTACTAACTTCTCTGAGAACTTTCCTCTTGGTTCTCTCTGGAATTTTGATGGGGCGTCCGGAACGAGGGAGGTTAGCAGTTGATCCTGTAAGCTTAAGCTTGGCAATTATGTTTTGATCAGTGGATTTCGGCACATTAAGTTGTGTAGCAATACCGGGAAGAGACACACGAGACTTGTAGTTTACAATAATTCGTGTTTTTTTAAATCACTAAATCACTGGACAGTTGTTTCCTGTTCGCCACGATAACCAAGCAGATAAAGACGGAGACATCGCTAAATTGCTGGAAGTACATATTTTACTGGCTAAATTCCAATAATTATGAACCAAGTGTCTGGTTCTGGAATGATATAATGTAGTTTATTCGCCAAACTAAACAAAATTTTTACGGGAATATCAGTTTTTTCACACGTTCTGAACTGTACGAACACTTTCTGCTCCTCCTATGTTTGGTTATTTGTTTATAAACAGTTTATTTGTCGTTTAATTTACATAAAATTATGAAGATGTGTGTTAGTATAATATATCATACGTCTGTTAGCTTAATCATGATACTTTTTAAGTTATGAACAAAAAACCACTCGGGACGCACGGGTACGAACACTTTCTGTCGTAACTGTACTTTAGTTCGCAAATACTTTACGTTCCCTGATACTATGTCAGTCCAACAATACTCTATAGCTCCTTACCATGGTATTACGTCAGTCCAACAATACTCTATAGCTACTTACCATGGTATTACGTCAGTCCAACAGCACTCTATAGCTTCTTACCATGGTATTACGTCAGTCCAACAACACTCTGTAGCTACTTACCATGGTATTACGTCAGTCCAACAATACTCTGTAGCTACTTACCATGGTATTACGTCAGTCCAACAACACTCTATAGCTACTTACCATGGTATTACGTCAGTCCAACAACACTCTATAGCTACTTACCATGGTATTACGTCAGTCCCACAACACTCTATAGCTACTTACCATGGTATTACGTCAGTCCAACAACACTCTATAGCTACTTACCATGGTATTACGTCAGTCAACAATCACTCTATAGCTCCTTACCATGGTATTACGTCAGTCCAACAACACTCTATAGCTTCTTACCATGGTATTACGTCAGTCCAACAACACTCTATAGCTACTTACCATGGTATTACGTCAGTCCAACAACACTCTATAGCTACTTACCATGGTATTACGTCAGTCCAACAACACTCTATAGCTACTTACCATGGTATTACGTCAGTCATAAAATCACTCTATAGCTCCTTACCATGGTATTACGTCAGTCCAACAACACTCTATAGCTTCTTACCATGGTATTACGTCAGTCCAACAACACTCTATAGCTACTTACTATGGTATTACGTCACTCCAACAGCACTCTATAGCTACTTACTATGGTATTACGTCAGTCCAACAGCACTCTATAGCTCCTTACCATGGTATTACGTCAGTCCAACAACACTCTATAGCTACTTACCATGGTATTACGTCAGTCCAACAGCACTCTATAGCTCCTTACCATGATATTACGTCAGTCCAACAACACTCTATAGCTACTTATTATGGTATTACGTCAGTCCAACAGCACTCTATAGCTACTTACCATGGTATTACGTCAGTCCAACAGCACTCTATAGCTCCTTACCATAGTATTACGTCAGTCCAACAACACTCTATAGCTACTTACCATGGTATTACGTCAGTCCAACAGCACTCTGTAGCTACTTACCATGGTATTACGTCAGTCCAACAACACTCTATAGCTACTTACCATGGTATTACGTCAGTCCAACAACACTCTGTAGCTCCTTACCATGGTATTACGTCAGTCCAACAACACTCTATAGCTATTTACCATGGTATTACGTCAGTCCAACAACACTCTATAGCTACTTACCATGGTATTACGTCAGTCCAACAACACTCTATAGCTACTTACCATGGTATTACGTCAGTCCAACAGCACTCTATAACTACTTACCATGGTATTACGTCAGTCCAACAGCACTCTATAGCTACTTACCATGGTATTACGTCAGTCCAACAACACTCTATAGCTACTTACCATGGTATTACGTCAGTCCAACAGCACTCTATAACTACTTACCATGGTATTACGTCAGTCCAACAGCACTCTACATTAATAGTAGATTATTAATTTAATAGTGATAGTGTTCTATATAATTCAGTTTTTAATAACAGAATGGTTTTTGCTTTGTTATTTTTTAATGTTTGATAAGGCGAAGAACAGAGAAAATATATTCCAAAAATAACATCACTATTGATTAATAATTCTAATTTCGAGTTCTGATCTCTTAAATTATGCGAAATTAAATCCTTCCTACCCTAAAGTACAACGAAAAGAAGAAAGTTTCGTCGAGAGAACGAAACAAATAACACTTTGTTCCGTCCACTTACGTATGAGTACCTCCAACTTCACGTGCTTCCTATACAGGTATTATTAAACTCTATTCAAAATTATCAAATTGCTTTTCCAAGGTTTCTTTCTTTTTTCGCCTCTGTAAATGTTTCTCGTTTCCTAGAATATATGTTGGCAATTGTATCGTCTAATATATATATATATATCATGAGTTGCTCGTTGTAACCGTTCGTGGAATTAATACAATGTTATCAAACAGACCAGACTAGACAGTTATTAGTTTTTGTATACATACACACATCCTTTTCTCGTATCGTTCTGTGTATTACCGTAAAAATGTGAATGAACAAAAAACATTCTTCCTCAGAGGAACCGAAACGGAGCACGCGAAACACAATATCTAGATTAAAACTGGCGCACAGAATGCTGTATAAATACAGCTTGCCTCGAAGTTTTCCATACTTTTAATACAGTCTCTGTGCTGAGCCAATGTCTTTGCATGAGAGTGATTTGAGTTATTACTTCAGTATGTGTGTATACAAGCAGAGAAACATGAGACAAAATACGTAAAAGCATAATATCTTTTAACCTTACTGTCCCTCCAGAGGGTTAGCGGACTTACAACTCTGAACTCTGGGTTCGAGCTCTTACGTTCACGAGGCGGCTGGTTCTGTTGTTGTTCAAGATATTACTGGTCTGTTCTCCTTACGAGGCGGCTGATTCTGTTGTTGTTCAAAATATTACTGGTCTGTTCTCCTTACGAGGCGGCTGGTTCTTTTGTTGTTTAAGATACGACTGGTCTGTTCTCCCTCACGAGGCGTTTGGTTCTCTTGTTGTTCAAGATATGACTGGTCTGTTCTTCCTCACGAGACGGCTGGTTCTACTTCTCAAGTAATTGATGCATGGTGTTTGCTTTGAGCGTAAAATGAATCATATTAATAGGAAGTGCATATAATTAAACAGTAAGTTGCTCAATATAATTTTATAGAAATGATACAATACAGATAAATCAATTTGGATGATGGATAAACACAACTGAAAACAGAATCCACAAACGCGTGACGCATCAAGGAAATTCACTTCTAACAATAATAAAATAGTTCTCGGAAAAGAAAAGTTCTTTATTAATATCCACTCTTTAAACACCAGGTAGCTGATATTACAACCTTATATAACTAGGTAGCTGATATTACAACCTTATATAACCAGGTAGCTGATATTACAACCTTATATAACTAGGTAGCTGATATTACAACCTTATATAACTAGGTAGCTGATATTACAACCTTATATAACCAGGTAGCTGATATTACAACCTTATATAACTAGGTAGCTGATATTACAACCTTATATAACTAGGTAGCTGATATTACAACCTTATATAACTAGGTAGCTGATATTACAAACTTATATAACCAGGTAGCTGATATTACAACCTTATATAACTAGGTAGCTGATATTACAACCTTATATAACTAGGTAGCTGATATTACAACCTTATATAACTAGGTAGCTGATATTACAACCTTATATAACTAGGTAGCTGATATTACAACCTTATATAACTAGGTAGCTGATATTACAACCTTATATAACTAGGTAGCTGATATTACAACCTTATATAACTAGGTAGCTGATATTACAACCTAATATAACTAGGTAGCTGATATTACAACCTTATATAACTAGGTAGCTGATATTACAACCTAATATAACGAGTATAATTCAGGGGAGGTCAAACTTGCTTAGCATAAGAGTCACAAACGATGAACTTCACATGTTTGAGAGCCAAAACACATGCATAAATATTACACACACGTTTTTCTTATTACATCAATATTTTGCTTGTATGATTACTGATCCAGTACAATTCCTCTGTAATCCTTACTTGTATGATTACTGATCCAGTACAATTCCTCTGTAATCCTTACTTGTATGATTACTGATCCAGTACAATTCCTCTGTAATCCTTACTTGTATGATTACTGATTCAGTACAATTCCTCTGTAATCCTGCCTGAATGATTACTGATCCAGTACAATTCCTCTGTAATTCTTACTTGTATAATTACTGATTCAGTACAATTCCTCTGTAATCCTGCCTGTATGATTACTGATTCAGTACAATTCCTCTGTAATCCTGCCTGAATGATTACTGATCCAGTACAATTCCTCTGTAATTCTTACTTGTATAATTACTGATTCAGTACAATTCCTCTGTAATCCTGCCTGTATGATTACTGATTCAGTACAATTCCTCTGTAATCCTGCCTGTATGATTACTGATTCAGTACAATTCCTCTGTAATCCTTACTTGTATGATTACTGATCCAGTACAATCCTTCTATAATCCTTACTTGTATGATTACTGATCCAGTACAATTCTTCTGTAATCCTTACTTATATGATTACTGATCCAGTACAATTCCTCTGTAATCCTTATTTGTATGATTACTGATCCAGTACAATTCCTCTGTAATCCTGCTTGTATGATTACTGATCCAGTACAATTCCTCTGTAATCCTTACTTGTATGATTACTGATCCAGTACAATTCCTCTGTAATCCTGCTTGTATGATTACTGATCCAGTACAATTCCTCTGTAATCCTTACTTGTATGATTACTAATCCAGTACAATTCCTCTGTAATCCTGCTTTTTTGATTACTGATCCAGTACAATTCCTCTGTAATCCTTACTTGTGTGATTACTGATCCAGTACAATTCTTCTGTAATCCTTACTTGTATGATTACTGATCCAGTACAATTCTTCTGTAATCCTTACTTGTATGATTACTGATCCAGTACAATTCCTCTGTAATCCTTACTTGTATGATTACCCATCCAGTACAATTCCTCTGTAATCCTGCCTGTATGATTACTGATTCAGTACAATTCCTGTGTAATCCTGCCTGTATGATTACTGATTCAGTACAATTCCTGTGTAATCCTGCCTGTATGATTACTGATTCAGTACAATTCCTCTGTAATCCTTACTTGTATGATTACTGATCCAGTACAATTCTTCTGTAATCCTTACTTGTATGATTACTGATCCAGTACAATTCTTCTGTAATCCTTACTTGTATGATTACTGATCCAGTACAATTCCTCTGTAATTCTTACTTGTATGATTACTGATCCAGTACAATTCCTCTGTAATCCTGCCTGTATAATTACTGATCCAGTACAATTCCTCTGTAATCCTGCTTTTATGTTTACTGATCCAGAACAATTCCTCTATAATCCTGCCTGTATGATTACTGATCCAATGCAATTCCTCTGTAATCCTGCTTGTATGATTACCGATCCAGTACAATTCCTCTCTAATCCTGTTTGTATGATTACTGACATAGTACAATTCCTCTGTAATCCTTGCTGATCATGGATTTCTTTAATCTCTTACTCACATCTAACATTAAAATTAGGATTTAAATATTTAAATATATTTACATAAACATTAATCTTACGTTTTAATCCAGTTTATAGCCGCGAACTGCATGATCACCATTGGTATAATAACCTGGTTTAATCTATAAACATAGATATCTTTGTTAATTAATATTCACTCTCTACACAGTTGATATTACAGTCTTATGTAACGAACTAGGATCTAATCTATAAACATAGATGTCTTTGTTAATTAATATTCACTTTCTACAGAGTTGATATTACAGTCTTATGTAACGAACTAGGATCTAATCTATAAACATAGATATTTTTGTTAATTAATATTCACTCTCTACACAGTAGATATTACAGTCTTATGTAACGAACTAGGGTCGAATCTATAAACATAGATGTCTTTGTTAATTAATATTCACTCTCTACACAGTTGATATTACAGTCTTATGTAACGAACTAGGATCTAATCTATAAACATAGATATTTTTGTTAATTAATATTCACTCTCTACACAGTAGATATTACAGTCTTATGTAACGAACTAGGGTCGAATCTATAAACATAGATATCTTTGTTAATTAATATTCACTCTCTACACAGTAGATATTACAGTCTTATGTAACGAACTAGGATCTAATCTATAAACATAGATGTCTTTGTTAATTAATATTCAGTCACTACACAGTAGACATTACAGTCTTATGTAACGAACTAGGGTCTAATCTATAAACATAGATATCTTTGTTAATTAATATTCACTCTATACAGAGTAGACAGTTGATATTACAGTCTTATGTAACGAACTAGGGTCGAATCTATAAACATAGATATCTTTGTTAATTAATATTCACTCTCTACACAGTAGACAGTTGATATTACAGTCTTATGTAACGAACTAGGGTCGAATCTATAAACATAGATATCTTTGTTAATTAATATTCACTCTCTACACAGTTGATATTACAGTCTTATGTAACGAACTAGGGTCTAATCTATAAACATAGATGTCTTTGTTAATTAATATTCAGTCTCTACACAGTAGACATTACAGTCTTATGTAACGAACTAGGGTCTAATCTATAAACATAGATATCTTTGTTAATTAATATTCACTCTCTACACAGTAGACAGTTGATATTACAGTCTTATGTAACGAACTAGGGTCGAATCTATAAACATAGATATCTTTGTTAATTAATATTCACTCTCTACACAGTTGATATTACAGTCTTATGTAACGAACTAGGGTCTAATCTATAAACATAGATGTCTTTGTTAATTAATATTCAGTCTCTACACAGTAGACATTACAGTCTTATGTAACGAACTAGGGTCTAATCTATAAACATAGATGTCTTTGTTAATTAATATTCAGTCACTACACAGTAGACATTACAGTCTTATGTAACGAACTAGGGTCTAATCTATAAACATAGATATCTTTGTTAATTAATATTCACTCTATACAGAGTAGACAGTTGATATTACAGTCTTATGTAACGAACTAGGGTCGAATCTATAAACATAGATATCTTTGTTAATTAATATTCACTCTCTACACAGTAGACAGTTGATATTACAGTCTTATGTAACGAACTAGGGTCGAATCTATAAACATAGATATCTTTGTTAATTAATATTCACTCTCTACACAGTAGACAGTTGATATTACAGTCTTATGTAACGAACTAGGGTCTAATCTATAAACATAGATGTCTTTGTTAATTAATATTCACTCTCTACACAGTAGACATTACAGTCTTATTTAACGAACTAGGGTCTAATCTATAAACATAGATATCTTTGTTAATTAATATTCACTCTCTACACAGTAGACAGTTGATATTACAGTTTTATGTAACGAACTAGGATCTAATCTATAAACATAGATATCTTTGTTAATTAATATTCACTCTCTACACAGTAGATATTACAGTCTTATGTAACGAACTAGGGTCTAATCTATAAACATAGATGTCTTTGTTAATTAATATTCACTCTCTACACAGTAGACATTACAGTCTTATTTAACGAACTAGGGTCTAATCTATAAACATAGATATCTTTGTTAATTAATATTCACTCTCTACACAGTAGACATTACAGTCTTATTTAACGAACTAGGATCTAATCTATAAACATAGATATCTTTGTTAATTAATATTCACTCTCTACACAGTAGATATTACAGTCTTATGTAACGAACTAGGGTCTAATCTATAAACATAGATGTCTTTGTTAATTAATATTCACTCTCTACACAGTAGACATTACAGTCTTATTTAACGAACTAGGGTCTAATCTATAAACATAGATATCTTTGTTAATTAATATTCACTCTCTACACAGTAGATATTACACTCTTATGTAACGAACTAGGGTCTAATCTATAAACATAGATATCTTTGTTAATTAATATTGACTCTCCACACAGTAGATATTACAGTCTTATGTAACGAACTAGGGTGTAATCTATAAACATAGATATCTTTGTTAATTAATATTCACTCTCTACACAGTAGATATTACAGTCTTATGTAACGAACTAGGATCTAATCTATAAACATAGATATCTTTGTTAATTAATATTCACTCTCTACACAGTAGATATTACAGTCTTATGTAACGAACTAGGATCTAATCTATAAACATAGATGTCTTTGTTAATTAATATTCACTCTCTACACAGTTGTCATTACAGTCTTATGTAACGAACTAGGGTCTAATCCATAAACATAGATATCTTTGTTAATTAATATTCACTCTCTACACAGTAGATATTACAGTCTTATGTAACGAACTAGGGTGTAATCTATAAACATAGAAATATTATTTACGCAATGTGTATCATGCCTGGGCTGTGAATTCACAAGTTTATGGTTCGCGACCCGTTTATATAATTTTATTATGCACGAATTTACAAATTGGGCTGTTTGTACTGTGCCCACCATTGGTAGTTAAACTTATTGTAGAATTGTCAGTCTTCAGGGTTATCTCCGAGTCACTGGGAATATTTTATTAGTCAAGTTATCTGCATCGATGAACAAGAATTAGTACAGCTAATTTCATGTGACGTCTAACTTAGAAAGATTACAATCAATTGATACATCAGTAAGGTAGTCTTACAGTTAGCGACGCTGTCGGCTGTTATCCCAATAAAGCTCGCAAGGTGAGTTTAGTTAAGTGGTTTGTGTAAGTCCTAAATCCATATACTACGTTAATAATAGGAAACACATATATACATAAAGAAAGATTAGAAGATAACTGTAAATTATTACAATAAACATATTCTCACAAACTCTATATTGTTACTTCATAGGATAATTTCATTTGGTCAACAAGTCTTTCAGAGTATATACAGAATACAAATGTCTATAGAAGGTAACTTCAACCACCAAGATATAATGTTATTTTTGTAAAGAACTTTAATAAAGCTTTGAACATCACTCGAGGCCTGTTATGGCCTGGAGGTTAGGGTGCCCAACTCATAATCTGTGGATCGTGCGTTCGAATCTCTGTCACCCTTTCAGCACTATAATATTATTATCACTCCTGATTGATAAAGAGTAGACTAGTGGTCAAGTGGGTCAAGGGGTTCGACTCGTAATCTGAGGGTGGCGGGTTCGGATCCCCGTCGCACCAAACAAGCTCGCCCCTTCAGCCGTGGGGATGACGGTCATTCCCACTATTCGTTGGTAAAAAAGTAGCCCAAGAGTTGGCGGTGGGTGGTGATTACTAGCTGCCCTCCCTCTAGTCTTACACTGCTAAATTAGGGGCGGCTAACACAGATAGTCCTCGAGTAGCTTTGCGCGAAATTCAAAAACAAACTAACAAACAATCCTTCCATCTAGTCTATAAGTGCTAAATTAGGGATGGCTAGCGCAGATAGTACATCTCGCACTAGTAGATATATTGAAAACAATATTGTACCTAATTACCAATTAATGTTGTTAGAGAAACCTGTAGATTCAAGAAGTCTTCATAGAGATGAAATAGAAACCATGTAACCGGAACACTTCCGGGTTATATGGTTTTTATTTCATTACGTAACTGACGAAGTTTTCTTGTCATATTTAACCTTCAAAACTTAATGCGGGAAAAATAGTTTTCCTAGATATCAGTTCTTGTTGGATTTAGAGTAAAGTTGATACTAAAGGTTTCAACAAAAACAAATAACTTTGAATATTTTTTAAAATCATAAACATTTCATTTTCGAATACAAGTATTCCAATGAAGTGAGGTTACGATGTTCATTGTTCATACCTCATAAAATACAATAGAATTTACTCAAAGTTTTAATATTTTCTGAACAAAACTCATAAACTAACTCTTATCTTTGACAAAATGGTCTTTCTGTCGTGTATCCAGTACCAGATTTCTTCACTTTATTCATCAGTTACCTTGATATCGCTTGTGGGATATATACTTGTAAAAGATTCCCTGACGTTTTTCAAACTATCACCATTTCTTTACGTATGGATAACCACTTTTAATTTGGCAACCACTGTTTGTGGTTTCACCTCTCGCTATTTGCAGACAGATAACAATGACATCATTAGGTACTTCACCTCTCGCTGTTTACAGACAGATAACAATGACATCATTAGGTACTTCATCTCTCGCTGTTTACAGACAGATAACAATGACATCATTAAGTACTTCACCTCTCGCTGTTTACAGACAGATAACAATGACATCATTAGGTACATCACTTCTCTCTGTTTACAGACAGATAACAAGGACATCATTAGGTACTTCATCTCTCGCTGTTTACAGACAGATAACAATGACATCATTAGGTACTTCACCTCTCGCTGTTTACAGACAGATAACAATGACATTATTAGGTACTTCACCTGTCGCTGTTTTCAGACAGATAACAATTACATCATTAAGTACTTCACCTCTCGCTGTTTACAGACAGATAACAATTATATCATTAAGTACTTCATTACTCGCTGTTTACAGACAAATAACAATGACATCTTTAAGTCCTTCACCTCTCTCTATTTACAACAAATAACAATGATATCATCAGGTACTTCACCACTCGCTATTTGCAGACAGATAACAATGACATCATTAGGTACTTCACCTCTCGCTGTTTACAGACAGATAACAATGACATCTTTAAGTCCTTCACCTCTCTCTGTTTACAGAGAAATAACCATGATATTATCAGGTACTTCACCTCTCGCTGTTTGCAGACAGATAACAGTGACATCATTAAGTTCTTCATCTCTCGCTGTTTACAGACAGATAACAATGACATCATTAAGTACTTCATCTCTCGCTGTTTACAGACAGATAACAATGACATCATTAGGTACTTCACCTGTCGCTGTTTTCATACAGATAACAATGACATCATTAGGTACTTCACCTCTTGCTGTTTACAGACAGATAACAATGACATCTTTAAGTATTTCATCTCTCGCTGTTTACAGACAGATAACAATTACAGCATTAGGTACTTCACCTCTCGCTGTTTACAGACAGATAACAATGACATCATTAGGTACTTCATCTCTCGCTGTTTACAGACAGATAACAATGACATCATTAGGTACTTCACCTCTCGCTGTTTACAGACAGATAACAATGACATTATTAGGTACTTCACCTGTCGCTGTTTTCAGACAGATAACAATGACATCATTAAGTACTTCACCTCTCGCTGTTTACAGACAGATAACAATTATATCATTAAGTACTTCATTACTCGCTGTTTACAGACAAATAACAATGACATCTTTAAGTCCTTCACCTCTCTATTTACAACAAATAACAATGATATCATCAGGTACTTCACCACTCGCTGTTTGCAGACAGATAACAATGACATCATTAGGTACTTCACCTCTCGCTGTTTACAGACAGATAACAATGACATCTTTAAGTCCTTCACCTCTCTCTGTTTACAGACAAATAACCATGATATTATCAGGTACTTCACCTCTCCCTGTTTGCAGACAGATAACAGTGACATCATTAAGTACTTCATCTCTCTCTATTTACAGACAAATAACAATGATATCATCAGGTACTTCACCTCTCGCTATTTGCAGACAGATAACAATGACATCATTAGGTACTTCACCTCTCGCTGTTTACAGACAGATAACAATGACATCATTAAGTACTTCAACTCTCGCTGTTTACAGACAGATAACAATGACATCATTAGGTACTTCATCTCTCGCTGTTTACAGACAGATAACAATGACATCATTAGGTACTTCACCTCTTGCTGTTTACAGACAGATAACAATGACATCTTTAAGTATTTCATCTCTCGCTGTTTACAGACAGATAACAATGACTTCATTAGGTACTTCACCTCTCGCTGTTTACAGACAGATAACAATGACATCATTAAGTCCTTCACCTCTCCCTGTTTACAGACAGATAACAATGACATCATTAGGTACTTCATCTCTCGCTGTTTACAGAAGATAAAAATTACATCTTTAAGTATGTCATCTCTCGCTGTTTACAGACAGATAACAATGGCATCATTAGGTACTTCACCTCTCGCTGTTTACAGACAGATAACAATGACATCATCAGGTACTTCACTTCTCGCTGTTTACAGACAGATAACAATGACATCATTAAGTCCTTCACTTCTCGCTGTTTACAGACAGATAACAATGACATCATTAAGTACTTCACTTCTCGCTGTTTACAGACAGATAACAATGACATCTTTAAGTCCTTCACCTCTCTCTGTTTACAGACAGATAACAATGATATCATCAGGTACTTCATCTCTCGCTCTTTACAGACAGATAACAATGACATCATTAAATACTTCATCTCTCGCTGTTTACAGACAGATAACAATGGCATCATTAGGTACTTAACCTCTCGCTGTTTACAGACAGATAACAATGACATCATTAAGTACTTCACCTCTCGCTGTTTACAGACAGATAACAATGACATCATTAAGTATTTCATCTCTCGCTGTTTACAGACAGATAACAATGACATTATTAGGTACTTCACCTCTCGCTGTTTACAGACAGATAACAATGACATCATTAAGTACTTCATCTCTCGCTGTTTACAGACAGATAACAATGGCATCATTAGGTACTTCACTTCTCGCTGTTTACAGACAGATAACAATGACATTTTAAGTCCTTCACCCTCTCTGTTTACAGACAGATAACAATGATATCATCAGGTACTTCATCTCTTGCTCTTTACAGACAGATAACAATGACATCATTAAATACTTCATCTCTCGCTGTTTACAGACAGATAACAATGACATCATTAGGTACTTCACCTCTCGCTGATTACAGACAGATAACAATGACATCATTAAGTATTTCATCTCTCGCTGTTTACAGACAGATAACAATGACATTATTAGGTACTCCACCTGTCGCTGTTTTCAAACAGATAACAATGATATCATCAGGTACTTCACCACTCGCTGTTTGCAGACAGATAACAATGACATCATTAGGTACTTCACCTCTCGCTGTTTACAGACAGATAACAATGACATCTTTAAGTCCTTCACCTCTCTGTTTACAGACAAATAACCATGATATTATCAGGTACTTCACCTCTCGCTGTTTGCAGACAGATAACAGTGACATCATTAAGTACTTCATCTCTCGCTGTTTACAGACAGATAACAGTGACATCATTAAGTACTTCATCTCTCGCTGTTTACAGACAGATAACAATGACATCATTAAGTACTTCATCTCTCGCTGTTTACAGACAGATAACAATGACATCATTAGGTACTTCACCTGTCGCTGTTTTCATACAGATAACAATGACATCATTAAGTACTTCACCTCTCGCTGTTTACAGACAGATAACAATGATATCATTAAGTACTTCATTACTCGCTGTTTACAGACAAATAACAATGACATCTTTAAGTCCTTCACCTCTCTCTGTTTACAGACAGATAACAATGATATCATCAGGTACTTCATCTCTCGCTCTTTACAGACAGATAACAATGACATCATTAAATACTTCATCTCTCGCTGTTTACAGACAGATAACAATGGCATCATTAGGTACTTAACCTCTCGCTGTTTACAGACAGATAACAATGACATCATTAAGTACTTCATCTCTCGCTGTTTACAGACAGATAACAATGGCATCATTAGGTACTTCACTTCTCGCTGTTTACAGACAGATAACAATGACATTTTTAAGTCCTTCACCTCTCTCTGTTTACAGACAGATAACAATGATATCATCAGGTACTTCATCTCTCGCTCTTTACAGACAGATAACAATGACATCATTAAATACTTCATCTCTCGCTGTTTACAGACAGATAACAATGACATCATTAGGTACTTCACCTCTCGCTGATTACAGACAGATAACAATGACATCATTAAGTATTTCATCTCTCGCTGTTTACAGACAGATAACAATGACATTATTAGGTACTCCACCTGTCGCTGTTTTCAAACAGATAACAATGATATCATCAGGTACTTCACCACTCGCTGTTTGCAGACAGATAACAATGACATCATTAGGTACTTCACCTCTCGCTGTTTACAGACAGATAACAATGACATCTTTAAGTCCTTCACCTCTCTCTGTTTACAGACAAATAACCATGATATTATCAGGTACTTCACCTCTCGCTGTTTGCAGACAGATAACAGTGACATCATTAAGTACTTCATCTCTCGCTGTTTACAGACAGATAACAGTGACATCATTAAGTACTTCATCTCTCGCTGTTTACAGACAGATAACAATGACATCATTAAGTACTTCATCTCTCGCTGTTTACAGACAGATAACAATGACATCATTAGGTACTTCACCTGTCGCTGTTTTCATACAGATAACAATGACATCATTAAGTACTTCACCTCTCGCTGTTTACAGACAGATAACAATGATATCATTAAGTACTTCATTACTCGCTGTTTACAGACAAATAACAATGACATCTTTAAGTCCTTCACCTCTCTCTGTTTACAGACAGATAACAATGATATCATCAGGTACTTCATCTCTCGCTCTTTACAGACAGATAACAATGACATCATTAAATACTTCATCTCTCGCTGTTTACAGACAGATAACAATGGCATCATTAGGTACTTAACCTCTCGCTGTTTACAGACAGATAACAATGACATCATTAAGTACTTCACCTCTCGCTGTTTACAGACAGATAACAATGACATCATTAAGTATTTCATCTCTCGCTGTTTACAGACAGATAACAATGACATCATTAAGTACTTCATCTCTCGCTGTTTACAGACAGATAACAATGACATCATTAGGTACTTCATCTCTCGCTGTTTACAGACAGATAACAATGACATCATTAGGTACTTCACCTCTTGCTGTTTACAGACAGATAACAATGACATCATTAAGTCCTTCACCTCTCCCTGTTTACAGACAGATAACAATGACATCATTAGGTACTTCATCTCTCGCTGTTTACAGACAGATAACAATGACGTCATTAGGTACTTCACCTCTCGCTGTTTACAGAAGATAAAAATTACATCTTTAAGTATGTCATCTCTCGCTGTTTACAGACAGATAACAATGGCATCATTAGGTACTTCACCTCTCGCTGTTTACAGACAGATAACAATGACATCATTAGGTACTTCACTTCTCGCTGTTTACAGACAGATAACAATGACATCATTAAGTCCTTCACTTCTCGCTGTTTACAGACAGATAACAATGACATCATTAAGTACTTCATCTCTCGCTGTTTACAGACAGATAACAATGACATCATTAAGTCCTTCACCTCTCGCTGTTTACAGACAGATAACAATGATATCATCAGGTACTTCATCTCTCGCTCTTTACAGACAGATAACAATGACATCATTAAATACTTCATCTCTCGCTGTTTACAGACAGATAACAATGACATCATTAGGTACTTAACCTCTCGCTGTTTACAGACAGATAACAATGACATCATTAAGTACTTCACCTCTCGCTGTTTACAGACAGATAACAATGACATCATTAAGTATTTCATCTCTCGCTGTTTACAGACAGATAACAATGACATTATTAGGTACTTCATCTCTCGCTGTTTACAGACAGATAACAATGACATCATTAAGTACTTCACCTCTCGCTGTTTACAGACAGATAACAATGACATCATTAAGTCCTTCACCTCTCGCTGTTTACAGACAGATAACAATGACATCATTAAGTACTTCACCTCTCGCTGTTTACAGACAGATAACAATGACATCATTAAGTACTTCATCTCTCGCTGTTTACAGACAGATAACAATGGCATCATTCGGTACTTCATTTCTCGCTGTTTACAGACAGATGACAATGACATCATTAAGTACTTCATCTCTCGCTGTTTACAGACAGATAACAATGACATCATTAGGTACTTCATCTCTCGCTGTTTACAGACAGATAACAATGACGTCATTAGGTACTTCACCTCTCGCTGTTTACAGAAGATAACAATGACATCTTTAAGTATTTCATCTCTCGCTGTTTACAGACAGATAACAATGACATCATTAGGTACTTCACCTCTCGCTGTTTACAGACAGATAACAATGACATTATTAGGTACTTCACCTGTCGCTGTTTTCAGACAGATAACAATGACATCATTAAGTACTTCACCTCTCGCTGTTTACAGACAGATAACAATTATATCATTAAGTACTTCATTACTCGCTGTTTACAGACAAATAACAATGACATCTTTAAGTCCTTCACCTCTCTCTATTTACAACAAATAACAATGATATCATCAGGTACTTCACCACTCGCGGTTTGCAGAAAGATAACAATGACATCATTAGGTACTTCACCTCTCGCTGTTTACAGACAGATATCAATGACATCATTAAGTCCTTCACTTCTCGCTGTTTACAGACAGATAACAATGACATCATTAAGTACTTCACTTCTCGCTGTTTACAGACAGATAACAATGACATCTTTAAGTCCTTCACCTCTCTCTGTTTACAGACAGATAACAATGATATCATCAGGTACTTCATCTCTCGCTCTATACAGACAGATAACAATGACATCATTAAATACTTTATCTCTCGCTGTTTACAGACAGATAACAATGACATCATTAGGTACTTAACCTCTCGCTGTTTACAGACAGATAACAATGACATCATTAAGTACTTCACCTCTCGCTGTTTACAGACAGATAACAATGACATCATTAAGTATTTCATCTCTCGCTGTTTACAGACAGATAACAATGGCATCATTAGGTACTTCACCTCTCGCTGTTTACAGACAGATAACAATGACATCATTAAGTATGTCATCTCTCGCTGTTTACAGACAGATAACAATGACATCATTAAGTACTTCATCTCTCGCTGTTTACAGACAGATAACAATGACATCATTAGGTACTTCACCTCTCGCTGTTTACAGACAGATAACAATGACATCATCAGGTACTTCACCTCTCGCTGTTTACAGACAGATAACAATGACATCATTAGGTACTTCACCTCTCGCTGTTTACAGACAGATATCAATGACATCATTAAGTCCTTCACTTCTCGCTGTTTACAGACAGATAACAATGACATCATTAAGTACTTCACTTCTCGCTGTTTACAGACAGATAACAATGACATCTTTAAGTCCTTCACCTCTCTCTGTTTACAGACAGATAACAATGATATCATCAGGTACTTCATCTCTCGCTCTATACAGACAGATAACAATGACATCATTAAGTACTTCACCTCTCGCTGTTTACAGACAGATAACAATGACATCATTAGGTACATCACTTCTCTCTGTTTACAGACAGATAACAAGGACATCATTAGGTACTTCATCTCTCGCTGTTTACAGACAGATAACAATGACATCATTAGGTACTTCACCTCTCGCTGTTTACAGACAGATAACAATGACATTATTAGGTACTTCACCTGTCGCTGTTTTCAGACAGATAACAATTACATCATTAAGTACTTCACCTCTCGCTGTTTACAGACAGATAACAATTATATCATTAAGTACTTCATTACTCGCTGTTTACAGACAAATAACAATGACATCTTTAAGTCCTTCACCTCTCTCTATTTACAACAAATAACAATGATATCATCAGGTACTTCACCACTCGCTATTTGCAGACAGATAACAATGACATCATTAGGTACTTCACCTCTCGCTGTTTACAGACAGATAACAATGACATCTTTAAGTCCTTCACCTCTCTGTTTACAGAGAAATAACCATGATATTATCAGGTACTTCACCTCTCGCTGTTTGCAGACAGATAACAGTGACATCATTAAGTTCTTCATCTCTCGCTGTTTACAGACAGATAACAATGACATCATTAAGTACTTCATCTCTCGCTGTTTACAGACAGATAACAATGACATCATTAGGTACTTCACCTGTCGCTGTTTTCATACAGATAACAATGACATCATTAGGTACTTCACCTCTTGCTGTTTACAGACAGATAACAATGACATCTTTAAGTATTTCATCTCTCGCTGTTTACAGACAGATAACAATTACAGCATTAGGTACTTCACCTCTCGCTGTTTACAGACAGATAACAATGACATCATTAGGTACTTCATCTCTCGCTGTTTACAGACAGATAACAATGACATCATTAGGTACTTCACCTCTCGCTGTTTACAGACAGATAACAATGACATTATTAGGTACTTCACCTGTCGCTGTTTTCAGACAGATAACAATGACATCATTAAGTACTTCACCTCTCGCTGTTTACAGACAGATAACAATTATATCATTAAGTACTTCATTACTCGCTGTTTACAGACAAATAACAATGACATCTTTAAGTCCTTCACCTCTCTCTATTTACAACAAATAACAATGATATCATCAGGTACTTCACCACTCGCTGTTTGCAGACAGATAACAATGACATCATTAGGTACTTCACCTCTCGCTGTTTACAGACAGATAACAATGACATCTTTAAGTCCTTCACCTCTCTGTTTACAGACAAATAACCATGATATTATCAGGTACTTCACCTCTCCCTGTTTGCAGACAGATAACAGTGACATCATTAAGTACTTCATCTCTCTCTATTTACAGACAAATAACAATGATATCATCAGGTACTTCACCTCTCGCTATTTGCAGACAGATAACAATGACATCATTAGGTACTTCACCTCTCGCTGTTTACAGACAGATAACAATGACATCATTAAGTACTTCAACTCTCGCTGTTTACAGACAGATAACAATGACATCATTAGGTACTTCATCTCTCGCTGTTTACAGACAGATAACAATGACATCATTAGGTACTTCACCTCTTGCTGTTTACAGACAGATAACAATGACATCTTTAAGTATTTCATCTCTCGCTGTTTACAGACAGATAACAATGACTTCATTAGGTACTTCACCTCTCGCTGTTTACAGACAGATAACAATGACATCATTAAGTCCTTCACCTCTCCCTGTTTACAGACAGATAACAATGACATCATTAGGTACTTCATCTCTCGCTGTTTACAGACAGATAACAATGACGTCATTAGGTACTTCACCTCTCGCTGTTTACAGAAGATAAAAATTACATCTTTAAGTATGTCATCTCTCGCTGTTTACAGACAGATAACAATGGCATCATTAGGTACTTCACCTCTCGCTGTTTACAGACAGATAACAATGACATCATCAGGTACTTCACTTCTCGCTGTTTACAGACAGATAACAATGACATCATTAAGTCCTTCACTTCTCGCTGTTTACAGACAGATAACAATGACATCATTAAGTACTTCACTTCTCGCTGTTTACAGACAGATAACAATGACATCTTTAAGTCCTTCACCTCTCTGTTTACAGACAGATAACAATGATATCATCAGGTACTTCATCTCTCGCTCTTTACAGACAGATAACAATGACATCATTAAATACTTCATCTCTCGCTGTTTACAGACAGATAACAATGGCATCATTAGGTACTTAACCTCTCGCTGATTACAGACAGATAACAATGACATCATTAAGTATTTCATCTCTCGCTGTTTACAGACAGATAACAATGACATTATTAGGTACTCCACCTGTCGCTGTTTTCAAACAGATAACAATGATATCATCAGGTACTTCACCACTCGCTGTTTGCAGACAGATAACAATGACATCATTAGGTACTTCACCTCTCGCTGTTTACAGACAGATAACAATGACATCTTTAAGTCCTTCACCTCTCTCTGTTTACAGACAAATAACCATGATATTATCAGGTACTTCACCTCTCGCTGTTTGCAGACAGATAACAGTGACATCATTAAGTACTTCATCTCTCGCTGTTTACAGACAGATAACAGTGACATCATTAAGTACTTCATCTCTCGCTGTTTACAGACAGATAACAATGACATCATTAAGTACTTCATCTCTCGCTGTTTACAGACAGATAACAATGACATCATTAGGTACTTCACCTGTCGCTGTTTTCATACAGATAACAATGACATCATTAAGTACTTCACCTCTCGCTGTTTACAGACAGATAACAATGATATCATTAAGTACTTCATTACTCGCTGTTTACAGACAAATAACAATGACATCTTTAAGTCCTTCACCTCTCTCTGTTTACAGACAGATAACAATGATATCATCAGGTACTTCATCTCTCGCTCTTTACAGACAGATAACAATGACATCATTAAATACTTCATCTCTCGCTGTTTACAGACAGATAACAATGGCATCATTAGGTACTTAACCTCTCGCTGTTTACAGACAGATAACAATGACATCATTAAGTACTTCACCTCTCGCTGTTTACAGACAGATAACAATGACATCATTAAGTATTTCATCTCTCGCTGTTTACAGACAGATAACAATGACATCATTAAGTACTTCATCTCTCGCTGTTTACAGACAGATAACAATGACATCATTAGGTACTTCATCTCTCGCTGTTTACAGACAGATAACAATGACATCATTAGGTACTTCACCTCTTGCTGTTTACAGACAGATAACAATGACATCATTAAGTCCTTCACCTCTCCCTGTTTACAGACAGATAACAATGACATCATTAGGTACTTCATCTCTCGCTGTTTACAGACAGATAACAATGACGTCATTAGGTACTTCACCTCTCGCTGTTTACAGAAGATAAAAATTACATCTTTAAGTATGTCATCTCTCGCTGTTTACAGACAGATAACAATGGCATCATTAGGTACTTCACCTCTCGCTGTTTACAGACAGATAACAATGACATCATTAGGTACTTCACTTCTCGCTGTTTACAGACAGATAACAATGACATCATTAAGTCCTTCACTTCTCGCTGTTTACAGACAGATAACAATGACATCATTAAGTACTTCATCTCTCGCTGTTTACAGACAGATAACAATGACATCTTTAAGTCCTTCACCTCTCTCTGTTTACAGACAGATAACAATGATATCATCAGGTACTTCATCTCTCGCTCTTTACAGACAGATAACAATGACATCATTAAATACTTCATCTCTCGCTGTTTACAGACAGATAACAATGACATCATTAGGTACTTAACCTCTCGCTGTTTACAGACAGATAACAATGACATCATTAAGTACTTCACCTCTCGCTGTTTACAGACAGATAACAATGACATCATTAAGTATTTCATCTCTCGCTGTTTACAGACAGATAACAATGACATTATTAGGTACTTCATCTCTCGCTGTTTACAGACAGATAACAATGACATCATTAAGTACTTCACCTCTCGCTGTTTACAGACAGATAACAATGACATCATTAAGTCCTTCACCTCTCGCTGTTTACAGACAGATAACAATGACATCATTAAGTACTTCACCTCTCGCTGTTTACAGACAGATAACAATGACATCATTAAGTACTTCATCTCTCGCTGTTTACAGACAGATAACAATGGCATCATTCGGTACTTCATTTCTCGCTGTTTACAGACAGATGACAATGACATCATTAAGTACTTCATCTCTCGCTGTTTACAGACAGATAACAATGACATCATTAGGTACTTCATCTCTCGCTGTTTACAGACAGATAACAATGACGTCATTAGGTACTTCACCCTCGCTGTTTACAGAAGATAACAATGACATCTTTAAGTATTTCATCTCTCGCTGTTTACAGACAGATAACAATGACATCATTAGGTACTTCACCTCTCGCTGTTTACAGACAGATAACAATGACATTATTAGGTACTTCACCTGTCGCTGTTTTCAGACAGATAACAATGACATCATTAAGTACTTCACCTCTCGCTGTTTACAGACAGATAACAATTATATCATTAAGTACTTCATTACTCGCTGTTTACAGACAAATAACAATGACATCTTTAAGTCCTTCACCTCTCTCTATTTACAACAAATAACAATGATATCATCAGGTACTTCACCACTCGCGGTTTGCAGAAAGATAACAATGACATCATTAGGTACTTCACCTCTCGCTGTTTACAGACAGATATCAATGACATCATTAAGTCCTTCACTTCTCGCTGTTTACAGACAGATAACAATGACATCATTAAGTACTTCACTTCTCGCTGTTTACAGACAGATAACAATGACATCTTTAAGTCCTTCACCTCTCTCTGTTTACAGACAGATAACAATGATATCATCAGGTACTTCATCTCTCGCTCTATACAGACAGATAACAATGACATCATTAAATACTTCATCTCTCGCTGTTTACAGACAGATAACAATGACATCATTAGGTACTTAACCTCTCGCTGTTTACAGACAGATAACAATGACATCATTAAGTACTTCACCTCTCGCTGTTTACAGACAGATAACAATGACATCATTAAGTATTTCATCTCTCGCTGTTTACAGACAGATAACAATGGCATCATTAGGTACTTCACCTCTCGCTGTTTACAGACAGATAACAATGACATCATTAAGTATGTCATCTCTCGCTGTTTACAGACAGATAACAATGACATCATTAAGTACTTCATCTCTCGCTGTTTACAGACAGATAACAATGACATCATTAGGTACTTCACCTCTCGCTGTTTACAGACAGATAACAATGACATCATCAGGTACTTCACCTCTCGCTGTTTACAGACAGATAACAATGACATCATTAGGTACTTCACCTCTCGCTGTTTACAGACAGATAACAATGACATCATTAAGTCCTTCACTTCTCCCTGTTTACAGACAGATAACAATGACATCATTAGGTTCACCGTTTCTATTTGTAAATTGAAATGCTAATCTTACAATTGGGTTTGTTTCGTTGTTCAGATTTTACTGATATTTTTCGTATCTTGTACATTTTTGTTGGTTGTTAGAAATGACTCTTATTTATTATTTCAGTCTTGCAACTTTATTAACTCATCAGGTCTCTCAGAGATAAATGTTGCCATGGTAGAAGGCTAGTTTATTGCGATGTTTAATTCGTATTGTAAGCTGTATTGATTTTAGGCCTAAGATTTTTGATCTGGCTCAGCTTGGTGTTACTGGAACTGCGACTGTAGATGTCGGTAACAGTCAGGTTATCCAATTAATAAATTAATGATTTTAGTATTAGTTCGTTTTCGTCTTGTGACATTTAACACTCTTGATTAGACGTTTAAATTATTTATAGGGCTAATTTTTAAGTTCTGACTACAAGTATCATAGAATCGTCTGTTATCGATATAAAAGTGTGACAGAAACCCTATAACCCGAGCTCTTTCGAAAGCGCTTGAATTATAGGGTTTTTATTTCACTTTTATTAAGAGTTCTTGATCTATGTGTTTTTAGAACATCTTATCTATATAAATATAATACTAGTACTCTATGTTATCTATAGAAATATAATGGTTATGTTTACTGTCTGTCTTATGTCCACGTGGGGTGTGGATGGATCTTCTCCAGAATTGGTGTAGGGGTTCTTTATGTCCATGCGGGAGGCACAGATCGATTTTTAGTTTTACACTTTACTGTTTGTTGTTTTTACGGGAGTCTCCCGTGTTTATTTTTTTACCATAACATCGCCCTCTGTAAATGGGTTTACACCACATTTCCAAAGGAGATTGATTGGATCCTTCCGGAGATATATTCCGCATTTTTGGACGTTCTTCGAGTTTTTTTACAATTATATATAACGGAAGCAACTTTAATGTCCTAAGATAACCTTTTGTTAGTCATGAATTTACATAACTTCCGTCTCCAGTACTCCATCCAGTCAATGATAACTTCCTTTTGTCCAAATTTATTGATAAAAAACAAACATATGACAATGTATGTGTTGGGCATATGTGTCACCGGTGTGGTCAGCTGTTAAATATAAAACAAAGGTGTAGTCAGGTGTTGAAATTGAATCACTGGTGTGATCAGGTGTTGAGTTCGAATCACTGGTGTGGTCACGTATTGAGTTTAAATCGAAGGTGTGGTCAGTTTTTGTGTATTTAATCAGATATAATCACACTTTATCTCGGTGAGACGTAATTGTTGTAATATTTATTTTTAAAATGCAATCAAGAACGGAATTATTTTAGAATGTTTTAAATTTTAGACAAGAATTCGCACGTTCTATTTTTTAATTATTGTGTTGAACGACACTTTAGTACTATTGAATAATTGTTACACGCTTTGACAGCCTTTACTGCAAAACTCTGTGGTTTACTTGTATTTTTACTTGAAGATAATGAATTACTGTCTATATACTATGCTTTAATTACTAAGTGTTTCAACAGAAGTTCTATGGTCAAAATTTACACCCACATCTGTATATCTGTTTCTTTACACATCTGTGTTAATTGTTCTATTTGTGTTTTTCTTTCTTCCCGTAAGAACGTGTCGCTTGTAATTAAAACGTTATGCTTGTCGTTGTCACCATGGTTGTTTGTTTAGCTGGGTCTTTGGTCCCTAATGATATCTGCTAAGGTATATGTTGTTCTTTTGTTCTGTTTCAATTACTTCTATATATTAGACGCTTACAAACACAAACTGTTGTAATTCGCCATTGGTTCGATGTAGCTACGTTCAATGTCCTGTGTTATAAAAACCGACACTGGTCGAAATACATATATATTTCAGGATTTTCTCCTAGTCATTCATGTTTGATGATTTTGTTTGTTGTTGTTATTTTTTTGTAATTTCGCGCAAAGCTACACGAGGGCTATCTGTGCTAGCCGTCCCTAATTTAGCAGTGTAAGACTAGAAGGAAGGCAGCTAGTCATCGTCACTCTCCGCCAACTCTTGGGATACCATTAAGGCACTAGACTCGAACTTCGAGGGTCGCGGGTTCGAATCCCGGTCGCACCAAACACGCTCGCCCTTTCAGCCATGGGAACATTATAATGTAACCGTCAATCTCACTATTTGTTAGCAAAAGAGTATCCCAAGGTTTGGCGGTGGGTGGTGATGACTAACTGCCTTCTCTCTAGTCTTACACTGCTCAATCAGGGACGGCTAGCGCAGAAAGCCCTCGTGTAGCTTTGCGCGGAATTCAAAAACCAAACTGAATTTTTGCATTGCATTTGCTACCGTCACAATGTTTTAAATTGTACTCAATTCTGTATCTGTTTACAAAAAATAAATAATACTAAATTTAAAAACCGACACCAGGGTCCTGTGCAAAACTAAAACCTATACCTGTGTGAACAATAAACCACGATTTGTTGCTCGTTTAGCGAAACTAACTTTTCCACCCGGAATGAAGAACGAATAGGCTTATCATTTATTTAATTTATTAATTTACCACCAGGGATCCTAGCTACTTATTTATTTATGGCAAAGCTACCTGGGCTCTTTAGTTGTGTCTGTAATTTTGATGGGGCCGAGATGGTAACTGGCCAGTAGCACCCTCCGCCAATTGTTGGGCTACTTTTTTACCAATTCTAGAAACTTATGAATGAAAGTAAAACAATGTATCAATCACAAGTTATCTGCTTTATCCAGTAGAGATAAAACTCCCTCCGCCACTTGCTAGGGCTCATAAGGCAGGCTAGAATACCACAAACATGGTAGTGGGTGGGAAGCTATTTATAATATAGAATTGAACATCCAAATAAATTAGAGACGGACTTTGGAAATACACAGTAACGAGATCTTAAAACTTCACAACAAATGGGGAAATTTATGTTTCAGAGACTTATGAACGTCAATTTTAATTTGTATGGTAAAATTGAATCGAGTCCAGCACAGTTACAATACGTGAAATGTTTCTTAATAAAAAAAATATGATTCCAACATCCACGCAGTCCTAAAACGACTAATTTCGATACTAGAGAAATCGTTAAAAGCACGGAAAATCGCAAACTGTCTACATCACTGCTTTGGACCTGTAACAAAATATCTTTTTTATGGGTTCCCAGCTGAGAAATTGAGCGAAAGAGAATAATTTTAAGATTGTAAATATATCTAGCTGGAACTTGCAAAGGAAATCTTTGTACCAAATTTCATGTACATTGAACAAAATTCCTAAATTGTAACCTTTTGAGTCCCCTAACATGACCAAAAATTGGTATATCCTACATTGTTATATGTATGAGATTTGGACTTGTAAAAATACACCTATGAATTTGATTTCATGTCAACTGGCCAAGATACAGTGGAGTAATTGTGCAGAAATCCTAAAATTATATATATGTTTGGTACTGTAATACCTCCGTAGTTATAAAGAATGAGCAAGTCCTCTATTTTTGTTTTTCAATGTGCGGGAGCTGTACGGATGTATCTTTGTATCGAATCGATTCTATGTACATTGGTCAACGTAGTACTGAGTTGTTGACCCAAAACCCAAATACTATGTATGTTTTGCTGTGAACTCTGTCCAACCCCTAAAAAAACTGAGAACAGGTGAAACAACATCTAGAGGTACCACAATAGTAACAAACAATACCTGGAGGTACCACAGTAGTAACAGCACCTAGAGGTAGCACAGGAATAACAAACAATACCTGGAAGTACCACAGTAGTAACAACACCTAGAGGTGCCACAGTAGTAGTAAAACAATACCTGGAAGTACCACAGTAGTAACAACACCTAGAGGTGCCACAGTAGTAGTAAAACAATACCTGGAAGTACCACAGTAGTAACAACACCTAGAGGTGCCACAGTAGTAGTAAAACAATACCTGGAAGTACCACAGTAGTAACAACACCTAGAGGCACCACAATAGTAACAAACAATACCTAGAAGTACCACAGTAGTAACAACGCTTAGAGGTGCCACAATAGTAACAAACAATACCTGGAGGTACCACAGTAGTAACAAACAATACATAGAAGTACCACAGCAGTAACAACACCTAGAGGTGTCACAGTAATAGTAAAACAATACCTGGAGGTACCACAGCAGTAGCAACACCTGGAGGTACCACATTAGCATGAATGACTTGTAAGGCGATACATTAAATTACTGTTTGGTAGTACACTTGTATAAATCATGTGTTGGAATGAAAGCATGTTTATATATCGATAGAAACTCGCACCTACTTTCTGTTGGTTCTTGACTGCCATCAATCAATATTTTCTGACATTTTGACATTAAAGAGATATTCTTTGATATGACAGTTTTCTTCGACGTCTCCTAGTTACATTTGACATATAAAAAGGCTCTAGGATTGTGTAGGTGTGTTTGAATAGCACGTGATTGTGAATCTAAACAGGTGTATACACTTTCTAACATAAAAGGTGTTTTGTGGAATTTCGTTTAGTTTTGATGACCAAAGACTAGAGACTGAAGTAAAAATACGGTTTCCCTTGTGAGTAATCTCTGAGCAAACAGCGTGGGCTGAAACATGGGGTGTGGTTTTTGTTGCCGTTCTGAACTAAATATATTCGGCAAACAAACCAACATCTCCATCTCTCGTGCATTCCCTGGGAGTCATGCATCATTTAATTGTAGTGTCAACCTTGTTCGTACACCGTAATAAATTCAAAAGGAAGTTAATGCCAGTTACTGAAAAGCTAAGAGTTTTCTGTCAGAGCTTAACAATTGAATGGGGCGGTTTGCCAGCATTACAGAAAAAATCAATCTTTGCCAGGGAAATGTGTAGTGACATTGCACGGAACGTTTAACACGCGCACAAAAGTATCCCTTTGATATTTACATTTCATGAAGAATATGACAGTAAAATAGTTTGTACTGGCATTGTCTTCTATTTGTACAGTTTTTCGGAGAAAATAAACAAACAAAAACTTTGCTGTCGATCTTACACATGTAACCAGCATGGAAAACATTCTTGTCAGTTTCTAGGTCTCTTCATAACCACGTTTAGTGCCACGCTATAGAAATACTCTGATAAGGGCAATACAGCTAGTGTTTGAACGGCTACAAGTAAAGTTCAGATTAGAAACAACACAACCAATGAGCTCATAAAACATCATACGATTGGGTTGCACAACGTTACACACACAAAGTAAAAGTTTGGCTTTGTTTACTTACATGAAGGAAATTATAAACAAAAACTTGCGTTATTCTTGTTGTTAAAAAAACAACACTTTTGTGTTTATATCGCTACGTCACTTAATTGCTTCACTGGTGTTGTTTTAAAATAAAACTGTTTTTGTTATTTACACCCGCACCCTTTCTACATTGTTGATAAATTATCGTTTACTGTAGAATCCAATGATATGTTATTCAGTCGTATTTGACCTATATAACCGTTTATATACCCCAAAACTATAGGTTTAGTTCCTTAGAATATCTCAGTAATATTAAACATACAGCTAAATTCTCTGAAGTACATTCGTCTAGTTTTAGATTACTCAAATGTGTTTGACAAGATATGAATAACAGGGTTGATAAGCTAAACTGTAAGATAAGAAATTTATATTTTCCAAAATCGATTACTAATAGTACCATCCAAATGTCAGAAACGTAACAAGATAATTTGCTTAAACTTTGTCAGCAAACGAAACTCCAATGTTCCTTTCAAGGTATTCTGCGCTCTCAATGATACATTCTCTACGTACTTTGGAAGAATTTCCTCACTGGATACAGAGATACGAAATGAATAGTTACACCATTTTAACATGTCCCGTTTAGTTATGTTTCTTGTATCTTGATGACTTTAGTATTGTAGCAAATCTTGGTGATTACATGAAGATTATCCAATAGAAGGACTTTATAAGAACACTTTGTTCAAGATCATCCAATAGGAGGAATTTATAAGAACACTTTGTTCAAGATCATCCAATAGGAGGACTTTATAAGAACACTTTGTTCAAGATCATCCAATAGGAGGACTTTATAAGAACACTTTGTTCAAGATCATCCAATAGAAGGACTTTATTAGAACACTTTATTCAAGATCATTCAATAGGAGGACATTATTAGAACACTTTGTTCAAGATCATCCAATAGAAGGAATTTATTAGAACACTTTGTTCAAGATCATCCAATAGAAGGACTTTATAACAACACTTTGTTCAAGATCATCCAATAGAAGGACTTTATTAGAACACTTTGTTCAAGATCATCCAATAGGAGAACTTTATAACAACACTTTATTCAAGATCATCCAATAGAAGAACTTTATAAGAACACTTTGTTCAAGATCATCCAATAGAAGGACAATTTTTTAGAACACTTTATTCAAGATCATCCAACAGAAGAACTTTATAAGAACACTTTGTTCAAGATCATCCAATAGAAGGACTTTATAAGAGCACTTTGTTCAAGATCATCCAATAGGGGGACTTTATAAGAACACTTTGTTCAAGATCATCCAATAGGGGGACTTTATAAGAACACTTTGTTCAAGATCATCCAATAGAAGGACTTTATAAGAACACTTTGTTCAAGATCATCCAATAGGAGGACTATATAAGAACACTTTGTTCAAGATCATCCAATAGAATGACTTTATAAGAACACTTTATTCAAGATCATCCAATAGGAGGACTTTATTAGAACACTTTGTTGAAGATCATCCAATAGGAAAACTTTATAACAACACTTTATTCAAGATCATCCAATAGAAGAACTTTACACGAACACTTTGTTCAAGATCATCCAATAGAAGGACTTTATAAAAACACTTTATTCAAGATCATCCAATAGAAGGACTTTATAAGAACACTTTATTCAAGATCATCCAATAGAAGGAATTTATTCCACATGTTGCCATCTAAAAAACTCGATATACATTTTAACAAATAAGTAGTAATAAGCCTTTGGATAGTTAATACAGAACATTAGGGTACTTAAAAATTACCCTTTGGAAGGTTAATACAGAACGTCATGGTTCTTAATAATTACCCTTTGGAGGGTTAATACAGCACATTATGGTACTTAATAATTATCTTTTGGAGGGTTAATACAGAACATTATGGTACTTAATAATTACACTTTAGAGGGTTAATACAGAACATTATGGTACTTAATAATTACCCTTGGAGGGTTAATACAGAACATTATGGTACTTAATAATTACCCTTTGGAGGGTTAATACAGAACATCATGATACTTAATAATTACCCTTTGGAGGGTTAATACAAAACATTAGGGTACTTAATAATTCCTCTTTGAAGGGTTAATAGTTGTTTTTTTTTCTCTTGCATTCTGTTAACATTTGTGTCTGTGATATTTTATAATCACGAACAAATTGTTGGTAGGATTTTCCAAACATTCTATCATGTTAAGTTTGGATCACAATAAAGATTGTCTGGAGAATGGCCGTCAGAATGTGGGTTAGACACAAGATAACAAATGATTTATAAGAGATTTAGTAACAATACACGAGCGAGAAACAGTCTCAGCTGTTATATCTATTCTAAGTCACTTTATTTCTATCGTAGTAAAGCAGATATAGCTGTGTTATCAAGAGGAAAGGTCAGATGACGCGTGCTATCTTGACCATATCCAATGTCTTACAGCTCTACAAGAAACCTCTACATTCGAGACATACCATATCCTTCAGGGTTATATTCTTTACTTCTGAACAGTTTACAAAAGTCTCGAAATTTCTTTACTGAAAAACCTCTGTCGTTACACATATTTTCGACATGATGACATTTATTGGTTACCAGAAACTTAAACCTACAAAACTCCAATCACCACAAACTCTGGTCTACACTTTACTTTAGAACCTTCTCTTCTGTAAGAACGATCTAATAGAATATATACAACTTTCTTATTTCTACTGTATTAAGATACTCTAAACAGACGTCCTTTGAACACTTGCCTCAGTCTGACACTGTATGTCCTAGGCAATGTAACGTTACTGTACACGATACATTCCCACAGATACTGGCAATAGTTATATATAATAGAAACTCTACACATGTTATTACATTACCAACTACTAGAATTGTACTCGCTACTTTACAGAAGTGTTTTAAAACGTACACAGTTAATCAGACATTACTAAAAATAGTAGTCGGCATGACGTCATAGCCCAGCACTACCCACCTACTACCAGACATATAAATACAAGTACACGTTAATAAATACCACAAAACACAGACAGCCATGTCACGTGAAAGGGTTTTGTTGTTGTTGTTGAACACAAAACTAAACAACGAACTATACGTGCTGTACCCAACACGGGTATTGAAACCCGCTTTGAACGCTCTAAGCTCCAGATTAGCCAATGGAGGACATGTATGAAAGATTCGTGAAGATTAACACCATTTTCAAGGAATCACATGATTGGTCAGCGAGAAAACATCAAAACACTCGCAATACAGTGGCCAGACTAAATGTGGTGGTACTTCAGTTTCAGTTCTGTCCAGAGTGAATGTGGTGATAATTTAGTTTCAGCTCTGTCCAGAGTGAATGTGGTTTTTATTCAGTTTCAGTTCTATCCAGAGTGAAAGTGGTGATAATTCAGTTTCAGTTCTATCCAGAGTGAAAGTAGTGACAATTCAGTTTCAGTTCTATCAAGAGTGAAAGTAGTGACAATTCAGTTTCAGTTCTATCCAGAGTGAAAGTGGTGATAATTCAGTTTCAGTTCTATCCAGAGTGAATGTGGTTTTTATTCAGTTTCAGTTTTGTCCAGAGTGAATGTGGAGATACTTCAGTTTTAGTGCTGTCCAGAGTGAATGTAGTGATACTTCAGTTTCAGTTTTGTCCAGAGTGAATGTGGAGATAACTTATCTTAAGTTATACTGGAAAACAACAGTGTGTTCACAACCCGAATACTCCCAGTCAACGTGTTGTGAAAGGTGTTACGCATTCTTTGTCTTCTGGGACATTAAATCCAAAATTTCAATAATTATCAAACAATAGATGAGTTTGGTGATTCTTCTGATCTGTCCACAAGATACAAAAATGGTGATGTTTTAGTTTTCTGTTATCCTAACGGTTTGGGCGGCTGAACAATCACATCTGACCCAGCGTGGCTAGGTGGTTAAGGCCTTCCTCTCGTAATCCGAGAGTCCCGGATTCGAATTCCATGTCACACCAAACATGCTCGCCCTTTCAGCCGTGGGACCGTTATAATGTGAAGGTCAATCCCACTATTCGTTGGTAAAAAAGTAGCCTAAGAGTTGACGGTGGGTGGCGATAACTAGCTGTCTTCCCTCTAGTCTTACACTGCTAAATTAGAGATGGCGAGCGTAGATAGTCCTGGTGTAGCTTTGCGCGAAATACAAAAAACAAACAAACAAACAATCACATCTGTAGGTATATGAAGGGAAGATCAGTGCTGCTTGATACGTCATATTTCTCTCAAGCAAGGTCTGCCTACTTCAGTGACAAGTTAACCAGTCAAGGCAGTGTTTCTCTCAAGCAAGATCTGTCTACTTCAGTGACCAGTTAACCAGTCAAGGCAGTGTTTCTCTCAAGCAAGATCTGTCTACTTCAGTGACCAGTTAACCAGTCAAGGCAGTGTTTTTCTCAAGCAAGATCTGTCTACTTCAGTGACCAGTTAACCAGTCAAGGCAGTGTTTCTCTCAAGCAAGATCTGTCTACCTCAGTGACCAGTCAACCGATCAAGACAGTGTTTCTCTCAAGCAAGGTTTGTCTACTTCAGTAACCAGTCAACCGGTGAAGACAGTGTTTCTATCAAGCGAGGTCTGTCTACTTCAGTGACCAGTCAACCGGCAGTGTTTTCAAGCAAAGGTATCAATGACTAAAGATGTCCCAAACTCGTTGTCCATCTGTCAGATATGAGCTGTATTGAGCATGCGTTGTTCATATTTCAACTTCGATGATAAAGCCAACTTCCAGGAACACCAAGTTCTACAGACCATAAATTATAAAGTGAATTTTCATCTCATTAGTTTTGGGTTAAAGAATATTATCTGGTTCGTACTTTTTGTAGTAATATTTTGGACTGTCCAATTAGTTCCATGGGTTAGGCTTCGTTTATTTATGACAAAGCCACGAAAGCTGTCTGACGCCGTCCCTAATTTTGAACTGCTGACTACATGAAACGACACCGCACTTCAGTGTCCATCACTTTTCCTAACGATAAGTGATATATATCTTCACATTTCGACTGATAGGCTGAGAACATTCGATTGAGGGAATCGATTCCACCCACTTCGAAATGATTACACCCACTCCGAACCGCCTCATTAAAGCAACGAAATACATTATATTATTACAACAGCTCTTTAACGCATGGTTCTCTCTCCCGCGAGACTCGATTTTGGTTTTACACGCACTAAATAATTTGTTTCTTGTTAATGCACCAAATATTGGTGATCAAAATCGCTGGTCAGTTTACTCGTTTGATGAGAACCAGCTCTGTGTCTGTAGTAACAAAGATGGCGCTGAGTTCCACCTCTTTGTCCATATATTTTCAATGTGATCAATTGAACAGAAAACCAACCATTAAATACGTTAGACACGGTTCGTTCGAGTGGACCAAGGTCATCAGTCTGGCCGCCTGATAAGCTCGTTCGTAGGGGTGGCGCGCAGCAACGATAAGATAGTTGTTGATTTGTTTTGTTTTTACAACAAACTAACCATCAATTTAGGATTAGAGCTCAAATGAAAGTTACTTTTTCTGAGTAATTAGCTTTCTACAATCCTCGGTTATCGGAAAAATATAAATATTGTGTCCCACGTAAATTTATAATGACCATTATCCACTTACTTTAAAGTTAATTAGAACGTCATCTCCCGTTGTAACAGAATGTGACACTTTAAATCCAGATATAAAACGACGCTGTTCTTTATTCAGCGATATAACAATTGAACAGGTAAAAAAAAGGAAAATTTGCTGGGAAAATGCTCGTGCTCACCAGTCATTGTCACACAAAACCGATTAGTTTAGTTCGAAATACAATTATTTGCGTCGTTTTATTGACAACCAATAATTCAAAACATTTTTCAACAAAGTAATTGTTTGCGCGAATATAGATTTTACGAGTTGGAAAACAAAATTTATATCAAAAACGTGATTTGGAATCATAAACCTCCTAAGCCTAACGTTTGGGAAAAAAGAACTAAATTTTGAAACTGGTATTTAAGTGTTGGTTTGGTTTGGTTTGAATTTCGCGCAAAGTTACACGAGGGCTATCTGCGCTAGCCGTCCCTAATTTTGTAGTGTGACTAGAGGGAAGGCAGCTAGTCATCACCACCCACCGCCAACTCTTGGGCTACTCTTTTACCAACCAATAGTGGGACTGACAGTAACATTATAACGCCCCACGGCTGAAGTGGCGAGCATGTCTGGTGAAGGGGATTTGAGCCCACGACCCTCGAATTACGAGTGTCTTAACCACCTGCCATGCCGAGCCAGTAAATGAAGTAAACCTTGATAAACGAAAAGATAAGAGTACCGAAAGAATCATGATAGATATTTCTTGTCAAGAGTTAACTATATATGTATGTAAACCTCCACGTTGTGAAGAATTTATAGAAATAAAGTTGAAGTTGAGCTAAATGACCTCTACTTCTGCCAGGCTCATGGGGCGCTTCACTCGTAATCCGTAGGTTCAGGTTTTGAATCCCCGTCACACCTACCATGCTCGCCCTTTCACCTAAAAAAGTGTAGCCCGAGTTGGCGGTGGGTGGTGATGACTTGTTGCATTCCCTCTAGTCTTACACTACTAAATTAAGGATTGCTAGCGCAGATAGCCTTCGTGTAGCTTTGCGCGGAATTTAAGACAAAAAAACAAACAACCTTTTCATGCAAGAATGTATGAAAGTGTCTGCGCATGCTCATGGGTTTTTTCTGAAAGTTGATTATATACCGGAAATCTTTATCTTAGGCTTAAGCGAAACAAACGATATTCATGTACAATATAAGGGATATAAAAACTAAAATATGGAAATCAGACACTTTGTATCTGCTTTAAAAAACAGGGGTTAATATATTCAAACGTTTTAATTTAACCAACACACAAAAGAACAAAACAGACTAAAATTATTCAATGATCTTCTGCAGAGCAGGAAAGACGCCCTCTTAATTACAACGGAGTGTTGTGTGAAAATTATCTTAAAAATTATATTATAACGAAAAAAAATTTGGGTTGAAACCGATTTTATTGGCCAGTATACTTAATCCGAGTAATAGAAAGGACACTATGGAGTACGATCAACCCGGGTCGTAACTAGTAGACAGGAAGTGTGGAGTACGATCAATCTGGATCGTAACTATTAGACAGGAAGTGTGGAGTACGATCAACCCGGGTCGTAACTAGCAGACAGGAAGTGTGGAGTACGATCAATCTGGATCGTAACTAGTAGACAGGAAGTGTGGAGTACAATATGCAACTGAAAGCTGAACAGACATAATTTCCTGTTGACAGTACTGACGTATAACATAAGATATCAACTGTCATTGTTGTGAGTAGAAATGGTGAGAAACTTTGTTCGTACACACATGATGAGTGTATATGTATATATACAATATTCCAAGGTTGTTCACACGTACAGATCATAGTATTTTAAGGTTGACCCCACATACAAATCACAGTATTTTAAGGTTGTTCACACATACAGATCACAGTATTTTAAGGTTGTTCACACGTACAGATCATAGTATTTTAAGGTTGACCCCACATACAGATCACAGTATTTTAAGGTTGACCCCACATACAGATCACAGTATTTTAAGGTTGTTCACACGTACAGATCATAGTATTTTAAGGTTGACCCCACATACAAATCACAGTATTTTAAGGTTGTTCACACATACAGATCACAGTATTTTAAGGTTGTTCACACGTACAGATCACAGTATTTTAAGGTTGACCCCACATACAGATCACAGTATTTTAAGGTTGACCCCACATACAGATCACAGTATTTTAAGGTTGACTCCACATACAAATCACAGTATTTTAAGGTTGTTCACACGTACAGATCATAGTATTTTAAGGTTGACCCCACATACAAATCACAGTATTTTAAGGTTGTTCACACATACAGATCACAGTATTTTAAGGTTGTTCACACGTACAGATCATAGTATTTTAAGGTTGACCCCACATACAGATCACAGTATTTTAAGGTTGTTCACACGTACAGATCATAGTATTTTAAGGTTGACCACACATACAAATCACAGTATTTTAAGGTTGTTCACACATACAGATCACAGTATTTTAAGGTTGTTCACACGTACAGATCATAGTATTTTAAGGTTGACCCCACATACAGATCACAGTATTTTAAGGTTGACCCCACATACAGATCACAGTATTTTAAGGTTGACTCCACATACAAATCACAGTATTTTAAGGTTGACCCCACATACAGATCACAGTATTTTAAGGTTGTTCACACGTACAGATCATAGTATTTTAAGGTTGACCCCACATACAAATCACAGTATTTTAAGGTTGTTCACACATACAGATCACAGTATTTTAAGGTTGTTCACACGTACAGATCATAGTATTTTAAGGTTGACCCCACATACAGATCACAGTATTTTAAGGTTGTTCACACGTACAGATCATAGTATTTTAAGGTTGACCCCACATACAAATCACAGTATTTTAAGGTTGTTCACACATACAGATCACAGTATTTTAAGGTTGTTCACACGTACAGATCATAGTATTTTAAGGTTGACCCCACATACAGATCACAGTATTTTAAGGTTGACCCCACATACAGATCACAGTATTTTAAGGTTGTTCACACGTACAGATCATAGTATTTTAAGGTTGACCCCACATACAGATCATAGTATTTTAAGGTTGACCCCACATACAGATCATAGTATTTTAAGGTTGACCCCACATACAAATCACAGTATTTTAAGGTTGTTCACACGTACAGATCATAGTATCTTAAGGTTGACCCCACATACAGATCACAGTATTTTAAGGTTGACCCCACATACAAATCACAGTATTTTAAGGTTGTTCACACATACAGATCACAGTATTTTAAGGTTGTTCACACGTACAGATCATAGTATTTTAAGGTTGACCCCACATACAGATCACAGTATTTTAAGGTTGACCCCACATACAGATCATAGTATTTTAAGGTTGTTCACACGTACAGATCATAGTATTTTAAGGTTGTTCACACGTACAGATCACAGTATTTTAAGGTTGACCCACATACAGATCACAGTATTCTAAGATTGTTCACACATACAAATCACAGCATTTTAATGTTGACCCCACATACAGTCACAGTATTTTAAGGTTGTCTATACATATAGATCACAGTATTTTAAAGTTGTTCACACATACAGATTACAGTATTCTAAGGTTGTCAAGAAGTCATATCATGGCTTACTTACTGATATACAAATAGATTTCTTGAGGTAGACAAATAAATACAATCATACTAAATTAACTCTCAAAACTCTTCAAGAGAGTAATATAGAGATTAAGAAATTAACCAGATTGGATCTTCATATAGAGATGAGCGGATAAGTCAGACTGGGTATTCATATAAAGGTGAGGCGACTAACAGACTGGAGATTCGTACAGAGATAAAAAAATATTTACAAGAAAGTGGTGACGTGAGGTATGATGGTTCTAGTTAATTCGACTGAACTACCTTGTACCATGAACTATCTTGTACCATTAGTTGACCTGTGGCCTTACTTCATCACCTTGTTGGAAACTGAACTAGAACACTTACTTATTAAAATGACATAGAACACACACCCTGGATCTTTATATGAAGGTTTTCTCTAAATCATTAGTTCTATGTTGTACGCTCTGGTGGTTCCTTTCGATATTGTTTCGATCGCTGAACAAGAACATGCAAAGAAGACCCGAATCTCAATATTGATTGGAGCTACAACTGTGAATTACATACTCTTATTATTCTGGTTTGATGAAATGGTGAATTGTTAATTCGTATCACAAACACCAGATCGATAACATTTGGGGAAACTTCAGGGCAACATATCTTCGGTGTTATTACATCTCGGTTCTCAACATTAAGAAAGATAAGTTAATACTTTTCTCATCAATTAGAGTTTGTTTAACCAATTAGTTAATCATGGTTATTGACAGCCGTATAATTATCCTTCATTCTAAGTCTCTCCTACGATGATACATTGTTTTT